>NC_083343.1:96386611-96724339 GCF_019175385.1 Lycium barbarum | reverse complement strand
GTCTTGAAGCAATTTTATCCATTTTTTGTCATTGCTCTTACACTTTTTGCCCTTCTCCTTCTTTGAATATATAAATAAAAGTCAGTGCAAATATTAGTTGAGGTCGAAAAGGATTAATAGATCTGAAAATTGATGGTGAAGTGAATGTTGATTTCATTTTCAAGATTGAAGCGGGTGAGGATAATTGGCAAGTAGCTCAAATTGTCTTAGTCTTTAGCCAAGTAGGTTACAATTATTCCCCCAATTAACTAATGGGTTTTTCAAGATGTGGATAAAAGATGACCAAATAATTGTTGTATGTTTGCTACAGTTGAAAGACAGAATTGATATGGGACGGAAATGTCTAGCGTTTGAAAGCTGAGCTATCCATGCCCCTAATTTAACCGAACGCACCAAATACCGAATTTCCCTAATTAATACCGGAGCCGGACTTTATTTTTGGCTCTCTTTTGTAATCTCCGGATGCTCCCAAATTGTTGGTTGTTTTGATCCTCTAAAATCATAAAGACAATCAAATTCCAAAAACTTTTTAACATTTCTATGTTGGTGTAATGTAACATGAATCGTGACTCAATCACAATTTCATAATAATAAAACTAGAAATGAAGTCCCAAATTCTTAAGGGAACTAGAAAGAAAGTATTTTATATACTATGTAAAAAGGAAAAAGAAAAAGAGCTAGTAGAATAGATAGAAGAAAGAGAGTTGATTTGATACCCGAGTATTTCATTACACAAACCCTAGCATAGATGATTGGGGTCTACAAGTAAGGATTTGAAGTTATACTTGGAGCTGATCCTGCTATAAGGCCCGATCAACACAGACGGTGTAAGTAGTCTAAATTTTATTATATATTGTGAGAATCACTTTGTTGCTAGTGTAGAGTCAATCCATCAAAATATTTGTGTGTGTCTGTCTGACTTGTTGAAACTTTGGGGTTGGTTCTTGGTATACAATGTTTTTCCTGAGTATCCCCCTTGTTTCTTTGCTTTACTAGCTTCTATTCTGCTTTTCATATCTTGTTTGTGTTTTAGGATGCAAAAATAATTCGATTAACTTAACAATGCCTGTCATTGTGGATCGGATACAAATCATCTTTTGTTCCCTACTATATATTAACATCATGAGCTTTTTTATAATGAATGTAGCAGACACAAGATTGGTGGAGAAAGGGCCTGTCCATGGTTTGTGTTCCAGCTTAATCATGGGCTATTATCATGAATGCTCGAACAAACCAACTATTTATCCAAGCTCTTTACTAGTAATGTCAAACAGGGGTCCGTTTTCTTTAACATGCTCTACCTCAATGTGTGCTTGTTTTGATCTTTTTACTCACCTTTAGGGAATGCATCTTGATATCTGTTCTTGCAGCCTTAATATTTTGAAGTTGCTATTTTCGTTATAAAATGTTTGATTACCTACATAAAAAAAAAAAAAAAAAAAAAAATTGGTAATTTTGGTGACTGATACCAACATAGGTGCTTTCCACAAAGTTTTCTACCATGTCGGAAATGTACTTGAGACATTAATGTAGGTGCTTGGTGCCTATAGTTTAGTAGGCCACAACATAATTTTTGATTGGGCTGTTTGTATTACTGCCAGATATGCTTTCTGTTGGTTCCTTTTGTTGTTGGTTCCTCTGAAATTTCATCTTGCATTGAGAAACTAGTTCTACTGCCAGCTTTGAGCCTTTTAGGTTACCACTCTAGGTCCTGGGCTTTCTTTATCTTAGTGCATAATGGTTATGGAACCCGTAAGGGTGGCTCAGTTGGTTGAGCATGAGGCTTTCATAATGGAGGTCTCAGGTTCGAAACCCCCTGCCTACGACAACAGGGGATTTGCCTTCTAGGTCGAGCTCATCGCACCGCACTTAGGCAAGTGTGGGTTTATCTCTCTTGTGTGGTTTGTGAGCTATTACACAGGAATTGGGTTTACCCTGTGCGCACCCGAAGGGTAGCGACTACGGGTTCCCATGTCATAAAAAAAAAATACATAATGGTTATGGAATCTTCTGCAGGCACACATTTCTCTCAACAGTCATTTCCCTTTCAGTTGATAAGCAAGAAGTGGAAAAAAAGGTTCCACGTGACTTCCATGGCAACGACTGGCTCTAGGTGGGGTGCTGTTATGTCAGGCAATTAAGGCTTCAGTGACCAGGTTGTTGTCCCTCTCTGTTTAACACACAAACACTTACAATATCTAATAAGGTGTTAGTGTTTATATGCTATCCTGATTCCTTCTGCCCCATCACTCATCCCCCCCCCCCCCTTCCCCCTCCCCACACACACACTTTTTTTGTGATAACAACCTTGAAAGGTTATCGGATAAATTTCCCCATCAAGCATAGGCTTTGAGGATCTAAAAGGGTAGTCTACTGTAAGATTTTTCTATGAGCAAATGAAGTAACATGGTTTGATGTCCTTTCGTCCTAAAATTTACTTAATAAAGTACTAAAAATTTATAATTGTAGGGCGAAAAAATGAGGAACATACTCTTTTTTTTCTCTCCTTATAAAAAGAAGGGAATAAGGCATCATTATCCCTTCACCTAGTAACGTTTTTGCTACGACACACCTTACCTGATTTTTGGTCCTATCATCCCCCTAAACTATTTAAAACCGTAATATTTTACCCCCTAAACGCTGATGCCCACTCTCATATGGGAGAGTGACATACACTCTCCTTGCCACATGTGCATTTATTTATTTTAAAAAAAATTCAGCTTACGGGTCAATTTTTAAGAATAAAAAAATAAAAAATTGATTTTTATTTTAAAAAATTTATTTTTAAAACCCGTTTTTAAAAAAAAAAAACTGAAAACGCGAATTAAAAAACTGATTTTTCTTTTAGAAAATTTATTTTTAAAACCCGTTTTTAAAAAAAAAAAAAAAAAAACTGAAAACGCGAATTAAAAAACTAATTTTTCTTTTAAAAAAATTATTTTTAAAACCCATTTAAAAAAAAAAATTGAAAATGCGAATTAAAAAACTGATTTTTCTTTTAAAAAATTTATTTTTAAAACCCGTTTTTTTAAAAAAAAAAAACTGAAAACGCGAATTAAAAAACTGAATTTTCTTTAAAAAAATAAATTTAAAACCCTTTTTTAAAAAAAAAAATTGAAAATTTGATTTTTTTAAAAAATATGGAAAAATGGATTTGTTAAAAATATGGGAAGCTTGATTTTTTTTTTTTTTTTTTTTTTTTAAATGCCTTAAAAGATCTTGATTTTCATGATTTCATTTTCTTAGGACACTTTTATTTTTCAAATAAAATCCGGAAAAAGTGTTTTTCTTGTCAAAATTTGAAAAAAAATCGTTTTTTTATAAAATTTTGAAAACATTAATTATTTTTTTAAAATGTAGAAAACTAGATTTATATTCATATTTTAAGAAAATACAGATTTTAAGAAAAAAATTAAGTTTTCCTGTTTTTTATGTTTCTCACTCTCTCAAAGAGAGTGAAACACACTCTCCTTATCACGTCAGCGTTTAGGGGGTAAAATATTACGGTTTTAAATAGTTTAGGGGGGTGATAGGATCAAAAATTAGGTAAGGCGTGTCGTAGCAAAAACGCTACTAGGTGAGGGGGGTAATGATGCCTTATCCCTAAAAAGAAGTCCATTCCTTGTGTTTTGCCCTACTCTTATAAATTTTTCGTACTTTATAAAAAATGTCCATTCCTCCAAATGTTTTGAAAATATGTAGTCCATTTATGTTGCACCTCGCAGATTTTGGTGGACTAAGCAAGTTCCTGGTTATGTGTTGAGAACAAAGTGTTTGCATGAAAATTAAGTAACAGAAATGTTTAAAAGTTTCATTCCTTGATATCTCTATATATATGTGTGTGCTATCTTTGCTATGTTTTTAGTGGTAAGAGTGTAGCTTGTGACGTGTTGGTTAGGCACATGTCATGTGTTCGAACCATTCTGCAAACAAAAACTTGGTATTTAAGCGGAGAAGAGTAGATGGGCGGGCCAATTATCCTGAATTTCGAATTGCATGCCACCGACCATGGGGATTTCTTGGGTTATACAAAAAAATGAAGATTTAAATTAAGTTTATCCTATCAACTAATTTATTATTGCCTTATTTCAAAAAAATTAATTGGTGGTTGTAGAAGACATATACAGAGAGTTAGGCAGCATACATTTACATTTATATATTAGGTAATCTTGATATCAACCAAGCACTTATGAGGTTCTCGTTGCTGTGTGCTGTCTGCTTGAATGCTAAATGAACAACATACTATGAACACCAGTTCGTCAGAAATAATTAAAGCCAGGGCCAAATAAACTTATCATGTTTTTCTTTCAGTTGAAAACATAGCTTTTCCTTCATTTATAAGCTTACAAATATCGCTAAATAGAAGAAACAGAATCAAACCAAAGTAGTAAACCTGAACCAATATCACGGGTGCACTTAAGCACATCTAATCAGAAATGAATTCCTAGAGCAAGTCTTTTAGTGCATATTAAAAGATAAACAAGAATATCTAGTCATTGAAATCTAAAGCCTGGTTTGTAGAGGAATGACATCAAACAGATTTTAACTCTCATCATCTAAAATTGAACTTTCAAGTCGGTGTAGTCAAATCACGCAACACATATAAGATAAATTACAATAAATACATGATCAAGAGTTTAAGACAAGATAAATAATTAAAGTACAGGGGATCCTAAGGTGACAAAACAACTCTATATATGCCCACTATATCTTAATTTAGTGGTTCAGATCAAAGCTAGATTTTTAAGAAAAGCAACTAACCACTATCTTTGCTTAAGTTCTTAATTAGGGGACAAGTTTGGGAGGCTGCCTATGTCTTTGGCCTTGTTATAAAATGTTTGATTACCGGAAAAAAAATTGGTAATTTTGGTGACTGATACCTACATAGGTGCTTTCCACAAAGTTTTCTACCATGCCAGAAATGTGCTTGAGGCAAGCGTTATGGTATTGTGCCCTGTGGAATCACATTAATGTAGATGCTCGGTGCCTAAGGTTTAGTAGGCCACGGAATAATTTTTGATTGGGCTGTGTGTATTACTGCCACCTATGCTTTCTGTTGGTTCCTTTTGTTGTTGGTCCCTCTGAAATTTCATCTTGCATTGAAAAACTAACTCTACTGCTGGACCTGGATTTTCCGTTCTCCATTTTACCCATCCGACTATAACATGGATCTGTCCCTCTATTTTTTACTGGTTGTGAAATGGCAAGTTTCTTTTTTCCAGAAACAGCACTAAGAATGTACTGGAATTAGGCACGCTGTGCCAAAAGTGTGAAGACAAAAGTAAGCCCTATCTAAATATATATGAATTCTAGGAGCTCTTAGATAGATTCAGCTTCATTTGCAAGTTCCATTCTGGACTATAACATGGATCTATAACAAATTAACTTGGTTGGGCAGTTGTCTACTGATGTTGTTCTGTCATTAAAAGCTTCTTATATCTGTAAGGCGAATCAGAAGGGCTAACTTTTTATCAGTTTGTATAATGTTCGAGTCTAAGAATTCTTTCAGACTTATGTAGCAGTAGTTATTTTAGATGATGAATTGCTTCTTTAGATTCTAAAACATTTTTCTACATGCAATGGAAATCTAGCATTTCTCTTGCCAGTTTGAACTTTTAATTTAAGTCAAATACTGGATGATAACAATCATAAAGTGTTTGTGCTTTTTTATCTTAGGTAGTTGCACCAACTAAAGTTGTTTAATTGAGATGCAAGAATTTGTTGCTAGTGTTTTCCAGTTTAACACTAGTTAGTTTATCTCTCTCTCTCTCTCTCTAACACACAAACACATACAATATCTAATATGGTGTTAGCGTTTATATGCTATCCTGATTCCTTCTGCCCCATCTCATCCAACCCCCACCCCTACACACTCTTTTCGTGATAATAACCTTGAAAAATTACCGGATAAATTTCCCCATGAAGCATAGGCTTGAGGATCTAAAAGAGTAGTCGCAGTAAGATTTTTCTATGAGGAAATAAAGTAACTTGGTTTAATGTCCGTTAGTCCTAAAATTTACTTTAAAAAAATCCGTTCCTCGTTTTTTGCCCTACATTTATAAATTTTTAGTACTTCATAGAAATGTGCATTCCTCCAAATTTTTTGAAAATATGTAATCTATTTATGTTGCACCTCACAGATTTTGTTGGATTAGCTAGTTCCTGGTTATGTGTTGCGAAGGAAGTGTTCGCATGGAAATCAAGTAAGAGAAGTGCTTAAAAATTTCATTCCTTGATATATATATATATATATATATATATATATATATATATATATATATATATATATATTAAAAGCATGAACTCCCTAACTTGAAAGTTAAATTACCTAAATACCTCTTCTATTAATCTAAAAAACTAATTTAATATTTTTATTAAAACAAAAAAGGACAACCTAAATGTTTCTTCGAAAAGTTGTCACCGTTTGTTTCATTCTCTTTAAAAGTCGCCACCGTTTGTTTCATTAATGTAAAGTTATTTGTTGGAGGGTCTCCCTTGATTAGTTGCATATGTATTTAATTGTGGAAGTGTACTGATGAAGCACGGACATATGCACTTGGATTTTTTGTATTATTATTTTGCTTTATAATACATTCATTTGGTGAAAGGTTTTTGTTGGAATATGACATGCTTAGTTGTGTTGGCGCTTTGATATATTCATCATATGTATATTAGTGGAGGTCAGACCTATACACGAATAAATGACAGAAGAGGAAACCAGGAGGTCTGATGCATTGGAGCGAAATAATATTTGAACTTTGAGGTTAGTCACCATACAATCTAATTTTGTAATTTATGCATTATCTTGCATCTCACATATTTTTTCCCGACACTTGGAATACTTTTTCGTTCCGTAGTCTTTTACCAGTCTATTTTATTCTGAGGAGATTACAAAAGTTAGTTTGCATTAATTTTACATGTGGTATTTAGTTAAAAATCTTAAAAACGAGATATGCCAACTACAACCAAACCAAGACTGGGAAATAGAAGTAGGTATGTAGTTTAAGTATGGTTAGTCTTAAGATAACTTTTTAAAACTATATATAATATGTAAGTGTATAATTGCCAAGATATACACGTTTGGTAGATGAACTCAAAATCGCTTAATATCCTGAGAAGAACAACAATTATATTTATATAGGTAGATACGATTTATGAGTACATTACTTTTAATATTACGATGTATAACTAAGAAATTAATTGAAAAGAGTATCAACCTTATGGTTCTTCATATAAAATAAGTATAACTTTGCTGACATAGCATTCAAAACTTGATTTTTATTCTTAAATGATGAATAATATTATTCAATTAAAATGACATCAACCCAATCTAGAGGCAGGCCTTGATTTAACACTTAAGGAGTTCATGATTCTAGCCTTTTTAAGTTATTGGGTTCTAAATTAATAATTTCATCATATTATATAACTTTTTAAGGCAAATAAAGTGTTTGAATCAAGGTTATTGTCTCTAGCTCTGCCCTCGATTGCAATTCATAATATGGTTATGAGTTAATTTTATGTTATTATCTGTTTAAACAACGAGTGGTATAGGCTAGGTTGCGAAGCTCGCGCAGGCACTATTTTATAATAAAAAACAGTAGTTATAAGTTTTTAAGAATAAAAGAATTTAAATAGTTGAAATAAATGATGTGCTATTCGAATTTGTGGAAAAGATAACCATTTTTCCTTTAACAACCAAAATCAATCTATTAATTATTCTACTTCTATACTAATTGAAATTATAAAATAAGAGAACCAAAAGATAACCAAAATCAATCTATTAATTATTCTACTTCTATACTAATTGAAATTATAAAATAACAGAACCTTCGTATCTGCTTATTTTAGAGGCCATTAGAATTTGGCTATTTTTAATTGACTATTAATTTACCTAACCTTCCATTTTTGCAGGTTTGACCCGCATACGTTTTTAACACACACTTAGGTGAGTTGACTTCGAAAACAAACTCTTTGGATGTTGTGTGGAAGTTAAAGTTCCTTTGTCAGTTTATGAGTATGCCTCTAAAGGGAACTCTTCACGAGCGCATTCACAATCAATATAGAGGGGCGTCTTGCTTATCTTGTGGTTTGAGAAACACAATAATAATTCACATCACAAAAACTTGTAATTTGTTGTCTTTTATTTTAATAATATTAATATTATTTTATAATATCGTATACTACAAAATTTGGTATACACGTGCGACGCACGTGTAGAGAAATTAGTATATATATGCCCACAGGCTTTGGTCTGGTGGTAAGCGCGTAGCCTGTGACGTTTGGGTTAGGCACGCGTCACGTATTCGAACCATTCTGCAAGCCTGGTATTTAAGAGGAGAGGAGTAGATGGGCGGGTCAATTATCCTTTGAGTTTCAAATTGCATGCCACTGACCCTTGAGATTTTTTGATTATACAAAACAAATGAAGATTTAACTTAAGTTTATCTTATCAACTAATTGGTTAGTGTACTTTTCCCACAATAGCAATATATTATTGCTTTATTTCAAAAAAACTAATTGGTGGTTGTACAAGACCATATACAGAGAATTAGGCAGCATACATTTTCGTTCATATATTAGATAATCTTGATATGAACTAGGCACTTATGAGGTTCTCATTGCTGTCAGCTGTTTGCTTGAGCGTTAATGAACATAGACATGTTGCCTGACGTTTAAATAGGAGATACTGAATTGATATGCAGTTTACACCAAGCGATACTCATTTCAAGTTGGATATTTGTGCTTTGTGTGAATGTTGGTTCCGATGAATAGCGGCAGACTCATGATTTTATTCAAGCGGGGTCAAGTAAAACACTAAAACTGCAATGATAATCGACAATAGGAATTTATCTTTCTTATACATTAAGACAGGTTAACCTAGTTAAATGTATTGCTACGACTCAAATAAGAGTAGAATAATTGGCAAAATAAGAGGAGAAACAAAGAATACTGTTGAAATAATACTTTGACTACCCAAGCATATTTTAGTGAAGTACTTATAAGATTTCAGATACGTACTGATTTCTTTTACATAAACGAAATGATTAATGCCTTGTGGTCTCGCTGAGCTCGATAGCATCAGTAAGCCATTTAAGATGGATAAAGTAAGTTTATATTATGAACACCAGTAAGTCATAAACTATTATAGCCATATAAGATAAACTACATCATCAGAGGTCAAGACAAGATAAAGAATTGAAGTCCAGGGGTTCCTAAGCTGACAAAACAACACTATGTATGCTCACTATATCTTAATTTAAGGGTTCAGATCAAAGCTAGATTTTTAAGAAAAGCAACTATCCACTATCTTTTCTTAAATTCTTAGTTAATCCACCAAATTCTTTGGATCAAATTCAGTAGAGTGAAAATGTTTCTGATGTCATTTAATAGATCAGGCAGGTAAAAAAGTTACAAGCCTTGGAAAGAATTTTGGACCTTTCTGAAAACAGCTCTATTTGTATCCCAATCCTTTCACTTTTCTCTCACCAGGGTCCCCTCCACCCATCGATAAGAGAACCTTGGAAATAGGCAAAGGCATTGGAAATGAGCAGGATTCCTCAATTATTCAGTCTTACGCCTAAAGAAGGTAGAGTTTTTCTACCAATGTTTAACCATTGTCTACCTATAATTTTGCAATTCCCTACCCCTTCTCTTTGGCTGATCGTCTATATAAAACCTCCCTAGTGTTCCATATCCTTCCTGCATAACATAACTCTTCCTCTTCTTCATTTCAAAAGCTTTTAACAATGTCAGGATCAGAAGGCAGCAGCAGCCATGGAAATAAAGGAAAACAGAAGGCGACAATACAAGAGCTAATGGTATGGATCTTGTATCCAGTATATATGTGTATAATATTTTTTCTAAGTTATAACCAACCAACTATTTACCCCTTCCCTATTACTTTGCAGAGCGCGGAGAGCAACACGAACCTTGAAATTTCATACTCCAGGCACTCGGATCTCAAGAAAGAAATTGAGCAACAAAGAAAAATGCTGTCTGATGCAGAAAAAAGGGAAAAAGCCCAAGCAGACGCACTGGCACTGGGAAAAAACAATCTTCGTGTTATTGACGGCCTTCAGGCAATAAAGGGGACTCGAATATTTCTTCAGTCACGTCCAGATTGGAGTGGAACTATACTGGTTCAGTCTAGCAAGGAGAAGGACTTCAACAAAAAGCTGAAGAACCTGCAAGATGAGTTTTCAGGGCGTGTTATTAACTTTAAGAAAAAGTAGTGTCTGCTCCTAGCTAGAACTAGTTGTTGATGGAAAAAGTTGCAGCAACACCGTGCGTGTCAGTGTCTTATGTTTCATGATGAATGATGCAGAGTATGTGTCGTCTGTGTGTTTTTCTCATTGAATAAAGTGTTGTTTTTCCATCAGTCAATAAATTGCGGGCATGGATGTAACTTAACGAGAATAGAGATTTGAAAACAGAATCACAACTTGACACATTTAACTGCAGTCAAAAGATAAACTTTAGTTTGTACGGCACTCGAGAAATGACACAAATGTGACGTCAGGATAAAGTAAATTGGCACATACTTTAAAGAAAGGCTAATTAAGACGCCGAAAGAGCTGTAAATATCTATGTGAGACTAGCCATCTGATGCAACAAATCTGACAAATTGAGGGTTTAGACTTGAAAATAGCCGGTTTTGGAACTAAACCCGTGAACTGGTTCAAACCGGACCGGATCGATAACCATTTACGGAATCGGTCGGTTTTCAGTTAAAAAATCAGAATCGGCCACCGATTCTGGTTTACCGGTTACAAATTCGAAATCGGAACCGGTTCGGTTCAAACAGTCTAACCCCCCCCCCCCCCCCCCCCTTTTTTTTGTATATATATATATTATAGTATTTATTAGTATATTGTAGGTATATTTACATATGTTATATAAGTTTATAAGTAAATTTTAAATATTTACTGACTAACTAACAGCAAGTCAGCAATACAGCATATACGTGTATATATAAAAGTATATAATCTAAGTATATTGATATATATAAATATATTCTTACTATATTTTAGGACTTTAGGTATATGTAGTATATTTTAGGACTTTAAGTTATAGTGTTATACTACATATACCTAAAGTCCTAAAATATAGTAAGAATATACTTATATATATCAATATACTTAGATTATATACTTTTGTATATATATATATATATATATATATATATATATATGTTTAAGTATACTATATATATTTATAACTTATATATTATAACTTAAGTTATTTATAACTTATTTTTTTTCTAAGTTTATAAATTCGTATATATATATATGTTAAGTTATATGTATACTATATATTATAAGTATATTCTTAGTATATTTTAGTTATTTTTCAATTATATAACTTTCTAGTTTTTAATTTAAGTAGATGTATATCATAAGTATATTCTTAGTATATTTTAGGTATATTCCTAACTTAATATAAGTAAAAATATGAACACAAGTAAATAGAAGAAAGCTCAATGAGCCATATATTTTATTCATTCTTAGATAACATTTATTTGCAAGTTGTAATTTTTTTTTAACTTGCAAATAATACATGAGTTGTAAAGAAATAGTAGAATAATAAAATCACCAATTCTGAATCATTTCGTTAATTTCCCCCATATCATATTCGGCCATGGAGATATCTTCAAAGTCTTCCATTTGGTCCGGTCCACTTGCTATCAAATCTTCAATTTCTTCCTCTTCGCCTTCCTCCGCTTCTAAGTTTTTGTTGCATCGCTCCGATCTAATCCAATCGCGAATGCACACTAGTACTTGCAAGCTAAAGCCGGATAATGAATGTCAATGGTCTCCAATTTGCTGTCTTCCTTGGCTAAATGCGCTCTCCGAAGCCACGGTTGATACTTGAACCGTAAGGATATCTCGAGCCATTCTTGAGAGTATCAGATGACTTGCCTTGTATTTCTTCCACCATGCTAAGACGTCCAATTCATCCAGTTCCTTGATATCCACATTTGGCTGCATCAAATAAAAGTTATATTCATCAAAGTTTGCACTACAAGAAGGAGTTGACTGTGAATGTAAAACTTTTAAATGCGACAAACCCGACAAGCCCTTTTTGCTACTTTGAGAAGTAGTAGGGCGTGGAGCAACAGGTGTAGCATGTTCTTCCAAATTAGAATAATGAGTAAAAACTTTTCTAAACTCGTTATCAATAGCGAGTTCGACTTAAGCTAAAGATGGTTGAACTCCCTCTTCAATTTCTAAAAATGTATAAATTTGACCAACCAATGCTTTAGTATAAGACACTTTTAAACAAGGATTTAAAAGAGAACCTAATATAAATAAAGTTGGGATGGGAAAAAAATACTTCTTAAATTTTGTTGTTATATAAAAAATAGCCGCTTAATAACCGGGTTTATATTTATATTCTTGTAAAACTCTAGCTATTTCTGCTAAGTAGGCTAAAATTTCGGTTACCGTGGGATAGAATTGTCTAGAAAAAGCAAGAGTTGCATTATAAAAAATTTCTAAGAGTTCAACACATTCTTTAACATCTTCCCATGCGTAAAATTTAACCAATCATCACTATTAATATTATATTTGTTGTGAACTTATTGTATGAGAATCCTATACTCATATGCTTGTTGTAGCATAATGTAAGTGTAGTTCCACCTAATCTCAATTTCTACTTGAATTTTTCTAGGTCTAAGGTTATTTTCCACACAAGCATTCTTAAAATCTCTAAGTCTTCCCCTATTAGCATTACAATAAAGAAACGCAACCGCATCTCTAACTTTTTGAATAGAATCGTCAAAACACACAAGACCATCTTTAACAATTAAATTTAAAATGTGACAATTACATCTCATATGAAAAATATTTTTTAGCGGAGGGTTTAATTCTCTTTTTAAAAGACCAATCGCCTTTATATTATTAGAAGCATTATCTAAAGCAATACAAAGTGTTTTTCTATAAATATTAAAAAATCTCATAATAGTAGACATTGAATCCGCTAAAAATTTTCCATCGTGACGACCTTTTCCTTCATCATATAAAAAAGCTATAATTCTTTTTTGCATAACCCAATTGTCATCAACCCAATGACATGTAATAGCAAAAAAATCTAACTTGTTAGACTAAGACCCAAATCAGCGGTAAGAGAAACATTACAATTTAAAGAATTAAATACATGGCGCAAATAAAATCTATATTTTTTTATACAAATCTATAACATCCGCTCTACAAGTACTTCTAGGAATACCCTCAAATAACGGATTATAACAACGTTGAATGTAAGTAACAAACCCCAAACCCAAAGGAAAGGAAAATGGTAAACAATCATAAGCTACCACTTAGTTATTTCTACACGCTCTTTTTTCTTGTCATACTTAAAATTTCTACAGGTTCGTGGGTCTATCGTCATTTGAATACACCCCACATTTGAACCCGTTTGCTCTCCCCAAACATCCATATGTTTCTTTCTCATATGACCATTTAGTGTACCCGTTCCACCATCCTTACTAGTTCCTTACCTAAAAGCAAATACTTGTCCACATAGGGTACATTTAACTGTTTGACTTTCCCTATCCTTAGTCATAAATTTTCAAATTTTAGCGGTTGGCTTACGAGTTCTAGGCGGTTTGTCTTGTGTATGTGATTGTGCAAGACATATATCTCCTATGGGATTTTCGGGGGCTTGTGTTTCATCATCATCATCATCATCAATTTCATTAAAAGTGTCAGTAAAATGTTGTTGCATTGCCTCACGACTTAAAAGTGGATTATTTCCACCAACATCAATACCTAAATTAGGTGTTTCTTCCACAAATGTTTCCTCATTAAGCCCATCCCTAACAATACCACTGCTACTACCGGCACCACGTCTAAATCTCTTTGCCATTATTAAATAGAATTAATTTAAAATCACACTCAAATAAATCACAAGAAAATAAATTGCAAAAAATTAGATTGGTAGAATTAAATTGCGTAAATTAAATTGCGAAAAATAAAGATAGAGTTGGAACGAAGGTACCAAATTGCCGGATTAATTTCCAACAAAGTGAAGGCGGCTAGAATTGCAAATCCACCTAAGCTACTTCAGATTGTTCCAAAATCACCAACTCGACTAACAATATTATAATTGCAAAATTAATAATTGAAACTATAATAAGACTTTATAACATTTATTTGAAAGAAATTTAAAGTGGCTAATTGTTGCAAAGTAACTATAATTGAGAGATTGAGATTTGAGAGAAAGAGAAGAGTGAATTGGTGTGGATTAAAATGAAAATAAAGAAGGGTTTATATAGGGGTGGGGGTGGGTTAAAGTGTTAAAAAAAAGTTTGGGGGTTTGGGGGGGGGGGGGGGGGGTTGCAAAAAATGAGTTTATACCGTTGCCAACGGTCCAATAACGGACAGCCCAACCCCAACGGCTATATTAATTTTTTTTTAATTTCACCGGTTTAACCGGTCTGGTTCTGATTTTACCGGTTTAACCGGTTTCGGTTTCAAAAAAATTAAAATTGGACCAGTATGTAATATACGGTTAACCGGAAGAACCGGTACCGGTTTCAGTTCCGATTTTACCCGTACGGTTACCGGTTTGAACCGGTTAAACTGGACCGGTTGACGAGCTTATTTGGAACTATAACAAACATTACTTTTGTTCATTAAATTAAGAATGTATCAAAGATAACTTTAGAAAAAGAATAAATTACCTTTTTGATAGTCTAAGACTGCATTTATTTTCGTTAAGATTAAGACGTTTGAATCTGAATACACATTTAAATATTAAGATGTTGTATTTAAATTTGAATATAGAATAATTAAGACCGTTTGTTTGTTAATATCTGAATGTGCATAATTTTTTTAAAAATAAATAAATTACTCCCTACATCTCAATTTGTTTGACATTTTTTGCTTTTCGAGAGTCAAACAAGTTATTCTTTGGCTGTAATAATTTCCCATGTCTTTTAAATTATTGATTATGGTAACTTATTGTATTTTTTACGTAGTTTTCAAATATGTAAAATTTTATTTGAATAAATTTAAAGATTAAGTGTCAAATAAATTGGAATGGAGGAGTAATAAACATAATTTTAAAAAAGACACAATCCTGAACTGTGAAACACCAGTGAATTTCGACATTCTTGTAGCCAACCACTACAAGAAAAATCATTGAAAACCTTTTTAGCCTCCAATTCTTAAATCGTATGTTTTCCTAATCCTTTAAATTTTCTCCCGCACCTACTCCTATTGGCGGAACTAACCCTTTATGCCGTCCTAACTCCACAGAAAACCACCATTGTTTCCTTGAATATGACCTCCTTCTCGGAAGATTTTCCTGTTTCTTCCCGCAAAAGAGCCGATTTTGGAACATGGGTGTTTGTATTCTCTATTTTTACATCTATATTTGCTGGGAAGAGGGTAGCTATGGTGATTATTGGGGGTTGACGACGATAGAGGTAAGGCGGGATGAACATAAAGGTGGAGGAGTCTACCGTGGATACATGGAGATAGATGCAAGAGAAATTTTACTAATAATTAAATGTAATATTAAAAACAGAAGACCAAGAATTTTTAGCATCTGAATGAATTTCAGACTTTGTTTAGGATCTGATTCTGTCAGATGTAATAAGAGCTATTAAGAGGTTGAATCTTAATAAAAACAAATACACTTAATGAGCTGACATTTGAACCATTCAGATTCGACGAGTCCGAAATCAAAATGCCCCCAAAAAAGTCATTTTGAACCAAAATACCCCAACAAAAAAAATATTACAAAACTACCTTTAGCGCAGTATTTTACTGCGCTAAAGCACTTAACTGTAGCGGATCCGTTAAGTGCTTTAGCGCAGTAAAATACTGCGCTATAGTAATTCATCTCTCTCCTATAGTGCAGTATTTTACTGCGCTATAGCGCTCCACTTTAAACCCATCGGGCTCCACCACTGGTCCCTCCAGTGGCCAAAAAAAAAAAAAAAAAAACCAAAACTCCATTGGAGGCGAATCTGAGGTGGTCCCCACATCCAAAAACGTCATTTTTTCTTAAATTTCGTCCGTGAAAGTTTAGATTCTCGGCATATTCAAGTCAAGGAGCAAGAATCTAAGTTGAAATTTTGGGAAAAAGCGGCATACAACTTGATTAAAATAACTCTACAAAAAATCTTCGATTAAGGTTTTCTACTACGAACTTTTGTTATTATTTTGTTATATACATTATATTCTAAGCATGGCTTAACATTTAATCCTTGCCATTTTCCAAAAAAAAAAAAAATCATTTTTTTTTTGTTCTTGTTCGACTGGGCAGTGGCTTTTGCCCCTGTTCCGATTTTTTTTTTTGTTTAATTCATTATTTGTTAAATGTTTATGAATTGTTAATTTGTTAAATGTTTATGAATTGTTAATTTGTTGTATGTTTATGAGTTATTAATTTGTTAATTATTTATGAATTGTTAATGAATTATTATTTTGTTAATTGATTATTTGTTAAATATTGATTATGAATTTATTAGTTGTTAAATATTGTTTATGAATTGAAAGAAGTTGATTGGTAATGAATTATTATGTTGTTAACACTTTGTTTGGATGATTGTTATGTATTGTTTTGACATTTATCGTATTGTGTTGTATTGTATATGACCAAATCAATAGTTACATAAAATAGGACCTTTAACAATCAAAGCAAACATTGTATTTAAACTAACAACATAATATAATACAATAGGTAACAACCATCCAAACAAGTTGTAAATGATTATGAATTGTTAATCTATATAATTTTAAAAGCGTGAATATATATGTTAAATAAAAAAAGATTATCTTAAAAAGAATAGTTAAAGTTCTTCTTTTCATAAATACATAAGCTAACGAAAAAAATGTAAAGTTTGTAGGAAAATATGTGGTCGACGAATATACTCTTTTAGTTTAATTTTATCGTAGTTGTGTTAGCTATTTGGTCAACTAAAAATATATCACATATTCAAAATAGAGTTCTAAACGAATATTACTGCTGAATTTCGATTCCCAAACTAATTAACTTAACAAGTCTTTGCCATCACATAATTCAAAAGTAATTAACTTAAAAATCTTTGCCATCACATATGTGTCCTTACTATCACATATTAACTTTACTGCATATCCCATGTTAATTATTCACAAGATATAATACTACATAATTCACATATTCCCTACAAATTATTAATTAGTTAATATAATTTATCTTTCATTTCAAGAATAATGACTAATTTAGTTTGTACAGACCCGACTCTTTCATGGATCCGAATGTTCCCCCTGGGCCCGATGTTCCCTCGGCGCCCGATGCTCACCCGGGGCCCGCTGTTCACCCGGGGCCCGCTGATAGATCAGTATTGTCTTTGCAAGACAATCCTAGGTCAGAGTTATTATGGGCCGGTACTATAGGGATATCTACTAGGCTCCATCCCCGTAGGCTGCAGAGAGTGTGGACTCTTTTACGCGAGCACCCCCTACACCATCTGGTAGATGAGGTGGATGAGGCCAATCCCATTCCAGAGGGCGTTCACGGTCTAGTCCATCCGCAGTCGTTCCAGGCCGGTGGAAGCTCACCTGGGGACTCACCTACGTTTACGCCGACGCTCTTACTTGCTGAGATACCCGGGTCTTCATCACAGCCGAGCCAGAATGCATACATGGATGAGCGTGATAACGTTGATTGGGCGGCGTTACGCGCTTCATTATCTGGTGAGCGGCCTGTGAGGAATTTAGAGGGAGCCAGGATTCTTGACTTCGATGAGTTTTTGATCCTGGTTATTATTTAAAATACTTATTTGTTCATTTAAATTATTTATTTTAAATATATATATATGTTACTCATTATTTAGTAATATTTTATATTTTAGGATTCGGCGCCAATGGGTCCACCAGAGCCACCCACTCAAGCGTTTTCTCATGGGTCTGCCGAGCCAGCGGTGTCTTCCCATATGACTACAGTGCCACAGGTAAGCTTTTTATTAAAATTTGTTTTATTCAATATAAGGTCAATATTTAATATACATATTTGATTATTTAAAGTACTTATTTTAAATATGTATGTTACTTATTATTTCGTTTTTTTTTCTTCATATTTTAGGATTCGGCGCCAGTGGGTCCACAGGAGCGACCCATTCAGGAGCATTCTCATCAGCCTACCGAGGCAGAGGTGTCTTCTCATGAGACTACCGAGGCGCATGTAATTTTTTACTTAAAACTAATTTTATTCAATATAAGGTAAATATTTATTTAATTTTTATAAACTTTACTTGGACTTCGAACATCATCTCGTCCAGGAGGCTACCTCATATTCACCACCACACCCATCTCAGGAGCCTACTCAGGAGCCCGTTGACACACAGGTTTGATTAAATAAATAACGTTAATGTATTCAATATAAATAAGAAATGGTACTAATTATTATATATTTTTTAGGTTCGTCCTTCGGCGCCCGCGGTGGCAACTCCTGACGAGGAAGAGTCCGAGTTTCCAGACCCAGGTCATCATGAGGTTCTACCCGTGCGAGCGGGACCAGATCCCAAGAAGAAGCACATTTTAGTCAAGGGCGCACGGGCTAGGGGAAGAGATGATGATCATGATTTGGAGCGCCCGGTTATTAAGAGGAAAAAGGGCGATGGAGACGATGGCGAGGTCGGTGGGGATGGTATGAGCCTTAGGCCTAGGGATAGTTTCCGGCATACTACATGTGGGACCCATCCTCGATAGTGTATATACATTAGTGTTGTACAATTTATCGTAAATATTATATATTTTTTGCATATTTATAAATATTATCTTAGTCTTTATTATTGTTTATAGTTTCACATCCTAAATTGATAATAATAATAATAAAAAAACGTGACACATTCGAAATAAAGTTAAGCATTAATTTAAAAATAAGACGAAACCCTAAAAGATAAATAATTTAAAGCTAATGACTACAAGTCTTCAAATAAAAAAGGACTTTGAGCACTTTTCAACCACTAAAACGACAATCCAAAATATTGCGTATTTTTGATGTATTGAGCCTATTTTATTAACTGTACAAATATAAGTAGGGTTCTATATAAAATATTAAAGTTCCGGAATCTCAAAGCATGATTAATATACGGCTAAACTACGTAAAAAGGAGTGAAATGTAATAAGAGGCTGGTTTTGAAAAATGGCGGAGCGCTATAGCGCAGTAAAATACTGCGCTATAGGTGAGAGACAAAGTTCTATAGCGCATTAAAATACTGCGCTAAAGCAGTCAACGGGTTCGTTACGGTAACTCCTATAGCGCAGTATTTTACTGTGCTAAAGCTTAACGGGTCCGTTACGGTTAAGTGCTTTAGCGCAGTAAAATACTGCACTAAAGGTAGTTTTGTAACATTTTTTTTTGTTGGGGTATTTTGGTTCAAAATGATTTTTTGGGGGGCATTTTGGTTCCGGACTCCAGATTCGACTCCCATTATATGCAAATAAATGAGCTCTAAAACTTCAATTATTTTGGATCAGCTTTTGGAGGATAAATTCTCAATTATTTGCAGCCAAATTGAAAGAAAGAGGGGATTTATGTTTGGCCGAGGATCATATTTATTTTTTTTCTCATTATTTTTGATGTTTTTCTTATCCCCGCCAACCTACCAAAAGTCTGTCATTTATGCAATGAAACAACATAAAACATAGAAACTATGTGACTCTAAGAATGTGGTTTCTTCAACAACCACCGCAGTAATCTTCGCCTCTTGCCCCTCCTTTTTCTTCCTCTGGATGCTTTTGAACTGGTAAGTGGTAATTCTGCACTTCATTGTATGGTTATTTAAATTTTCACAAGCACAATATTAGGCTTTGCATATTTGCTGGGAAGATTGATGGTTTTTGTTTTCCCACAGTTAAACATGATATCGTTGAGCGGTAGAAGAATAAGTTTAACCCGTTCTCCTTATAAATTGAGCATGATATTTCCATTTTTCAAACATGCTAGGGATATGTTGTCATAACTCATTTCTTCGCGCAAGCGGAATTCGTCATGTGATGGTGAAAAGAGAGGAGTCGTCACCTAACGGGTTAAGGTGTGTTAGTGCACCTATCCACTACCATTAAATGTAGGTTAACTCCATTTTTGCCAATCTGGGTAATCTAGATCGGGTAAGGGTTCATATTATCTCAAAAGAAAGGCCTTCCGAGATTCACAACAGTAATTCTCTTTCGGATTTAGACTAGGTGAGATTGAAGATTACAATTGATTGATTAATTATCTAAACGAGCTAAGTGATTAGGCATGCGAAATCATCCAGTTATTCTAGGTGAAGAAAGATTTAAAGAAGATGAAGAACAGAAAATGAAAATAGCTAAGTAAATCAAATTAGATACTAGACTTTGAATGTCAGGTGTTAAAGATGTAAAGAAAGAAAAGAGAATTTGATAATGAAATAAAACTAACTTTTGCATAAGAAAGGTCGCAAATTGAATACAATCTTCAAAATAAGATACAAACTTACATATGTTTCTTACAAATTTTATTTATCATCACCGCTATCCTTATTACTAGGTTTATTAATGTGCTTAAGAGTGTGTTCTAATATGTGAAGCCTACATCGCGTCCTATAAATGCCGCCGCTGTCTTAGTGCAGGAGGCATTAAGTCTTCTCTAATTGGATTGGTCAACTAGAAACGGGTCTTTCACGCGAATGCCCCTATCTTGGGGTGGTATTTAATTTTTGCCTCTCAAATTGTTGGTCTTTAATTTTTGCTTTGTAGCACTTTAAGTAATTAAAAAATAGCCGAAAATAACCCTGATATCAAAAAAACAAATCACCCTACCCTTATCTATGACCTCATTTCGCAAGGCATAAGTTTATAAAACTGTTGCCTTGTACAGCATAAGTATTGTAAGAATTAAATTATCTGGCATAACTTGTGTAGTGCCTAATCCGGCACGCATAAGTTTATATCGTCATATCATAATAATAAACACAAATTATGCCTTGTAAGGCATAAATTAGTTCCTACAGAAAAGTTCTCTAAAGTTATGCCGAGCGAGTTAGTTACAACACAATTTATGCCAGATAACTTCATTTCTACAGAAATTATGTCGGACAAACTTTTGCCTTGCGAATTAGTTACTACACAACTTATGACGGATAATTTAATTCTACAGAACTTATACCCGGACAAGGCAAAGGTTCTACAGACTTATGCCTTGCGATTTTTTTTTTTTTTTTTTTGTTTGGGAGACAACGAATTCATTGACTCTGCTGGGAATCAAACCCATAATCTCTGATTTCCTAGACAGCGCCTTGTCCTTATACTTTGGCTGGCAAATTTTCATTAAATAGGAAGCAGGCCAAAAATTAAAGACCAGCGATTTGAGGGGCTAATCTAAAGACATTTCCGCACTAAGGACAATCCGCGCAAAAATAGACTAGGCCTTCTTTATTTAGTATTGAGATTAATTAAGATTAACATCAAAGTGATATGATTGAAACAGTTGAAATAGCAAATTGACCTTACAATATCTAAGTAGGCCTTCTTGATTTAGTATTGAGATTTTAATGATTTGGGGTAAAAAGGTAGTTGTCAGGCTGAAACCCAATTGAGATGAAACTGAAAATGTTCGGTTGATCTGGGTAGGACCAGAGAACATTTAAAAGGAAAACACTGTCCTTCGTAATCGAACTTATGCTTAGCGAGGCATAAGTTCTTTAAGAACGTGAAACGTAGCTTGTAGATATTATGCGAAAATATAAAGTTATATCACGCTAAAAATTATTTTCCTTCAGGGACAAAAATTAAAGGCCAGCACCAAAGAGGGACAAAAGTGCAGAAGACCCATTTAAAAGCAAGCAGACATTTTTCAGATGGGTCAAAAAGCCCCAAATGATACTCCGTTTCACAATAAGTGGTGTTTTTAATTTATATACACTCCTAAAAAATTATGAGGGTTTTACTAATTTACTCCTAATCAAATTTTACCTCTTTCCTAGAAAAACTATTTAATAATTCTTGATTATGTAATAGGAGTAATTTTTGAAGAATAAAATCAATTTCTTCTTGAAATCCTAAAACACCATTTATTTAGAAATGGAGAGAGTATATTCTAAAATAAACTCCAATAATAGCTTTAATGGAAGTGGGTGAGAACGCAAAGATGTCCAAGAATTTCCATCGGTCAGGATCCAACTCATCAAAGAAAATTTATGATTGTCATGATTTTATTTTAAGGCTAAATAGACCAAATCAGTTAGGCCTTAAAACTAGGCGTCAGGTAGAGGCACGTTGCACCTTTTAAGGCCAAAATACTAGCAAATTATTATTAAGCATGAAGTAGAAGTAAAAGATTGATTTCAGTTAATGATTCCTTATAGGCATAGCATCTAACATTAAGCTAAATTATATCTAAACATGTTTCTAAATTAAAAAGAAGTGGAGCAACATATAAATGACAAAGTCGCATGTAATGAACTCAAATCCAATGCAGCAGACAGCAGTAACGGGTTTCTCAACTATAGTCTATTTAATAAGACTAAAGTTCCAATTACAATTCCGAAAAGTAAATGCGACAACTGAAATGCAGAAACATTGAAAGTAACAACTAGGATAGATTGAAGAAGGAGATGAGCATCTAGACGCAGACAAAGCCGGATGAGAGATTCAGACTTCGCAACGCTGCAACATAATAAGCATAAGCCTGTTTTGCTCCCACGAGTCACTATTTGTCAACCCGATCCCAAACATAGCCACTTAATCTGGTGTTGGGCTGCTTTGCTGATACTGGTCCAGGCCCATTCATAACAATGCACATATATCCCAAGCCCAAACTATATACTAGAACGGAACCGCCTTTTACGTCAGGTGGAAGAAAGGACGCGGTCACTTCAGGAAACTGAATTGAAAATCTCGAATAGTATTGAACTAAAGCAAATCCTAGCGCAAGCTAAAGCTAGAGGAACTCGCCACCCAACTACAATGCTGCTTCATTAAAACAAGGCCCAGGAGTGCATACCTGGATATTGCCCGAGTCCGGAACCAAAATGCCCCCAAAAACACTATTTTGAACCAAAATACCCAACAAAAAAAATGTTGCAAAACTACCTTTAGCGCAGTATTTTACTGCGCTAAAGCACTTAATCGTAACAGACCCGTTAAGCTTTAGCGCAGTAAAATACTGCGCTATAGGAGTTACCGTAACAGACCCGTTGACTGCTTTAGCGCAGTATTTTAATGCGCTATAGAAATTTGTCTCTCACTTATAGCGCAGTATTTTACTGCGCTATAGCGCTCCGCCATTTTCCAAAACTAGCCTCTTATTACATTTTCACTCCTTTTTACGTAGTTTAGCCGTATATTAATCATGCTTTGAGATTCCGAAACTTCAATATTTTATATAGAACCCTACTTATATTTGTACAACTAATAAAATAGGCTCAATACATCAAGAATACGCAATACTTTGGATTGTCGTTTTAGTGGTTGAAAAGTGCTCGAAGTCCTTTTTTGTTTGAAGACTTGCAGTCATTAGCTTTAAGTTATTTATCTTTTAGGGTTTCATCTTATTTTTAAATTAATGCTTAACTTTATTTCGAATGTGTCACGTTTTTTTAATTATCAATTTAGGATGTGAAACTATAAACAATAAAGACTAAGATAATATTTATAAATGTCTAAAAAATATATAATATTTACGATAAATTGTACAACACTAATGTATATCTATCGAGGATGGGTCCCACATGTAGTATGCCGGAGACTATCCCTAGGCCTAAGGCTCATACCATCCCCACCGCCCTCGCCATTGTCTCCATCGCCCTTTTTCCTCTTAATAACCAGGCGCTCCAAGTCATGATCATCGTCTCTTCCCCTGGCCCGTGCGCCCTTGACTAGAATGTGCTTCTTCTTGGGATCTGGTCCCGCTCGCACGGGCAAAACCTCATGATGACCTGGGTTTGGAAACTCGGACTCTTCCTTGTCAGGAGTTGCCACCGCGGGCGCCGAAGGACGAACCTAAAAAATATAGAATAATTAGTACCATTTCTTATTTATATTAAATACATTAATGTTATTTATTTAATCAAACTTGTGTGTCAACGGGCGCCTGAGTAGGCTCCTGAGATGAGTCTGTAGGCTCCTGAGATGGGTGTGGTGGTGAATATAAGGTAGCCTCCTGGACGAGATGCTGTTCGAAGTCCAAGTAAAGGTTATAAAAATTAAATCAATATTTACCTTATATTGAATAAAATTAGTTTTAAGTAAAACACTTACATGCGCCTCGGTAGTCTCATGAGAAGACACCTCTGTCTCGGCAGGTTGATGAGAATGCTCCTGAATGGGTCGCTCCTGTGGACCCACTGGTGCCGAATCCTAAAATATGAAAAAAAACCAAATAATAAGTAACATACATATTTAAAATAAGTACTTTAAATAATCAAATATGTATATTAAATATTGACCTTATATTGAATAAAATAAATTTTAATAAAAAGCTTACCTGTGGCTCGGTAGTCATATGGGAAGACACCGCTGGCTCGGCAGACCCATGAGAAAACACCTGAGTGGGTGGCTCTGGTGGACCCGCTGGCGCCGAATCCTAAAATATAAAATATTACTAAATAATGAGTAGCATATATATATATATATATATTTAAAATAAATAATTTAAATAAACAAATAAGTATTTTAAATACTAACCGAGATCAAAAACTCATCGAAGTCAACAATCCCGGCTCCCTCTAAATTCCTCACAAGCCGCTCATTAGCTAATGAAGCGCGTAACGCCGTCCAATCAACGTTATCACGCTCCTCCATGTATGCATTTTGGCTCGGCTGTGATGAAGACCCGGGTATCTCAGCAAGTAAGAGCGCCGACGTAAACATAGGTGAGTCCCCAGGTGAGCTGCCACCGGCCTGCAACTGCTGCGGATGGACTAGACCGTGAACGCCCTCTGGAATGGGATCGGCCTCATCCGCCTCATCTACTAGATGGTGTCCTCCACCACCAGGTCCTCTAGCAGCAGCACCGCGTCCTCTATGCGTACGGCGTCCTCCGGCAGCATGCGTTCTCTGCCATCATGGCCTCTTTCTCTGGGAGCACCTGGTCTTTCTCCTGGCGCTGCCTGATACTCAGCCTCCGGAACTGTTACATCCGACATTTTTGTTCATCCGGAAAATTCAAGATAAAATGACTTGTGATGAATAAGGCCACTATTGGACCTTACTTGGTATGCATGTGTAGGTTATGAATACACTGATGTGGAATTACGAAAGGTGGCCAAGGGCAATAATTGGAATTTTGGAAACTTGTTCCATGAATTACCAAAATTAGCCACCACTTTTGGGCCAAAAAAATAATAATAATAATAACAACAAAACAAAGGCCCAACTTAAGGGGGCCCAACCGGCCACCATAGGTCCAAGCCCATGGAATAATTAAATTCCATGGGAAATTATATATTGGATAAGTGTGAGGAATATTCAAGAAGCAAGAACAAATCAAGAAAGAAAAAAAAGAAGAGAGAGGGTTCGGGTTTGGAGAGAAAAAAGGAAAGAAAAGAAAGAAAAATTTTTGGAGCCAATCCCTTGGTTTAAAGAGTTCATCTCTTGAGAGATTATTGCTAAGCACAAGATTCTCTACAAGTTGATATAAAGATTGTGGCAAGAAAACAATTTCATCCTCCAAGTGAAGAACTTGAAGAAAGGTAAGGATTTCATGCTTTTGTTGTGTTATAAATGGTATATGTATGTTGTAGTATGTGTGAATGAATGAAAAATATGGAAATTTGGTGTGTTGGAATTTTTGGATGTGTGGCCGAATGCATATAGGGTTATTGCATGATTTTAATGGTTTGAATTCTTGTGTAAGTTAGTTGTAGTGTGGTGGAAATTGTATTAGAAATGAAAGTGGAATGAACTAGTGAAATTTGGAAAATATAGCATGTGGCCGTGTGGTGTGTTGGTGTTGGAAGGTGAATTGAATCTTGTTAGCATGTTAATTATGTTGTTATGGAAGATTGGTTATTAAGTTGTTGAAGGAAATTATTGAACTTTGTTATGATTTGTGTATAAGTGAAAATGAAAGTGTTAAGAGGCAAATTATGCTTATGACAATGAACTTGGAATATAAAAATGTGTTGATGAGTTTGCATGTTGAAAGTTAGGAAGGGATTGGAAAAGTAGTGACTTGATGGAAAGTTGAATGTTTGTGAATTTTATGAATATCTTGTGAATATTATGTGAACATGTTATGGATTCCTCCGATGTGTGTCGTAATGATTTTGATGGATAATGGATATGAAAATAATAAGTTTTGGTTGGAAATGTAAGCTTGAAACGAAAGATGATTCGTCGTGTCGAAGGGTGGCTAATAATGCCATAGCGTATGATTTAGTGGTTATTGATGTTTGTTGTTGTTTGGATGTCTCCTCTGGGTTGTTGTGTTGCTAAGTTGAGCCGAGCTAAGTCTCGGGGATGTCGTATATACAGAGGAAATGCTGCCGAAATTTCGGTAGGCAATTATGTGTAAAGTTAGAGTATTGAAAGAATGAAACTAACCAAATGGTAAACTTGACCATTTCCAGATTTTGGACGAAATTTGGATTGACGCCGAGCGAGCATAAGGCGCCATCGAGGTATGTGAAGCACTTCTCTACGTTCCTAGGCATGTTCTGGATGTGGTAGGCTCGACCGCGAGCCTTAAGTCCGACTCCGTTCCCCGGAATTCGAGACGGAAAACCGCTCCAATTCCTTCAATTCAATTGAACCTATTTTCTTACAAATTGTCCTTAAAGTGAGATTTTGTACAAAATTTCCCCAAACGGAGTCGGAACACTTCCGAACGAGTATGGGTGACCTCATAAGGTCAACTATCAATAATTTACGTATGTAGCCTCGGGTTGGTCCGAGGTGGGCCCACAAGGCCCGATACTTCCGGTACGATTTTAAAATACATCTGTTTTGGTCCGATTTTCTCCAAAAACTTCTGAACTATTATTTTATGTATATTATGGCTATTTTTGTGTAATTTATACATTATGATCTCTGAACATCTGAGAATCCCATTCTGGTAATAATCTGTCGTGCCTTCCCCACTAGGATATAGGCGCGTGCTATGCATACTATCTGGATATTCTGATTTTGGCTCGCCGTTTGGCACCCTTCAGTTTGATTGAGTCTGTATGTTGAGTCTGTAGGTAGGTGGTTTCTCATTTATCGGTTCGTGTCTGTCTCAATGCATTCTTTCACTGCGACCCGGGCCAGGTTCTGTTATCGTGCATATTTCTTTGCATTGTTCACCGCGTCCCTCGGCGTACGGGCCGGGATCTGTATGTCTGTATGATCTGTGTATGGGGATGGCGGCCAGGATGGCATATGATCTGATTTGATTCTGTCTGTCCACCGCGTCCCGTACTAAGAGGGCCGGGTTCTGTTACCGCGCCCCCAGACAGGGCCGGGATCTGTATGAATATATGCGTGTGCCATCTGTATTTATAAAGCACACGCCTTTGTATGATTTTGTATGACTCTGTGGTACTCTGCATGCATAATTCTGTCCGTCATACTGCTGTCTGTCCGTCTGTGTTACGACTAGTTCTGTATGTCCGTATGGCTTCTGCTTCTGTATGTCCGTATGGATTCAGATTCTGCTCGTCTGTCCGTATTATGATTCCGTCTGTCTGTCCGAACTATAATTCTGTTCATTTGTGTGTAACACGATTCTATATGTCTGTCTGGATCATAACTCTGTCCGTTAGTTTGACTTATGATTTTGCCCGTTATATTTCTGTGACTCTAGTTCGGACTATGTTTATATCTGTTACGTTTCTGCTTTACATACTCGGTACATTTTCCGTACTGACCCCCGTTCTTCGGGGGCTGCGCTACATGCCCGCAGGTACAAACGCACCAGGTGATACGCCGCCCGCGTAGGTTTCCGACTCTGCTTTTTGAAGAGCTCCTTTGACCCGGAGCATATCTTTTGGTATATATTTTCTGTCTTCTGTGTACTCCGTATGTGTGTATATTCTGGGTACGGCGGGGCCCTGTCCCGCCATATGATTCTGTATGTCTGTAGAGGCCTGTAGATAGATGTGTGGGTTACGGGTTTCGTCTGTATGTTAGCCTTATCGGCTTACTTGTAAATATCTGTATGTTCAGGTATATATGTATATATACGTATGTTACGCGCGTGCCGTACTTGTATCGGCCTATTTCTGTACTTCTGTTTTGAAACACAAAAAAAAAAAAAATCTGTATGGTTCGAATTCGATCAGGTAGGTACGTATGGGTACCCAGTTAGGGTACCAGTCGCGGCCCACGGGGTTTGGGTCGTGACAAAAGTGGTATCAGAGCGGTTAGTCCTCGGAATGTCTACAGGCCGTGTTTAGTAGAGTCTTGTTTATCGATGTGTTGTGCACCACATCTATAAACGGGAAGCTACAGGGCATTTAGGATGTTACCCTTCTTTGGATTCTTAGATCGTGCGATAAAGCGGTATGATTAGGATGATTCTCCCTTGCGAATTGCTGTACCTACAGCGAGGCTCCAAAGAGCAGAAGTGTCGGTATTTGGGGGAAATGTATCTGACCCGCTCCTTGCAGGTGATTGCAGGTTGGTGAAGAATGAAGAGGACGGCTTCCGACGATGAGGATGGGGGTGCTAAGAAGGCCCCCAGGCTGTCACCGGGGCCGAGTAGGCAGGGCCCCAGTTACTCGATCGAGACGGGTCCTTCGGAGGATTCCCCGGAGGATAGCTACGATACGGATCCGTCGGAGGACCCATCTACGACTCCTCCAGAGTCTCCGAACCCTGGAGCAGAGGATCCCGTGGAGGATGGCTACGATACAGATATCTCGGAGGATTTGGCGATGACCCCTCCGGAGCTTCTTACCTCCGAGGAGGAGGATAGTCATGAGGCAGGCCCTTCGGAGCATTCTTCTGGGATGACGCAGGAGGAGATTTTCAAGTATGCACCAGCTCTTATTATTAGGGAGAACCTTGATAGCCCGGCCACCTCGGAGAGTGCTATGGATTTCTCCTGTTCTTGGCTTGGGTCACCAGTGGGCCGGGATTTGTCTGATCGTCCATACCCCTCCGATTCGGATGCAAGTGATAATGGAGACCGCATAGGTAGGGAGCAGGCGGACGTGGATGATAGTGGACATACCTCTCACGGCAGCTCCCCAGGTCAGACTCGATATTGATTATTTATAAGTGTATGAGTTTTTAGAACTTCCTATGTGTGTATGATATTTGTAAGACGTTGTTCTATGAAGACGACGGAAATTTAAAGGAATTAGAGATCTAGTGACCCAAGACAAGGGCGACTAAATGTCCCCACCGTCAGAGTGATTTTGGAAATCCTGGATGGAAGTAAACAGGAAAGTGCCTCCGATGCCATTTGAGTGGGGCACGTGTGGTAAGTGTCGACGGCGTTATAATTCTTATTTGAAGTTATCAGCCCCGTGTGGCTGCGATACGACATGATATGATATGTATGTGAGTATATCTGTGTTAGCCTTGTGCGGCATGGCTGGTATTTCTGGTGTACAGGTTCCAGATAGTAAGAAATATAGAGGAAACTCTGCCCAAATTTTTCCAGGGATATGGAGGTAAACATGTAGATTAAGTACAAAAAGGTCCCGCGATACTTGTCAGACTTTAGTTCCTTCTGTCGGTGGCCGAAGAACACCTTGCGGTGACATTTTATCAGATTCCACCGATTATTTAGAGGCGGAATTCGTGTGACGAAGACTTAAATCCGTGGGTTATCTGTAATCATATGTATATGTGTATGAAAGTGAATGTTTAAGATTCAGAAAGACGACATGGTAGTGGTACGACTTAGCCGGGGGTGGGACCCGCTACAAAAATTTTCCGAAAATTTGCGAAGACCCCGATTTGCTCTAAAATTACGTGACAAAGGTCGTGCGGGGCGATCGACGACATTATATCTGCCCTAACGCGTCGAAATGCATGAAAGTTTTGGAGTTAAGCGTGCTCAGGCCAGAGCAATTCTGGGATGGGTGACCCCGTGGGAAGTAATGCAAAGTTTTGCACAAGTGTAGGTATGACTGATATAAATGAAAATTTGGGGTAATCTAAAGGTGAAGGAGAATGTGTGGAGTAATCAGAGCCTTTACAAAAACCACACAGTCCGACGCGGATTAAATGGGCAAAAAGAAAAGATGCGATACCGCTCGGAAAATTGAGCGAATCTGGATAACAGTTAGCGACGACCCGAATGTTGTCAGGGGATAGAAAAAAGCCCAATTACATCATAAGTTAGTCTGGTATGACGATGGTTGAAAAAGGAAAGAGAGTATGGATAGTAGGGGAGAAGAGAGATAAGAAGGGCGAGTAAGCAGAATCCTTGAAAAAGTTGATAAGCGACACCCAAGACGATTTGTATGATTGATTCTGAATATGTTTCTGTCTGACATATCTCTGTACGATTAACCCTGATTACGAATCTGTCTGACACACCTCTGTATGTCTGACTCTGGATATAAATCCGTCTGGTGTGCCTCCGTACGTCTAATTTTGGTCACGCATCTGTCTGATACATCTCCGCATGTCTGATTCTAAGTGTGACTCTGTATGATACATTTCTGTAAGCCTGATTCCGATTTCGAAATCCGTCCGATACATTTTTATACATCTGACTCTGATCTCAGATCTGTCTGACATACTTCCGTATCTCTTCTTTTGATTATGAATCTATCCGCCATAGTTTGGCATGTCTGCTTCCGATTACGAATCCGTCCGATATGCTTCGACGTGTCCGATTCCAGTCCTGAATCTGTTGGTAAGAAGTGTCTGGTATGAAGTGGGATTACGAAAATGCGGTAGGAATTCAGGAGTGTAATAAGAAATGAGGTGGACTATGATGTTTAGGAAACGTTCGTCGGTTACAAGAATATAGCTTATGGTTCGATTATTATGTGGGGTATGAGAAAAATCTATTATGAAGGCATTTAAATCGGTGATGTGAAAAATTACCCCATAATGTTGGCAAAGCAGCCATGCCGGAAAGTCAGTAAAGGATGACTATAAAGAGAACCCTCCCGGAGTAGTATGACGCCCCATAAGGTCAATTTAACATTCGAGGACGAATGTTCTAAAAGGGGGGGGGGGGGGGGGGAGAATGTTACATCCGACATTTTTGTTCATCCGGAAAATTCAAGATAAAATGACTTGTGATGAATAAGGCCACTATTGGACCTTACTTGGTATGCATGTGTAGGTTATGAATACACTGATGTGGAATTACGAAAGGTGGCCAAGGGCAATAATTGGAATTTTGGAAACTTGTTCCATGAATTACCAAAATTAGCCACCACTTTTGGGCCAAAAAAATAATAATAATAACAACAAAACAAAGGCCCAACTTAAGGGGGCCCAACCGGCCACCATAGGTCCAAGCCCATGGAATAATTAAATTCCATGGGAAATTATATATTGGATAAGTGTGAGGAATATTCAAGAAGCAAGAACAAATCAAGAAAGAAAAAAAAGAAGAGAGAGGGTTCGGGTTTGGAGAGAAAAAAGGAAAGAAAAGAAAGAAATTTTTTTGGAGCCAATCCCTTGGTTTAAAGAGTTCATCTCTTGAGAGATTATTGCTAAGCACAAGATTCTCTACAAGTTGATATAAAGATTGTGGCAAGAAAACAATTTCATCCTCCAAGTGAAGAACTTGAAGAAAGGTAAGGATTTCATGCTTTTGTTGTGTTATAAATGGTATATGTATGTTGTAGTATGTGTGAATGAATGAAAAATATGGAAATTTGGTGTGTTGGAATTTTTGGATGTGTGGCCGAATGCATATAGGGTTATTGCATGATTTTAATGGTTTGAATTCTTGTGTAAGTTAGTTGTAGTGTGGTGGAAATTGTATTAGAAATGAAAGTGGAATGAACTAGTGAAATTTGGAAAATATAGCATGTGGCCGTGTGGTGTGTGTTGGTGTTGGAAGGTGAATTGAATCTTGTTAGCATGTTAATTATGTTGTTATGGAAGATTGGTTATTAAGTTGTTGAAGGAAATTATTGAACTTTGTTATGATTTGTGTATAAGTGAAAATGAAAGTGTTAAGAGGCAAATTATGCTTATGACAATGAACTTGGAATATAAAAATGTGTTGATGAGTTTGCATGTTTAAAGTTAGGAAGGGATTGGAAAAGTAGTGACTTGATGGAAAGTTGAATGTTTGTGAATTTTATGAATATCTTGTGAATATTATGTGAACATGTTATGGATTCCTCCGATGTGTGTCGTAATGATTTTGATGGATAATGGATATGAAAATAATAAGTTTTGGTTGGAAATGTAAGCTTGAAACGAAAGATGATTCGTCGTGTCGAAGGGTGGCTAATAATGCCATAGCGTATGATTTAGTGGTTATTGATGTTTGTTGTTGTTTGGATGTCTCCTCTGGGTTGTTGTGTTGCTAAGTTGAGCCGAGCTAAGTCTCGGGGATGTCGTATATACAGAGGAAATGCTGCCGAAATTTCGGTAGGCAATTATGTGTAAAGTTAGAGTATTGAAAGAATGAAACTAACCAAATGGTAAACTTGACCATTTCCAGATTTTGGACGAAATTTGGATTGACGCCGAGCGAGCATAAGGCGCCATCGAGGTATGTGAAGCACTTCTCTACGTTCCTAGGCATGTTCTGGATGTGGTAGGCTCGACCGCGAGCCTTAAGTCCGACTCCGTTCCCCGGAATTCGAGACGGAAAACCGCTCCAATTCCTTCAATTCAATTGAACCTATTTTCTTACAAATTGTCCTTAAAGTGAGATTTTGTACAAAATTTCCCCAAACGGAGTCGGAACACTTCCGAACGAGTATGGGTGACCTCATAAGGTCAACTATCAATAATTTACGTATGTAGCCTCGGGTTGGTCCGAGGTGGGCCCACAAGGCCCGATACTTCCGGTACGATTTTAAAATACATCTGTTTTGGTCCGATTTTCTCCAAAAACTTCTGAACTATTATTTTATGTATATTATGGCTATTTTTGTGTAATTTATACATTATGATCTCTGAACATCTGAGAATCCCATTCTGGTAATAATCTGTCGTGCCTTCCCCACTAGGATATAGGCGCGTGCTATGCATACTATCTGGATATTCTGATTTTGGCTCGCCGTTTGGCACCCTTCAGTTTGATTGAGTCTGTATGTTGAGTCTGTAGGTAGGTGGTTTCTCATTTATCGGTTCGTGTCTGTCTCAATGCATTCTTTCACTGCGACCCGGGCCAGGTTCTGTTATCGTGCATATTTCTTTGCATTGTTCACCGCGTCCCTCGGCGTACGGGCCGGGATCTGTATGTCTGTATGATCTGTGTATGGGGATGGCGGCCAGGATGGCATATGATCTGATTTGATTCTGTCTGTCCACCGCGTCCCGTACTAAGAGGGCCGGGTTCTGTTACCGCGCCCCCAGACAGGGCCGGGATCTGTATGAATATATGCGTGTGCCATCTGTATTTATAAAGCACACGCCTTTGTATGATTTTGTATGACTCTGTGGTACTCTGCATGCATAATTCTGTCCGTCATACTGCTGTCTGTCCGTCTGTGTTACGACTAGTTCTGTATGTCCGTATGGCTTCTGCTTCTGTATGTCCGTATGGATTCAGATTCTGCTCGTCTGTCCGTATTATGATTCCGTCTGTCTGTCCGAACTATAATTCTGTTCATTTGTGTGTAACACGATTCTATATGTCTGTCTGGATCATAACTCTGTCCGTTAGTTTGACTTATGATTTTGCCCGTTATATTTCTGTGACTCTAGTTCGGACTATGTTTATATCTGTGACGTTTCTGCTTTACATACTCGGTACATTTTCCGTACTGACCCCCGTTCTTCGGGGGCTGCGCTACATGCCCGCAGGTACAGACGCACCAGGTGATACGCCGCCCGCGTAGGTTTCCGACTCTGCTTTTTGAAGAGCTCCTTTGACCCGGAGCATATCTTTTGGTATATATTTTCTGTCTTCTGTGTACTCCGTATGTGTGTATATTCTGGGTACGGCGGGGCCCTGTCCCGCCATATGATTCTGTATGTCTGTAGAGGCCTGTAGATAGATGTGTGGGTTACGGGTTTCGTCTGTATGTTAGCCTTATCGGCTTACTTGTAAATATCTGTATGTTCAGGTATATATGTATATATACGTATGTTACGCGCGTGCCGTACTTGTATCGGCCTACTTCTGTACTTCTGTTTTGAAACACAAAAAAAAAAAAAAAATCTGTATGGTTCGAATTCGATCAGGTAGGTACGTATGGGTACCCAGTTAGGGTACCAGTCGCGGCCCACGGGGTTTGGGTCGTGACAGGAACAGGCTCCTCCCTGCACCTAATCTCGCCTGCCTGCCGGATACCATCTTCGGATATCCGTACCATCTCCGCCGCATGCCCTGCAAGCCCAGGGTAACGCATATGCTCTAACCCTAAGATGCGTAAACGCTGTACATCCACCAGCTGCATTTGTGTTCAACAGAAAAAAGAAGAAGTTATTTTTTAAAACATAACAATTAATGCAATTAAATAAATCTAAATACGATAAACTTACCAATGCCTGGTACTGCCCCGCGAGTGCTGAGTATCCTACATCCCTAGGGGGACGCAAAGCTGGGTTGCCGATCAATCGGCGTGTGATCTGATGATACCAGCGCATGCAATGCCCAATGGGAGTCAAATGACCGACCACCGCTAAAGTGCCCAACCTGTTCTCCCAACGGTGGAGCTGGACATCCATGAAAGCCAGAAAATCATCATCAACGGCAACCCGATCGTCCCGCTGGTAGTGTCGGAGCTCATGACGGACGTCAGGGGTATACTCTGTGTATGCCCAAACTGTCGTAAGACACGCTCGGGCATGTGATCCTCTACGATGTCTAGGTGTATCAATGGACACCGCGACCTCCAAACCCCCTGACCTGCCCTACAGAAGGGCGACAAACTATCTAATATAGTAGCGTACGACGTCCATATAAATAGCTGCATAACATATAAATACAAATCAGTGATCACCAAGTAGAAAAGACGTTTAATTAAATTATTAATGTAAATTTAAATAGTTTTACCGCATCGTCTGTTATGTGATCAAGCTGGTCCTGGAATGGAAGAATAATGTGGTGCGTATCCACATCCCGGTCAAAACTCGTTGTTTACCTCCTCGCATAAGGCATGTCAATCTCGAGGTGATGCCTAGGTACGGGCTGAAAAGGCAGCATCCTCTCCCACGCCCATAACTGTAAGCGATATTAGAAAATACGATTTTTAAGTCGTCATTTCAAGAGGTTTGTCTACATTAAAGGAAGACACACTTAAAATATTACCTGGAGAAGAGCAAAAAATCCACACACATCTCTGACAACACCAATAGACGCTCGGCACAGGCATCTGTAAAAATACGCCAAAACAGCACCACCCCAGCTGTAGTCACCCAGGCGGTCCAGATGCTTCAAGAAAACCAAATAACGTAAGATGTCAAAGGCACCCGATGAGTTCGGGACCAAGATGCCCCCAAATATAATAAGCAGGTACAAACGGGCATGACGATCAACATTGTCCTGCGGGGTGCCGTCGTCAACCGGATCCAGACCCTCCAAATAAGTACAGAGTGCACTAATCTTAACCTGACTTTGTCCTGAAATCTGGCCCTCGGCATCAGGCACAGAGTGGGTGAGCCTAGTCAACTCTGTCGCCCACGTCTGACCAGAAGGAGGCTCGTACCGAGTGTATAGTGGCTCTCCATCTACCCGCAGTCCAAAGAGGACCTCCACATTCTGAAGTGTAATTGTGGCCTCACCAGTGCGAAGATGAAAGGTATGTGTCTCTGGCCTCCACCGCTCAACCAAGGCCGTGCTGAGCTCCCAATCATGCTGTACCCGACCAACAGACACGCAACGGTAGATGCCGCCCCGAAATAATATTTCCAACACGCGAGGGTGTGGGGGGTGCTCGCGTAAAAGAGTCCACGCTCTCTGCAGCCTACGGGGACGGAGCCTAGTAGATATCCCTGTAGTACCGGCCCATAATAACTCTGACCTATGATTGTCTTGCAAAGACAATACTGATCTATCAGTGGGCCCCGGGAGAACAGCAGACCCCGGGTGATCATCGGGCCCCGGGTGAGCATCGGGCGCCGGGGGAACATCGGACCCAAGGGGAACATTCGGATCCATGAAAGAGTCCGGTCTGTACAAATTAAATTAGTTATTATTCTTGAAATGAAAGATAAATTGTATTAACTAATTAATAATTTGTAGGGAATATGTGAATTATGTAGTATTATATCTTGTGAATAATTAACATGGGATATGTAGTAAATTTAATATGTGATAGTAAGGACACATATGTGATGGCAAAGATTTTTAAGTTAATTACTTTTGAATTATGTGATGGCAAAGACTTGTTAAGTTAATTAGTTTGGGAATCGAAATTCAGCAGTAATATTCGTTTAGAACTCTATTTTGAATATGTGATATATTTTTAGTTGACCAAATAGCGAACACAACTACGATAAAATTAAACTAAAAGAGTATATTCGGCGACCACATATTTTCCTACAAACTTTACATTTTTTTCGTTAGCTTATGTATTTATGAAAAGAAGAACTTTAACTATTATTTTTAAGATAATCTTTTTTTATTTAACATATATATTCACGCTTTTAAAATTATATAGATTAACAATTCATAATCATTTACAACTTGTTTGGATGGTTGTTACCTATTGTATTATATTATGTTGTTAGTTTAAATATAATGTTTGCTTTGATTGTTACTTTAATTTTATTGTTATGTAGCGACGAAAGGTCCTATTTTATGTAACCACTGATTTGGTCATATACAATACAACACAATACGATATATGTCAAAACAATACATAACAATCATCCAAACAAAGTGTTAACAACATAATAATTCATTACCAATCAACTTCTTTCAATTCATAAACAATATTAATAACTAATAAATTCATAATCAATATTTAACAAATAATCAATTAACAAAATAATAATTCATTAACAATTCATAAATAATTAACAAATTAACAACTCATAAACATATAACAAATCAACAATTCACAAACATTTAACAAATTAACAATTCATAAACATTTAACAAATAATGAATTAAACAAAAAAAAAAAAATCGGAATAGTGGCAAAAGCCACTGCCCAGTCAAACAAGAACAATTTTTTTTTTTTTTGGAAAATGGCAAGGATTAAATGTTAAGCATGCTTAGAATATAATGTATATAACAAAAATTCATAATAGAAAACCTTAATCGAAGATTTTTTGTAGAGTTATTTTAATCGAGTTGTACGCCGCTTTTTTCCAAAATTCGAACTTAGATTTTTTTTCCTTTACTTGAATATACCGAGAATCTAAACTTTTACGGACGAAATTTAATAGAAAATGACGTTTTTGGATGTGGGGACCACCTCGGATTCGCCTCCAATGGCGTTTTCGTGTTTTTTTTTTTTTGCCATTGAAGGGACCAGTGGTGGAACCCGATGGTTTAATGTGGAGCGCTATAGCGCAGTAAAATACTGCGCTATAGGAGAGAGACGAATCGCTATAGCGCAATATTTTACTGTGCTAAAGCACTTAACGGGTCCGTTAAGTGCTTTAGCGCAGTAAAATACTACGCTAAAGGTAGTTTTGTAACATTTTTTTTGTTGGGGTATTTTGGTTCAAAATGAATTTTTTGGGGGCATTTTGGTTCCGGACTTGATATTGCCCTTTCCAAATCTAATTCTTTATTATGGTCAATGGTGTGGTCTACCATCCATTAAACAAACAAAATCAAGCTGGTTTGATATACGGAAAGAAACAGAAGCAGAAAATATTAGATAGCGTGAATACCAGCTGTCGAGGATCACTTTAAGCAGCTATCCAAGATACTAGCGAGAACACCAAATTCGAGAATAAGATAATATTAGTTAGAAAACAGAGCGAATTAGATTAAAATTCAAACCTATAGCTCCATGAATAAGATGAAATTCTGTGGAAGCCATCAAACCACCATGCTAAAACAAGAGAATCACATCAATCAGAGAGAAACCATTGCAACAATAGTAACAGAATCCAGGTCTAACTACTTCCGTCCATACCGACTAATCAACAACCATCTTTGATCATCATGACAAAGTGACACACATAACTAATATGATCCTTGAAGAAAAATACAACGGGTTAATAACTGCACAGGCCGACTACTCAAGAACTCCTTCAGGCCCCTATGCCATAAAACTAAACCAGAACACAAAAAGAAATACAAGATGCACACAAACTCCATATCTATACGGTTGGGCAGGATCCAGGAAGACTTTTTTTTTGTTTAATAATGGTAACAGCTTGTATTAATCACACCAAAAAAAAAGGGTTGTAAAGCTGGAATTTACAGAGTTAGAAGAAAGCAAAGACTGCTAATTGCCGGGGAAAACTATAGAGCCTCTTTAATTTGATCCAATACACACATTGGGAGAAGAATGATAGAGTTATATTCAGTTGTTTAGGCATACAGAGAAATCAAACCGCATCATTGTTTGCTTGCTTATACCTAAAAGCACCCAAACATGTCTAAGCATGAATTAGAACCACGAAGATTATTTAAACAGGCACAATAAACCTTATCTCATTAACCTGAATATATACTAGCACGGCATGTGAAGAAATACTAGATGCACACAAATGGACAGAATACTACCTTGGTAACCACCATTTCTTATCTAATGAAGCAAATTCCTTAATGTGTTATGCTACGACCTTCTTCATCACAGATTTGTGTGATGTTGCTTCTACCCACTTAGTGAAGTAATTAATAGCGACCAAAATGAATCTGTGCCCGTTTGAGATGGCTGGTTCGATAGGACCAATGACATCCATACCCCATGCTACAAATGGCCAAGGAGAACTTATCACATTGAGCTCACTCGGCGGAACTCTGATCAAATCTCCATGAATCTGACACTGGTGACACCTTTGCACAAATCGACTGCAGTCACTCTCCATAGTCATCCAAAAATATCCTACCCATAGGATTTTTCTTGCTAGAGTTAATCCGTTCATGTGTGGTCCACATACCCTAGCGTGTACTTCTTCGAGCAATCTTGTGGCCTCTCCAACGTCCACGCATCTCAATAATCCTAGGTCAGGGGTTCTCCTATAAAGGATTTTCTCGCTTAAGAAGAAATTATTGGCCATTCTTCGGATTGTCTTCTTCTGATTGTTCATTGCATTTTCTGGGTATTTTTTTTTTTTTTCAAATGTTTCTTCACATCGGTGTACCATGGCTTCCCGTCCGGTTCTGCCTCCACCTATGAACAATAAGCGTGTTGCTCCTTCAAACTTATTTCAAGTGGATCAATATAGCTCTTTTCTGGGTGTTGTATCATGGAAGATATGGTGGCGAGGACGTCATCAAACTTATTCTGTATTCTCAGGGTGTGCTTAAACCCGATCTTTCTGAACCTTTTGCATTGTTTTTGTGCAAGATGTAGATATGGCAGAATCTTGGCATTCTTTGTGGCCCATTCCCTTTGAACCTGATGAATCAGCAAATCTGAATCACCAATCACCAAAAGTTCTTGAATGTTCATATCGAGGGCTAATCTCAAACCCATGATGCACGCTTTATATTCTGCTATGTTGTTAGTGCACTTGAATCTGAGCTTTGCTGCAACCGGATAGTGTTGTCCAGATTCAGATACCAATACAGCTCCAATTCCGGATCCTTTGAAGTTTACCGCCCCATCAAAGAACATCCTCCAACCAGGGTATGATTCTGCAATGTATTCGCTTACGAGCAATACTTCTTCATTAGGGAAATATGTCCTAAGAGGCTCATACTCTTCATCAACCGGGTTTTCTGCAAGATGATCGGCCAAGGCTTGTCCCTTGACAGATTTCTGGGTCATGCACACAATATCAAAATCACTCAACAACATCTGCCATTTAGCCAGCTTCCCTGCGGCATTGGTTTTTGAAATATGTATTTTAAAGATTGCATTCTTAAAATCAGGTGAGTGGTGTAAGCTGATAGGTAATGTCTCAACTTTTGGGCAACCCATGTCAGAGCACAACATGTCCTTTCTAAAAGGGTATAACGAGCCTCATAGGATGTAAACTTCTTGCTCAAATAATATATTGCTCGCTTCTTCTTACCAATCTCATCATGTTGCCCAAACACCCACCCAAATGCATTATCTAACACGGACAAGTATAGCAACAAAGGAATGTCAGGTCGTGGCGGTACCAGCACTGGTGGATTAGAGAGGTAATCTTTGATCTTATCAAAGGCCTTCTGGCACTGCTCTGTCCATTCTGTTGGAGCATATTTCCGTAGTAACTTCAGTATGGGCTCACAGATTACAGTTGATTGCGTTATGAATCAGCTGATATAGTTTAGTCTTCCCAGAAAACTCATCACTTATTTCTTTGACTTTGGAGGAGGTAGGTCTTGGATTGCCTTAATTTTGGAAGGATCCAGTTCTATGCCTCTCCTGCTAACTATGAAACCCAGTAGCTTCCCTGCTGGAATGCCGAATGCATACTTGGCTGGGTTCAATTTTAGGTTATACCTCCGCAGCCTATCGAAGAATTTCTGCAAGTGTGTCAAATGATCAGAACTCTCACGGGATTTTATGATGATATCATCTACGTAAACCTCGATCTCCTTGTGAATCATGATGTGAAAGATAGTGGTCATGGCTCTCATGTATGTGGCACCTGCATTTTTCAGACCAAAAGGCATCACGCGGTAGTGATAAACTCCCCAAGGCGTGATGAAAGCTGTCTTCTCCACATCCTCCTTATCCGTTAGGATCTGATGGTATCCTGTAAAACAATCCACTAATAATTGCAACTCATGCTTAGCGCAGTTATCGATGAGTATGCTGATGTTGGGCAAAGGGAAATTATCTTTGGGACTCGCTTTGTTGAGATCTCGATAATCTACACATATCCTGATCTTGCCATCTTTCTTCAGTACTGGAACGATATTGGCCAACCAAGTAGGATATTTGGTTACCTCGATGACATTCGATTCGATTTGTTTTGAGACTTCGTCTTTGATCCTCAAACTCAAATCTGGATTGAATTTTTGAGTTTTCTGTTTCATTGGGCTAAATGATGGATGGATCGAAAATTTGTGGGAGACAATTTCCATGCTCAACCTCGGCATGTCGTCATAAGACCATGCGAACACATCGATATACTGCTTGAGTAGGCTGACCTATTCTTCTTTTTGCGAAGCTGTCAAGTGTGCACTGATTCTGGTTTCCTTGATTAAGTCATCATCCCCCAGATTTACTGTCTCGGTTTCATCCAAGTTCGGCTTCTTCACATCCTCAAACTGTTCCAACTCTTCTGCTAGGTATTCAGGTAGCATAGTATCCTTGTCATATTCCTCGTACTCATTCTCATCAGTTTCAGTATGTTCGTTTGTATCACATCATGTCATGACATTGGCAGGTTTATTTTCATTTTTACTGAAAAAATAAAACAAGTTAGAAATCAGGCAATAAGAGTTTAAAGATAAAACATAAATGGTTCTTCCAGATAACTAAGGCTTTCATTGAAAATTAAAGGCGTACAAATTGGGTCATGACTCGGATCAACACGAGTCAGGTCCCCTTTTGAGACATCACAACAAAAGTAAAGACATAAAATGGTGGGTTCGAGCCTCATTCGAACCACACCAATTTTTCAAAAGTATATTTTGCCATTTATCTACCGAGTCATTCAGTGGACCAATAGCGGAGTAGAAGTCCAATTCTGCAATGGCTCCTCGGGCCCGGCATCCTGAATGGTCGACATTTCAACACATTCTTCCAGGATCACAACACAATCTTCCTCCCAGAATAGCCCTTCTATCAGACCATCTTCTTCGAACTCTTGAACGCGGACATGAAATGACTGGTACAGGCTTTGAATTGTATGAGACAAGTTGGAGATGGCTTTCTTGACTGAACTAGCTTCGAAGATCTCTTCCCCAGTCAGCACATAACCTAAGCCAAATCGAAAGTTCTTATGAGGGACCCGGACAGGCTCGGTTATTCCATCCAAATTCTTCCCTAATCCACGGCCAGGTTCGAAACCGCTCCTTAGCATAGTGGTAGGCAGCATTTTGTATGTTGGAGACATCGACACTTGTGGTGTGAAGTCTTCATATGCAGCATTAACCAGCTCCACAGTATGATAATCAGTCTCCTTGGGAATTTCCTCAATAAATGGGATAAAGTATTCAAGATAGCTAAAACTGCTTCTTTCGCCGCGAATGATGACTTCGTGATCCTCCCAGACAAACTTCAGCAACTGATGCAGAGTGGATGGCACTGCCCTGGCCATGTGGATCTATGTTCTTCGTAATAGAAATTTATAACTACAGATACATCCATTACTTGAAACTCCGTGGTGAATTCATCGGGCCCTATTTGGATACACAAATCCACTTCTCCAATGGTACTTCTTTGTGCGCCATCGAATGCTCTCATGTTCATGCGACTCTGGCGAATCTTTCCAACATCGTAGCCTAGTTGAGTAAGAGTCGATTTTGGGAAAATATTGAGCCCAGACCCATCATCGACCAATACCCTTGCCACAAATTTGTCCCTGCACTTGACCGTGATATACATGGCCTTGTTATGTGCTACTCCTTTAACAGGCAGCTCGTCGTTGCAGAAAGAGATCCGATAATTCCCAATAACATGGCTCACCATGGTGGCTAAGTTCTCACTGCTTGTCCCTGTCGGCACATGTGCTTCATCAAGAACTTTCAATACTGCTTGTCGGTGATGTTGGGAGCTCAACAAAAGAGACAACAAGGAAATCCGATCGGGGGTCTTCTCCAAGTGTTTAACAATGGAATATTCTTTGGGTTGCATCCTCCGCCAGAATTCTTTAACCTCGTCTTCTGTGCTTGGCCTCTTTTGGTTGCTTTCTCGTCTCAGTGCCTTTTGGGCCAAATTATCCGGGACATAGCATCTTCCAGAGCGTGTCATACCTTGTGTCACGGCTGCTTCCACGACAAACCCTTTTCGAGGAATCATGGAGGCTACCTGAGCTACAACTGGTGGTGCGACCATGATAATAAACTCCGGACGAGCGTCTATACTCGATGAAGCCACCACTTGTATAATAGATTTAGAATCCGTTTTAAGTATCGCAAACGGAGCAGTCCTCTTCTCTCTCGATCATGTGAATGGTTGCGCTTCCATAATTAGGCAACGGGTTGTTATTCACATTGGGGGCTGGCGTTTGGACCGTGATTACCTTTCGATTAATCAAGTTCTAAATTTTATGTTTTAGGTTAATACATCCCTCAGTAATGTATCCAGCTTCGCCTGAATGGTAGGCGTAATATTGGTTGGCCTGATAAAATTTGGCAGTTGTATTTATGGATTTTGGGTCGATGGTTTGAATCATTCTTGCTGCTTTCAAATGTTTGAACAACTGGGTTCGGGTCTCCATTAAGGGTGTGAAAACTCGAAGTGGTTTCTTTTCAAAATTCAGTTGAGGGAGGTTGTTATATCGGTTGGGTGGATCTTGGTTTCGGTATACTGGAGCCGGATTGTGACATGTGGGAGCTTGGTTATTTGGCAGGGGATTCTGGTAGACTGGTGCGGGTGCTGGTTGGTAATTTAGTTGGGCATAAAAAACGGGCGGTGAGATGTATGAGGCTGGAAGATAGGTGTTTTGTAGGTAATGGTTTCCGGTGGCGGGACTAGACTCAAAATGTCTTTGCGGGCTTGGACTGTGAAAGAAGAAAACAACAGACACATCTTCCTTCTTTTTCCTGGCGAATCCTGCGACACTGGTATATGTAGCTTTATTGGCGGTTTGTAGGGCCATCAAGTTCGTGACCTTCCCCAACTTAAGCCCATCTTCTATGGACTCTCCCATTTTGACGACCTCAGAGAACTTTTTTCCCATCATGGACAACATTCTTTCGTAGTATTCTGGTTCTTGAGATCTAATAAAAAACAGAAGTCAACTCGTTTTTGTACCCTCGCGGCTTCCTTTCTCCAACAGATAGCATATTCTCGATAGATCTCCGTGGATTTTTGCTTGATTTTCTCGAGATAGTAACGGTCGGGGACCGTTTGGACATTGAACTAAAATCGATTTATGAATGCCCTAGCCATAGAGTTCCATATCGTCCAATTGCGAGGGTCCTGGGAACTGTACTATTCTAAGGCCTCTCTGCCTAGATTGCTACTAAAAAACCTCATGATTAATGCCTCATTCTCACCAACTTTGACGAGCTTGTCATAATAAGCTCGGAGACGAGTCATGGGATCCCCGATTCTAAGAAAAATGTTGAATTTTGATGCCTTAAATCCTTCTGGTAAACCGAGACTTAGGTGCATACATAAATCTTCATAGTCTAGACCCATGACCTTTTGTGAGGCTTGAATGCTATTCATAGTTTGAGACAAAATGTCCTTCATAGCGTTCATCTCCTGAGCACGCTTTTTCTCCTTCGCCTGCCACTATCTCTCCAATTCATCATGGTGGTCCTTCTCCGGCACTTCTTGGGGTGGGATATTTGATGTATAGGCCGGAGGGGTAGTAAATTGGGGGAAGAACATATGCTGACTGGCAGAGTTGGTGAAGGCTGGTAAAGGGGTTTGATAGGTGGAGTGATTATGATGTGGTAGCGGAGTAGAGAGTGTGGGATGAATGGTGTTTTGGGAATGGCTAGTGTTTGGTGCGGGACTGTGGTTTGATATGAGGAGCTTGCATGAAGTGGGTTTGATACTATGAGGTCAATGGCAGGGGGATGAGGAATAGAGGCAATAGGCCTCATAGTGTATGCAGGGAATTGTTCGGCCATGGGCATGTTCAGAGAGGGAAAGTAAGGTGGTGGTCTCCTTGCATCGAGTGGTGGTGTATTGGCTGCAACAACCAATTTGGCTAAGTCCTTACTTTGTTGCATTTCCTCTCGCATATCTGTGATCTGTTGAATCAAAACAACAAAGAACTCATTATTGTTGGCATTGTTACCCTGGTCGGGAGATTCGGGGTCCCTCAGTGAAACGTCAGTAACCCTAGTTTCTTCGCCTGAAGTACCAGTCATTTTTCCCTTTCCTTTGGACCTAGTGAAATAAGGGTGATCGGCCAGTTTGAGTGCCAACACAAATCAGTCTTTCCTGTTGAGAGAGAAAAACTCAAAGGTAAACGAGTTAGTTTGTCATTTGTAATGTCTAAATAAAAATAATGTTTGCAATAATACACACAGATAAAGTAGCAACATCCGTTTTTCTTGAGGCAAATTAATCCAACATTTGAGGGTTGAAAGGTTTTCCGAGATAGGATTGAATGGACGGAAATTTTTATGTCCATTTCGACTGGTTTTGGCAAGTGTTTGGATATGATAAGTTTTATGGGGCTTTTGACAAAAGACTGACTCGTGCCAATCTAATTCGAGGTTGGGTTCATCGACCCCCGTCTCGTTAGTCCTTTGTGTTGCTTTCGTGGGATCATGTTTCCGTGTTGACAGTGCTTCTATTCGCGCTCCAAAACGCATCTTGGGGAGTAAAACTTACAATAGAAAAGGGACTGAGTCTTAAGTAGACTGCCTAAGTATCCCACCACGGGAAATCAGGCCCGACGTAGTTCGATTGCATAGAAATGACTTACGGATATGTCCTACCCAACCCAAAGACCAGAGCTCGTTATTAGCTTCCTACGAGTTCCTTCATGGAACCTAGGTCCATGTAGTTCTTAATACAGGAAAACAAATATAAAGATGACATAATTCGAAAATGCGATATTTGGACCTAGATGCTACCCAAAATAATGACCTCCTTGGATCACGGTAATCTGGATATTTCCATGATTGCCCTTCGGGCCTTAGCTTCACTAATTGTTATCAGGGAGCTCGACTATGATGTCCCCAGTGTGAACCATGTTTTCCACAACCTGTTTGAAGTCGCGACATGCCTCAATTTTGTGACCTGGTGCTCCGTTATGATAAAAACAAGTGTCTAGCCCTCTTTTAGAGTATTTTCTTAGTTTTCCAGCTGGTTGTATCATCCCAGTATCGGTTAAAATCTTGAATATTCCAGTATACGATTCCTCAAAGGCGGTGAACTCATGACGCCAAATGCGAGGTGGAAAGATCATTGTGGCTAGTCCCCTAAGCTGAGGTCTTTCGCAGGTCAGCGTGGTGTGTGCTCCCCATAAATGAGTTATCTGTCCATTGTTGATCGTTTCTCTAATCTGAGCTCCCAAAGCCCAACATTTGTCTGTGGTATGTCCCAATAGTCCGAAGTGGTAGTCGCACCTTTTGTGGATATCACCAAAGGTGTACTTGGGGCCTTTGACTGGGTGCAATATTTCCATTGCCTTAAGCATTCCAAATATGCGTGATTGCAACTCAACCTTGGGGTGAATATTGTGAGGGAAAGTGCGGGCTCTCAAAATGATGAATTTCCTTCCCTTGGTTATGTTTATCGTGTCCTCAATTCGGACCGGGTAGTAGGGCATACAATCCATATCAACGTTCATTGTCATTCCTTCCATCTTGTAGCTGACCTTTGTCTCCTCCGAAGGAGTGCATTCTGACGATCACTGGGCGGAGCCACTGGTGGATCCTTTAGCATTATTTTTGAGTGACTCCCATATAAGGGCTATTCTCTTATCATCCTCTTCAATATTTTTCCATATTCTCGCGATCTCTTTGTCTGTCTCTTCAACTTCTTCCAGGCTAAGGAAATGTTCTGGTCATTTTCTTCCAAGCTATCAAATAAGTTCTGGATGTACCCCCTTGACGTCATCTTAGAATGGTCGGTCTGAAAAAGGGAAACTAGGTTAAGGTGTATATTGGTAAGGGATTGTGCGAGACGGAGTCATTGCAAATGAGCGATGACTTGATAATTTCTGAGAAACTTGAGACTCTTTGACATAATTTTGGAGAGTTTTTTTTTTTGGGTGAATTCATTTTGGAAGTTTAATATGCCTAAGGATCTTTAGCAAACTGTTGGGGTTGAATATCGGATTAATCTTTTTCAAGCAAAACATAAACATATAAACACATAAGCAGATAAGACAGGTTATATCACGTAGTATATAAGCAGTTAATAGCGTGCCCTACATAGATGACCTTATTATGCAAGGTTAGCCTAGCATTTGAAAGATGTATATGCCATTTATGAACCGTTCCATTGCCCCAAAATACACTTTATTTAATATGATACATAACAAAATTTAATAAAGTGAGCCGAATGGGGATACATAAGTGGGGGAAAGGGAGAGAATACATAAAACATAAACCCACGCAGGGGTAATAAGTACTTATGATATTGTGGATGGTCCATTGCTGGTCCTTGCCCTTTTGGCATTTATGACGTCTCGGATGCAATATTGGTTTGCGAGTAAGAAAGCATCGGCTAGACGTCCTTTATTCTCAAGTCCCAATGGAAAACGAGTCTTCATTTGCTTGTTCATCTCATTGTCGAGGCTGATTATACAATTTTTAGAAGTTTCCTGCTCGTGGGATAGGTTGGCTATGACTTGTTTATCTTCTAACTTCTTTTGTCGATACGTCGCCTCTTTTTCTAAAATCTCTCTTTGAAGAAGGCGTAACTGGATTTGGGCTTTAGACTCAACATCTCGAACTCGGTCATATACATTGGGCCCAGGAATGATAATTCCTTGTAAATCTACTTTTAACCAAGCTTTATAAATCTCATCATACCCCGCTCGAAACCTATTTCGGGCCATAGGTTCAGTCCCATAAATTCGGCAACCCCTCCATTCACGGATGATGTTCTTGACATGAGGGACTATTTCTTCCTCATAGTCGACTATATACTGGCTCATATCCCCTAATTGGTGTATTTCTTGCATTCTTCCAAATTCTCTTAACACTCTCACAGGTACGTAAGGTCTGATTCCCCTAACCCCAATGAGTGCTAAGAAAGGAAACCCCTTGCCATGAACGACGACGTCTTTGGAAACAAAGTTGTTGTACATCCATTGAACATCTCCTTCTCTCAAATCGGTGAAGATTTAGGCCCATTCTTTCTTGGACCGCCTCTTTTGGAAGTTCTTCAAATGCAAACGCATTTCGTGAAATCCAATATCATCGCCCTCAACTTGGGTGCGAAGGGTCTGTTCCCCCTTGTCCTTAATAAGGTGTTTAATCATCCACCATTGCAAAGCAAATTGCATCCTTGGAAGAACCCCTGTCCATTTTTGCATCTGCCTAAGGATCGGTAGATATCAGCGAGGATAATAGGTGCTAAGGAGAAGTAAGTGATTGTTTGGTCATTGCGAATGCCGTAAAATATGGCATGAGTAACCATGACAATGTGCGGGTCAATTTCGAGGCTCGGGCCTTGAGGAAATACCATGGTTCCCAACAGACATATAGCAAAAGCCAAGGCTCGTGTTTTCCCCCAAACTTCGGGTGTGGAGATTTTTTTTTCAAACATTAGAAATCTATTGGAACGGCCAAAACGGATATAAAAGTCGTCAAAGGATATATTTGAACCCTGTAACCAGTCTGCTTTGACCAGTGAAAGTTTGTCTTTCATTTCCCGAACACTTGGTTTGTGTGGAACTAAAATATTACGGTCGGGTTTCCTTCTACGTTTCGAACTCATGCCAACACTCTCGAGACAGTCTTTAAGCTCTTCTATTGTCGGGTCAATTCTACATCTCCGAAACGGAAAACCATCCTTTCACAATCCCAATGCCTAGTAACAACTTCCACCAACTCGGGCCATGCTACTATATTTATTAGTGATGGTATATGACCAATATGCCCGACGACCTCTTTTTGTTGATCTTCGCTTAAGTTGGCCCACCATAGTTTCAACAACTTAGGCGTCTCGGTAACCATACCAAATTTCAAAGTCTTCTGTACCATAGCCATCTACAAAATAAGAAAGTGGTTAGTAAACCCACCCCCGGGAACAATGGTTTGGATAACTTGGCATATCCATCTTTCAAAATAACACATAGTTGGATAAATGTCTTTAGGTCGTAGACCGTTTTGACACAAGGTGGTCTTCTAATGAATTTAATACACCAAGGGTATTAAACCAACAGGAAAATGCTCTAAAAATAATAGGTTTTGGCTTCGTTCTAATATTAGGTTGACTAGAGTGGGCTTTGAAAAGAGACTGGTACCCGAGCGGACAACTCGAGGCGGAACAATGACGACTGTTGGCCGACCCGCGACCAACTACCCGCCAGGGTGTCCCAAAAATAGGGTTTTATAGTGGAAGACGGCCGCATAACCGCTTTTGAGAAGGGATGAGAAGTGAGAGTTGCCATTTGGCGGAAGTATGCCATGAAATGCAATGTCAGCGTACGTATAAAATAAATAGATAAGGAAAATATTTAAGAACATAAAACAAATAAGAGTTAGCCAAACATAAAAATCTTTTTGGTTAGGACCTAAATAATTCTCCAGCAGAGTCGCCATCTGTTACGGTCCACTTTTACACTTGCGTATAAAAGCGTAACAATAACTTGGCTCTTTATGTGAAAACAGAGTTGCTACCTAATTTTATGGAATTAGGAAACCATTTTGAAAAAAAAAAATTTATTTATGGAAAATAAACCTTTTAGTACCAAACAAAGGGTAAGAGTTTTGATGATTTCCCGAAGAAGGTGTTAGGCATCTCGAGGAATCTGCAAAAGCGGTTACCAGCAGATTTTAAGTATTTGACTAAAAAAGAATATAACTTGCTTGAAGAAAGCGATTTAGGAAGGAAAAGTTATTAACTTAAAGAAATATTTTATTTATAAAAGATTGGCTAAAATATAACTCGTTTAGAAAGTGATTTAGAAAACAAAAGTCATTAATTTAAAGTTTTTTTTTTTTTTAAGAATCAGTCCTAAAAGAAACGATAGAAAATTACTTAATACTTAGACGCTTATATTACTTCACTTTGTGAAATAATGTAGACATTAAATATCTTATGTAAACGTAAACTTTATATTTATCTGGGTTTCGATCTTGAATAAATTCAATTTCGGAAGCTAGACAAATACAACTTAATTGAAGACCATTAACATTCTCAAAATTCTTTTCATTAATAACCTAAAATTAGCCAATGGCAAAGAAATACCCCTTTTATTTTATTTTACAAACTATTTTTTAATTTAAGAAGAGAAAGAACGGACAAGACTGATTTAATGAACTTAAGTAAACTAACCTAACTTACAAACTGATTAGAAAGAAAGAAAAAAAATTCCATATTTTAATAAAAAGGAGTACTGGTTTTAATCCTTTAAAGAGAACGAGACAAAATCTCATTTTTATAGGAGGAGTTGATAACACAACGAGATTTAATGGTAAAAAGATGAAATAGCAACTAAACGTACTCAAAACTGCCTGCTAGAGCTTTATTTAGTTTCTAAAAAATATTTACACAAAATGTAAGTAAAACAGATGCAGAAATTTAAAGAGAGAGCAAAGAATCGGGCCTCAATCCTAATAAAACTATTCTAATAGTCGGGCTTAGTCCGAGAGAGTCTAAAAAGGGCCCTGTCCTAGGTTCTCTCAAACTTTCGCCCAAGATTTGCAATTTTTCTTTTCCTCGAATTATTGTTGTGATATGCTACTATTTCAAGCTACTGGTGGTGCGGTCCGGACTCCATAAAAATGCAAGGATTTTGTGTTAGGCCTATGTAACAGGCCCAATTCACCATGGGGAGAGAACCCGATGAGCTCCCCGATGGTTTACACCAGACAAATATTAGGAAAATGAGGTTAGTAAATGTATAGTGAAAGATACAATACTGGTTTTTCACTAGAATATTTAAACAAATCTGATTTGAATGTGCAAGCAGAAAATAGAACGGAATTCATCTTTAGAGATCGAGCGCCGATGATACTTAACAACAAGTAGAGATGGGCTTAAACAACATAAGAGGCTACTACCATTTTTAAGCTTAAACAAGATTTTCAAGTAGATTTTAACTGTAAAGACAATGGCTATTTCAAAGACAAGTCTCAAAAAGGAGTTCTGATTAATTTAATCGTGGATCAGATTTCAAAAATGGGGAGGAAGACATTTAAAAAAGAGATTCGTAGTGATCTGGAAAATGCATCATACGGGCAGAACTTAAACAACACTAACTGTCACGACCCAGCTAGGGCCATGACGGGTACCCGTGGCTAACAACCGAGCACCAATCGTTCTATTACTCATTCTGCGTACAGTTGTACTTCTTATGCTCATAATCGTAGGAAAATCATTTTTCATTTGAAACATATTTACCTTTATATGCATAAGCCCTTTGGCTATCCACATAATACATATATGCACGTGGAAAATCGTGAGACCATACTACCCACACATACGTATCTACGAGCCTCTACTAGAGTACTAGACATATGGACGGGACAGGACCCCGTCGTGCCCAAAACATGTATGTACATAAATAGTAAATCAATGGCACTTCCGGAATAATGGAGGGCTCTCAAAAGTCTGCTTATTGGCTTCTATAAATCTGGGTCGCCTCCCTGTCTACCTGTGGGCATGAATACAGCGTCAAAAGAAACCGGATGTAAGTACGAATATTGTACTGAGTATGTAAGACATGAATGAAATGAACATAATAGAGAAATCATAAGACATAAGATAAAGATATAACCTGCGTAACTTTTAATGATAGATGCCTTTCATGCCTATATCATAGTACATGTATCATCATAGCGCATACATCATTGTATTATATATATATATATATATATATATGTCTTCTGGGCTTTTCATACATTTGAACACATAGTAGTATAATACCCCGACCATATAGGTTCGGTGTCTTACGTACCCAGCTATAATAAAGCTTGGTGTTATGCGTACCTGGCCCTACCAAGACTCAGTATTGTCCGTACCTGGCCCTACCAAGGCTCAGTGTTATCCATACCAAACTGCAGTGGTGCGCATGCATATATATATATATATATATATATATATATATATATATTCTACCCGGCCATATAAGCTCGAGGTTTCATAATAGCCATACATAGGCACATATGCATAAAAGCCCATAAGTATCTTTAGCGTCATCACTATTACCATCGTCATCATTATCATCATCACTATTATCATCGTCATCATTATCATCATCACTATATCTCATAAGCTTATCATAACCTTTCATAGAGCATACATTTGAATTTAATGACAATCTATGAAAATCATATCATATTCGTAGCATGAGCTTTGTAAAAATATCGTATGATAGACTTTATAATCTCTAAACTTAGGCTCATCATTACCATCATCGTGTCTATGACATATCTCTTACCTTTATCTCATATGAAATCCTCTATGAACATAGAATCGTAATTTTTCGGAACATTGGTCATATGACATGCATTAGAGCTTATAGACAATCTATAACAATATCGGGGCGACATGAGGTCGAGAATCCCCGATTACATTATGAAGTGATCTTATTCATCATATCCCACCTTGAAGGAACTAACATTTTAAGGTGAGTGTACGCCATGAACAACATCAAGGGATCGTAAATAGGATCATTAACTTCATCGACATCATTTTTTGCTTTAGAATCTCTAGGATTAAACTTATCATCATTATTATCGTATTCATGACATATTCCTCATCTTTATCTCATAATACGATATTTATCAATGTTGACTCATAGTTCCCGGAATGTAAGAAAGACATGGAGAGGTAGGGAAATAATATCATAAGAATCATATAAGGATCATTATATTCGTAGGAATGTCATTCATGAGCTTTAGGACTTCTAGACTTAGATTCATCATCAATGTTGTCATGCTCGTAACATATCTCTTTTCTTTATCTTGTATGGAGCTCTTTATTATCGTAGGCTCATAATTTCCAATAAGTAGGAAAATCATGGAAAGATAGAAGGATTCATGCTATAGGAGTCATGCCTTAGAAAGAAAGGACTAGCCTTACATACCTCTTTCATTTAACAATTTCCATCGCTTGATTGTTCTCCTTCAATGCTCACGTTTCTACCTTCAAGAGAATTCGCATTCACATTAACTAATCGATTATATGAACGGGCTTACTAAAGCTAAAGAAAATTGGGCAGTATTTCCTTTGTTTATACAACCTTCCCCATATTGTATATCAACTCCCAAACATTTATAATAACGTTCACAATATCATAACTAACAATCGTCATTTATCTATATTACCCTCATTTCCCAATTCCACTTCAATTCATCCATAATTATGGTCATAGTATACTAGTACGTTTTCTCATATATAATGCTTATCCCATGTACTGAATATCATTTATAGCATAATCGTAATCACATTATATCAAGAAGTATTACTCAACCCAAGCTACTACTCACCAACATCACTATTCTCACATTCAAGAGCCCATTTCTATATCCCTCTACATTCCAAGTGTTTCAACTTATCAATACCCTAAACAACATAGAAACACCATAAAACTTACCTTAGATAGTGTAGGAGCAATTTTTGGATGATAATCTTTCACTTGAAGAAAAACCCTAGCTTCAATCCAATGGGGCTTCTTGCCTTAGATGAACTCCAATGAGTTTCTTACACTTGATTTCCTTGGTTTGATGAGGTTGATCATGAATCTTTCTTCAGTTCTTGTGAATGAATATTTGAGAGGGTTTTCTAGAGTGTTCTTGAGGTGAGAGGTGAAAATGAAATTAAAGAAATGAACTTGGGTCCTCCTTATATAAATCTTAAAATCTGTCCCGACACGAACATACGGACCAACATACGGTCCGTATCTTTTATACGGGTCGTATGTCTGGCCGTATGTTTGGTCCAGTGTATGTTTCCCATCTGGGCTAAATATACGGCCTAACATACGACCAGTATAATTTATACGACCAGTATGTTGGGCCGTATAATGCCCAGCTATTCCGATTTCGTTCTCGTCGACTCGTTTGATCTCCAATCCTTATGGAACCTTCTTAACACTTGTTTAACACCTCATTAACAATATAAGGGACGTTATAGATCTTCTCCAAAACATCATTAAATCATCATTAATTCGTTACTCATAAATCCTTTCCGATACATAACGTATGTCTTGCTTTTCCTGGCAAACTTTCTTCTATTCCCTCGAACTCTCAATTAGGATCATCCAATGCTATTTCTTACTTATCAAAACATCGTATATGTTGTGCCCTTCGTCAGTCTAATCACTGTGCATGAACGAAAATTTTTCTTGGTGTAACATTCTTCCCCCCTTGGGAACATTCGTACTCGAATGTTAAGCTATCCGGGATTCTACGAAAATTTCGCCATATATTTTCCTTCAGCGGACCCGGAGTATCATGACCACACTATTCTTGTTTACCTCTTACTTCTCTTTTTAAGTACCCATTTGGTTTCATTGGCGACGTATAAATACTTACAAGTTACATAATCGTTCTTGCGTGATTCGTGTACATACACATCTATACATATACATGTATCCATATCCGTATACACATTCGTGTCCATAGTCATATTCATATACATATTCATATACATAGCATACCCGACCACGAAGGTTCGGTGTTTCGCGTACCCGACCATGGCTAGGCTCGGTGATTATATGTACCCAAACTGTTTTGGCTATTTGTAGTAAATTATCTCATCATGCTCTCTTCCTTCCTTTATTTTTTCCCTTGATTATCATATCTTATGTTCTACTATAGAAAACCTTAAGTCCCTTTCTTAATTGTCGCTTATAAATCATAATATCATTAATTATGACTTCACCGTTAGTGCCTTTGCCTCTATTCTAGTATAACATCGCCATCCTTTACAATACCCCTTGAGTTATTTGCTCTCAATGTCACGTGGTTCAAGGTCTTCGCGAATGGTTTCCAGTACAGTCTCAGATGCCTGTTCAATTTATGTTCGTTTATTTACTAGTCATTCGAGTCATTTCTATGCGACTCTCACTCTTTGTTCTAGAGTCTATATCTGTCACATCTTAGGATCCATTGTTTCAAATCTCTACACTTGAATTCCGTTTACTCGCTCCCCCCTTTAAGGGTTTTACTTGTACCGTTCTCAAATTCGTTGCCTCTCCTTCAAATCTTGAATTCATATATCCCTTACTATACTACATCTTACTCATGTCGTTTCCCATAATTTATAGCTATGATAATTCATGTGTGAAGTTTTAACATACTCATCTTGCAGTTTTGTAATCAAGTAATACAACCGACATAGCAATCCGAACAAGGATGTATTTTTCTTAGCTCATCTGGTAGTTATGAGTCAATGTCTAAATCCACTCCAATTAACAACTTCTGTCCCATAGGGATGCTCACAATAGTAGTATGTCTAGTTGTCCATACCATCCATGCAATATCACTTGCCCTCTTATTCGGTGCTCAAAGTTCACTTGTAACGTCATTTTTGTTTTCCAGGGCCTAAGTCTCATGCACAACTAATACCCCTTATGCCTCAAACTCCTTTTACTCTTGTGTTGCACTCAACATTGATTTTAAAACCAATCATAATTATATTGTATTTTTCGCTGATGATAGCTTTGATCTATCGCTTTATCGTTGTACGGTAAACTCGTAACTCATGGCCACCTTTTTCTTTCCAATTCATTACTTAATATACTTTACTCATTCTAACTTGGTATAGGATATTCGTAGCAGATGCATCTTTCTTTAATCATAACACGACTACTTCTTAAGCGCGCGTACTTTGCGGCGCATTTTCCTTCTCTTTATATTCCCATTCTTATTCCTTTACATTCCTTCTTCCTCAATTTGTCTTATTTCCTCCTGTTTTATAATCTATCCTTTATTCTTCGCACGAGGAACCCTTTTCTTAACTTAGTACCGCTTTGTCCTTTAGAATATACTACCTTTGTACAATATATTCTTCGCTTCCAAAACTTATTCTGTTCATTCTGATCATCCCCTCTCATCCTTATTGTGTTGATCCTTTTTCTAACAATCGTCCTATCTCGTTATTCATCTTTCTGTAGTCTTGGTCTTTTACATCCAGCCCAAGATATCACTCATGCTCTCAATTGTACAAATCACAACTACTACTACTCTTCCATATCACATTTCTCTGATTCATTTTTCAAGCTTGCGTGCTATCATTTCTGTCATTGCGAAACCTCTATGCTGGACTTTCCCTTAACAAGGTCTTATAAGCTTTCTCATCTACTTCCCCATGGCTCGCTTGTTGGTTTCACACTTGCATTCACTCTTTATTCATATAAAACATGTCACATCTTTAGTCATTTCCTCACTATACTTTACTTACATTGTATTACAGTTCTTGCCACGCTCTCATTATATCTTGATCATAATCAACGCTATAGAGTGCCACTTCTTTACCTCGTTCGCAAGCCTGCTCATAAAGTAGAATAAGCCTTGCGATGTAAGTACACACTTAACCTGTTACTCTTTCTGTTCAGCCCTATTACACTTACCATATAAGTTGTTTTACTAATGGATTCACATTCGTTATACCCCTTCGTATTTCATACCCCTGCCCTAGTCCTGCTGTTACTTTATTTTGCTAATAGACTTGTCGTATCTTACTTGTACTTATCCATCCAATCAATACTCCAGCATCGCACTCTATTGAAGTTATTATTCCTCTCCTACGTCTTGTTTTAGCACTACCAGTCTCCTTAATTTACTCTAGCATTTCTCTTTACCGTATCAATGTCGCTCTTATAACTACCATTGCTATCAATTCAATAGTATTGAACTCATCTCTTGTAGTGGTTAACGATACTCCTAACTTAATCTCATCATGCCATTACCTTTTTGCACAACATCGTTTCTCGTTAGGACATATTACAAGCTTATATCTTATCTCCTTTAGATTCTAGGAAAATTTCAGCAGAGTTTCCTGTATATTTCTTACTATCTCAAAACCTGCACGCAGCAAATACCAACAATGCCTCACAGGGCCAATATATATATATATACGACATATCTCAGCCACACAGGGCTCCCACTTTCAAGTAAAAGCACGAAGATGTCGAACCTTACCTCATATATCACGCTTCGAGATGTACCAGATCCTTTAGCGATCTGCCCTGTTATCCCTTCCTATTTACTTTGTCTTTCATCCTTCAGTTTTACATTTCAATCATATCTCAATATTCTTACTTTATTCGACGCACATCTTTCGTACCGTCGCTTACATTTGTTCTGATTCATTCAATTTGCTTAGTTCTCAACTTATAACTGAACTTATCATTAAGAGATACCTTTAGTCAATTCCTCTATTGTACTTACATCGATTTAACTCTATGACAACCCATCCATTATCATATAAATACATATTCCGATAACGTAGCCTCAACAAAGGGGCTTACCTCCGTAGCTTCCAATGTCATCAATCACTTTCTTCTGTCATTACCGTTCTTCTGCTGAAATAAGGGTTTGTACAAGGAATCTCATTTCCTATGACTTACCTCTATCGCACGATCTTAGGGATGAAAGAAGAGTTACCATCCTAAATGCCCTGTAGCCTCCTGTTTATAGATGTGGCGCGCAACACACCATAAACAAGACTCTACTAGACACGGCTCGTAGACACTTCCTAGGACTGAACTGCTCTGATACCACTTTTGTCATGACCCGGTTAGGGCCATGATGGGTACCCGTGGCTAACCACCGAGCACCACTCGTTCTATACTCATTCTGCGTACAGTCGTGTTTCTTATGCTCATAATCGTAGGAAAACCATTTTTCATTTGAAACATATTTACCTTTATATACATAAGCCCTTTGGCTATCCACATAATACATAGATACACGTGGAAAATCGTGAGACCATACTACCCGCACATACGTATCTACGAGCCTCTACTAGAGTACTAGACATATGGACGGGACTGGACCCCGTCGTGCCCAAAACATGTATGTACATAAATAGTTAATCAATGGCACCTCCGGAATAATGGAGTGCTCTCAAAAGTCTGCTAATCGGCTTCTATAAATCTGGTCGTCTCCCTGTGGGCATGAACACAACGTCTAAAGAAAACAGACGTCAGTACGAATATTGTACTGAGTATGTAAGGCATGAATGAAATGAACATAATAGAGAAATCATAAGACATAAGATGAAGATATAACCTGCGTAACTTTTAATGATAGATGCCGTTCATGCCTATATCATAGTACATGTACCATCATAGCGCATACATCATCGTATTATATATATATATATATATATATATATATATATATATATATATATATATATCATAGTACCGTATCTGCTCAAACACATTAAACATTATCCGTATTCGGCCACGTAGTGGCTCGACGATATTACATACATGTCTTTTGGGCTTTTCATACATTTGAACACAGAGTAGTATCATCCCCGACCATATAGGTTCGATGTCTTACGTACCCAACTATAATAAAGCTTGGTGTTATGTTTACCTGGCCCTACCAAGGCTCAGTATTATCCGTACCTGGCCCTACCAAGGCTCAGTGGTATCCCTACCTGGTCCTACCAAGGCTCAGTGTTATCCGTACCCAACTGCAGTGGTGTGCACGCATCATATATATATATATATATATATATATATATATATATATATATATATATTCTACCCTGCCATATAAGCTCGAGGTTTCATAATAGCCATACATAGGCACATATGCATAAAAGCCCATAAGTATCTTTAGCGTCATCACTATTATCATCGTCATCATTATCATCATCACTATTATCATTGTCATCATTATCATCATCACTATATCTCATAAGCTTATCATAACCTTTCATAGAGCATACATTTGAATTTAAAGACAATCTATGAAAATCATATCATATTCATAGCATGCGCTTTGTAAAAATATCGTATGATAGACTTTATAATCTCTAAACTTAGGCTCATCATTACCATCATCGTGGCTATGGCATATCTCTTACCTTTATCTCATATGAAATCCTCTATGAACATAGAATCGTAATTTTTCGGAACATTGGTCATAGGACATGCATTAGAGCTTATAGACAATCTATAACAATATCGGGGCGACATGAGGTCGAGAACCCCCGATTACATTATGAAGTGATCTTATTCATCATATCTCACCTTGAAGGAACTAACATTTTAAGGTGAGTGTACGCCATGAACAACATCAAGGGATCGTAAATAGGATCATTAACTTCATCGACATCATTTTTTGCTTTAGAATCCCTAGGATTAAACTTATCATCGTTATTATCGTATTCATGACATATTCCTCATCTTTATCTCATAATAAGATCTTTATCAATGTTGACTCATAGTTCCCAGAATGTAATAAAGACATGGAGAGGTAGGGAAATAATATCATAAGAATCATATATGGATCATTATCTTCGTAGGAATGTCATTCATGAGCTTTAGGACTTCTAGACTTAGATTCATCATCAATATTGTCATGCTCGTAACATATCTCTTTTCTTTATCTTGTATGGAGCTCTTTATAATCGTAGGCTTATAATTTCCAATAAGTAGGAAAATCATGGAAAGATAGAAGGATTCATGCTATAGGAGTCATGCCTTAGAAAGAAAGGATTAGCCTTACATACCTCTTTCATTTAACAATTTCCATCGCTTGATTGTTCTCCTTCAATGCTCACGTTTCTACCTTCAAGAGAATTCGCATTCACATTAGCTAATTGATTATATGAACGGGCTTACTAAAGCTAAAGAAAATTGGGCAACATTTCCTTTGTTTATACAACCTTCCCCATATTGTATATCAACTCCCAAACATTTATAATAACGTTCACAATATCATAACTAACAATCGTCATTCATCTATATTACCCTCATTTCCCAATTCCACTTCAATTCATCCATAATCATGGTCATAGTATACTATTACATTTTCTCACATATAATGCTTATCGCATGTCCTTAATATCATTTATAGCATAATCGTAATCACAATATATCAAGAATCATTACTCAACCCAAACTACTACTCACCAACATCACTATTCTCACATTCAAGACCCCTTTTCTATATCCCTCTACATTGCAAGTGTTTCAACTTCTCAATTTAGAAACACCATAAAACTTACCTTTGATAGTGTAGGAGCAAGTTTTGGATGATAATCTTTCACTTGAAGAAAAACCCTAGCTTCAATCCAATGGGGCTTCTTGCCTTGGATGAACTCCAATGAGTTTCTTACACTTGATTTCCTTGGTTTGATGAGGTTGATCATGAATATTTCTTCAGTTCTTGTGAATGAAGATTAGAGAGGGTATTCTAGAGTGTTCTCTAGGTGAGAGGTGAAAATGAAATTAAAGAAATGAACTTGGGTCCTCCTTATATAAATCTTAAAATCTGTCCCGACACGAACATACGGACCAACATACGGTCCGTATCGTTTATACGGGTCGTATGTCTGGCCGTATGTTTGGTCCAGTGAAGGTTTACCATCTGGGATAAATATACGGCCTAACATACAGCCAGTATAATTTATACGGCCAGTATGTTGGGCCATATAATGCCCAGCTATTCCGATTTCGTTCTCGTCGACTCGTTTGATCTCCAATCCTTATGGAACCTTCTTAACGCTTTTTTAACACCTCATTAACAATCTAAGGGACGTTATAGCTCTTCTCCAAAACATCATTAAGTCATCATTAATTCGTTACTCATAAATCCTTTCCGATACATAACGTATGTCTTGCTTTTCCTGGAAAACTTTCTTCTATTACCTCGAATGCCTTCGAAATCTCAATTAGGATCATCCAATGCTATTTCTTACTTATCAAAGCATCGTATATGTCGTGCCCTTCGTCAGTCTATTCACTGCGCATGAACAAAAAATTTTCCGAGGTGTAACACTAACACTTAACTAACAAAGACAAAATTGAGATTAAGCTATGAAAAAAAAAACTTAACTCATTATGATTTAGGATCCTTCAGAGAGCCATTAAAGAATTGTCCCCGAAGTAATCTTAACCTATATTAAACAAAACCTCAGCTTGATGGCGTGAAACAAGGAAAGTTTTATTTAATCTAGACATAATCAAAGCACATAAGAATTCCAGAATAAAAAAAAAACAAGACAGAAAGGAAGCATATGGTCGAGAGGTGATTTGAAGTTCAGGAAAATCTTGGAAGAGTTGAGTTAATTTCACTCAAAGCTCCATCCTAGAACTTAATCGACTTCATTATCCCTCAAACGACATCAGTCTTAATAGAAATTTATTAAGGACTTCATGAAAAAAATCAAGAGACAGGAGGGTCTTGTTTAGGAGTATGTATGATACGAGGTGGAGGTAAGACTCATATTATTCCCACTCAAACCAAACTTGAACATTCTTCCTTTCCTCTTGCCAAACAGTCTGTCAAACATATCGGGAAGAGGTAAAACACATAATTGAACACTTAAGCAAATAGGTCTTTAAAGATGGAGGATGAAGTATTTAGGACTAAACTAGTTTCAATGGAAGGAAGTAACCTTCATATTTCTCCAGTGTTCAACCAAAACTTCATTCTTCCTCTACCAAAGACATGAACTTTAAAGACAAGAAGAGTAAAACAAACTAATTAACTTAAAAAAATAACTTATTGAAAGTCAAACAAAAGGGAAAACAAGACAGCCATTAGTTATGCAAAAAGAGAGGAAGATTTGGGAATTTAAGCAAGCCAAGGAGAAAGGTCAGAATGTCATAAATAAGAACAATGGCTTGGTATTCATGATTTTTATTTTATCTTGCAAGGAAGGGAATTAAAATCTTTCAGTTAAACCAGTTGACAGGAATCGGTTAGCGTGGATCTTGGGACACAATTTAAATAAAAGATAGTCTTAAAAGATCAGATTTTGGTAAAGGTAGAAAACCAACATCATTTTATGAATAAATGGTTCGGTAGTTTCTTTTGAAAAGACGCAACCAGAGACAAAACAAGAAATCCACACTTGGATTGTTTTTTTTTTTTTAAAGAATACAAAAGACACAAAAAAGGTACTGTTTTCCTCATTTTTTTTAAGCTACACACATCCATGTATTTGGTCATTTGAGCAGCGTTTTTTATGCTTAAACATGCCTTTTATAAACTAAAATAAATGCCTCATGCCAAATCTGTTTTTTTACCAAAACACAACAACATCCTCCAATCTTATAAATCAAATACCAAGATTTATACAGAAATAAAAGTACCTTCTATTTTTAGAATGAAAATAGAAATAAAAAGTACTTGGTCAAAAGTTATGAAGACTTAAGTTTAGGAGCATATATGATATGGGTAGCTATAAGTCCTCAACCTATTCAGACTCAAACCAAATTTGCACACTCGACAATTCTTTGCCCAAAACAGTGAGTTAAACATATAGGGCGAGGGCACAGATTTAAACTTAAACAACTATGAAATAAAAATCATTGTAGGTGGAGGTTGAAACTTTTTTAGTTTAACTGATTTTCAAAGAGAAGAAACCAGCTTCAGCCTTTTCTATTTCCTAAGACCAAGTTCATTTACTTCCACCAAAAGACATGAAATAATCGAGCCTAACTAGGGAGAGGGTCACAACAACTAGTCACATAAGAACGACAACAAAATTCTTGCTCGAACACAAACAGGACCTGGAACTGAAAGGGCATACTTTACAGTTTTTTTAGACTAAAAAAAAACTTTGAAAGAAATAATACTACTGATTTCCATTAAGTTTCAACACTTTTGATCAAGGAAAATTGGTAAAACTTTCAGCACTTCTAAAACCTTAAAAACCTAGTCCAAACTTAATATTTCAAATAAAAATCAGAATTCCAACCTTGAAGTAAACAATTCCAACACACGAGTTAAACAAAGATTTAAAATTTCCGAAGAAGAAAGCTGTTAAGTGGTGTGGAGTAGTTGTAAGCATGGGAGCAGAAAAAAAACATAAACTAAATTCACGTTGAACTTTTAATACATGCTGAGATTAGAAACTTTGCAGAATTTAAAGAAAACTGATTCAAAGCTACTAGAAAAGTATTTTGGGAGTTAAACTAGTTACGAGGAGAAGAGATTAATTTCACCCTTACCTAGCGCTCGACTAAATTTTACTCTCCTCTATATGTTAATAATTCTACATACATGAACAAAGAATAAACCAGTAACAAACAAACCGAAAAAAGTAACACAAAGTTAAGTTCAAGTAGTTAAAAGATATAGAACGAGCTCTGGAAAGCATTCAGCAAGCAAACAAATCCAGACTTGATCAAAATACGTGAAAGGAGACTACTACCTATTCTAAGTTCGAAATCGCACTCGTAATCTCAATTAACAAATCCACTCTATAACTAAAACTCTACTTCTTCCTCAAACAGAATCTCAGAAAAAAAGAAATAAATTGATATTCAACTTAGAATTCTCTAAACTCTTGATGGTTATCAACCTTAATCGAGCATCTCCAAATCAAAACCAGAGATGAGCAGCTAAACAACTTAAATTAAGGCTAACTTAAATTAATGAAACAAATGTTTTAAACCCAAAGCCAAAAATATGCCAAACCAACATCGCATAATAAAGATATCATAGCAGCAACTCAAATCACATTTTTCAGTTGTGATTTCAAACAAACTAGTAAATAACACATATTTTAGTCGGGATTTCAACCGTCTAGAAAATAACACATATTTCAGTCGGGATTTCAACAGTCTAGCAAATAACACATATTTCAGTCGGGATTTCAACCGTCTAGCAAATAACACATATTTCAGTCGGGATTTCAACCGTCTAGAAAATAACCATATTTCAGTCGGGATTTCAACCGTATAAAATAATAAAATGAGAATGATGACGAACATTTTTAAGCTAAAAACAGTAAAAAAGGCCAAAGAGAAATGGGAAGCGATTTTACCTGATTTTGAGCAACGAAATAGGTCCAAGAGTGTTTGAATCGATTTCAACTTTGATTCCTAGATTCGAAACTCAAACGAGAAATGAAACAAACTTAGAAGAGAGATATTTTGGCTAAAACTTGCTTCGAAAAAAAAAAATCTTTCAGATTTTACTACTTCTTTTTTTAGAACTTCCAACACTGAACCCTTAGAATCCCCCCAAAAAAAAAACCTCTTGATGGAAGCACCAAGAGCCTCTATTTATACACGAAATTTTGAAGGTTGGGTTCGATTTTGAATTTAAAAAAAATGCAAGGAGAGAGGGCGGGGTCTGTTGATGAGACAGAAAGAAAAAGAGGGGAAAAGACAGAGTATTTACCCGTTGAGGATTCGGCGGAGTGGAAGCTTTTCCATGGCTTCGAGTACCATGGTGACGTTGTGAATAGTGAGGAAAGGACGAGAGGGATGTGGGCTTCGTCTGCCATGATTGTCCTTTGGCGTGGGGAAGGAGGAAAAAGAAGAGAGGAGAAGGTGGGAGCAGGCGGCGATGGGAGAGGTCTATGGGTGTAAGGGTTTCTATGTTTTGGGATCTGATGGGATTAAAGGCGGGGATTTAATTTGGGCCGTTGATCAAATATTGATCGATGGTCCAGATTAAAAGAAACACTTATATATATATATATATATATATATATAAAATATCTGTATGCATAAATAAAGGAAAAAAAAAACAAAGGGGAAAAGAGAGGACCATCGGATTAAATAGCTGGATGACCCAGATCGAAAGAAAGGCTTGATCCGTGTCATGCCAACGTGGCACGCGCGGATTGGGCGAACAAAACTGAAGAATTGTTTAAAAAGTACTAAGTGTTGAGCATTTTGCAAATGTGGCCAACGTCATTTAAGAGCTAGCCAAATTGATTTAAATTGTAACCAAAATCTTTTAATTGAAGCCATAAATTACAGAACTGAACGAAATTAAACATAAATCAGAAATTAACTAGTTTTGAATAGAATTGAGGTAAATTATTATCCAATTAATTAACTAAGATTCTTAAAACTTAACAAAGTTAAATAACTATTTACCCACGCGGACTAGTTACCAAAATTAAATAGGGAATGACTCAAAACGGTGATTCAAAATGTGTACCAAGTAAAAATGAATATTTTTTAAGATGAAATTTGGTTTCCCTACTTAATAACATACTTAAAATTACAAAAATAATATATATATATATATATATATATATATCGTGATATTTTGCCATATGAAATGTCAAATAACACTAAAATTAGTTCAAAGAGTATTTTTTCTTCTGCGGATGGTTATTTTACTTTATTTTAAATATCAAGAAGCTTGACTAATTAATTAAACATGTGGAAGGACAAAATTGGGTGTCAACACAAGACCAAACCTTTAAGTTTTTGGCACAACGAGATTCACAGGAAAGGAAAAAAGGAGAGGAAAGAAGAAAGATAGACATCAACTGGCAAATGAAACATGTCCCTAAGCTGTCATGCAGGTGCAAACAAACAATATGGCATCTTCATAAACAAGTCACATGACAAGCATTTTAGATTTTTTTATTCTAATTCTGAAAGAAGTAATTACTTAGCAAAAGATTGACTCAAATCCCCTACTCATCTAGTCTCTAGAAAGAGTTCTTCTCATGAACATGCATAAGATTTAAGGTAGTTCAGGCAGTTTCACCCTCCCCCTTCTTTCTATTCATATTTTGATAGACTGAATTAACAGAATAGTATCATTTTAACAACTAATGATCCATCATTAACCTGACTTCTTTTCCCTCGAACAGTCTTGTTTCAATATCTTCCTAGGCTCATTCTCATTATAGTTCTATCCATGATTTGCCTATTCAAATCTCTAACTTAATAATGATTAGTCATTAAGGCTAGGTCCACTCAGTACCTCTTAACTCTGAACTTACATTGTCAACTAACAGTTGGTTATTCTCATTAGTCAAGTTTTATCAAGGGGTCATAGTCAAGTAAACTCCAAGAAAATTAGTCTTCCAATAAAGAAAACATATCTTAGGCTGTTAATCTTGTTTTAGTTTAACTTGTTTTCAAAGGTGAAATAATAAGCCAGCCAGATTCTCAGAAAGAACAGGATGATTCCTTATTTAGTGAAACATTGAATTCTTAATTTTCCTGTGTCTGTAGTCCTTTTCATCATATTTACCAAAGTCAAAACAATTAATGCACACTTATAAAGTTTAACAAGCTAACAGAGAAAATGAACAAATCACATACAGGGCCAAACTTAAAGCATTGGTACAGCAATACAACATCAACCATGGAACACATGATACCTTTGCACACACACTCTTTAGGCACTGCTATAAAATTATTCTCACTTAAGCATGGTAAGATAGGAATAGGGTAGTCTTACTTTTAAAAAAGAGAATATCACAAATCAACTGATGGCAGTCTCAGATATGTTCAATAAGGCAAGTCAAGGAGTCTTCAAACAGAACCAAAGAACTTAAGTGATGAATTCCCTTTTTGAGAATGGGTATTATCATGCCATGATACAAACACTACACTGTTAATCCCTCAAATGTGTCATAATGGTTTTCTAGTCCTAAGCAACGTCTATTGAACAGTCATGCAAATCAATTAGTACCCTAAATAGCCTCACAACAATCTAGGTGTTTCCTAATCAAACTAGACCCTCTTGTTTCAACAAACACACATTGATAGTATACTGAGATCCTTATCAAAATTCAAGACCACACAGGCCATTTTTGGATTCCAAACAACCTTAAATACCTTTGCCAAGTTGCTGTACTGATTTAAGGCATTCCCCCTTAAACCAAGTAATCATATACCAGATTAAACATATAAACATAGCACCATATTTTTGTAAGGAGTTTACTCTAGAGCTTACTAAACATTGCCTATATCAACAATCATACTACAAAAGTCATCAACCACGGACATCCTCATAATACAAATTAAGTACTGTTTTAACTACTAACTTATAAAATGACAAAGAATATAAAAGGACTACAAAAGTCATTAACCAAGGACATTCTAACAATACAAATTAACTACTGACTTAACTACTAATTCATAAAATGACAAAGAATGTAAAAAGGGAGCAGGGTATTACATTTTTCCTGGGCAGCCCTTGTCAAGAATGGATTCACAAGCCTTTGTGCTTCCAACCCAAACTCAACCACAACAAAAGGGAGAAACAAAAGAGAGAAAGTAAATAAATTTTTGACTAAGAGACTCAAACCAGACACGGAGGTCCTCGTAAGAGTCTAAAAATTATACTTTGCTTATATTTCAAGTGTTTAACTTAAAATTCAAGTTTTCTTTGATTTTTTCTCCTTTGAAAAAACCTCTGCTTTGTTTGAAGGTTGGGGTTCCATTGTGAAAACCTCGTAAAAAATCGATGTGGGATGAACTATTTCTTATTCAAATCACCTTGCAAACGAAAATCTACGGTGGAAATTGATAGATTCAAGAATGCATGGCTAGATCTGAGTATTGCTCTACTCGATCTAGCCCGCTTGTACCCAACCAATAAGAATCGAACAAAATTCAACAATACAATAGCACAAAATAAAGAACAAATGCAGAAATCGTGTAATAAATTCAAAACTAAAAAAAAAAAATCGAGGGTGAAAGTGACGTATACCGTGTTTGGGAACGATTTTGAGTGAGAAATCATTGAATCATTAATGCTTATCACGCGAGAGGCGTGTACAAAGGCTGTAATGCCTTGTACTCTCTACCACTTTTCCATTTCTGGCATGAGAGAAAAGGCACGAAGACTGGCGGCGCTAGGGTTAGGGTATGGGGAAAGGGGAAGGGAAGGGAGAGAAAATAAGGGGTCGTTTGGTCCTGGGAAATGACGAGTGAAAGGGGTTTTTCCCCTAATCAGCCGTGGTTTGGGCCGAGTCAGACCCATTGGGCTTGGACTCAGTCCAGCTGAAAAATTGAAAAGAAATGGCCCCTTTTCTGGTGTATACGCTGTGTATACTTTGTATATATGCTAGGTATATCTAATTATTAATTAATTATAATTAAAGAAGATTAAAACCATGGACAAAAGTTGTCACGTATTTTACAATAATAAAGAAAAGGCAGAAATAAAATCAAAGGTCAGTTTAATTAATTAATGGGCCTGATATTTTAATAAATTGGCCTAATATATTTATTTTAATTACGACCTTTTAATTTGATTTTGAATATATTATTTTAAATTAAATGCCAACAGGTTATTTTTTTTGAAATATAAGCTAATTATTTTAAATGAAATAATAATTAAACTAATTGTGACTAGGGAAAAATCAAGAAAGAAAAAAAAAGGAAAATATATATAATAAGCGGCTCAATTTTTTTTTGCAATAATTAAATTAATTATCTATCCTAATCAAATTATTAAAGTGCGATTATACTTATTTTTTATAAAAAAGAAAGGAGTAGTAAATAAATTGTAAATAATCAATTACCTGAACTATTTAAATTATCCAAATTTTAGAGTTGGAAAATAAAAGGGAAATGTCAAACAAAACAGTTTTTAAATAATTCAACCAAATATCTTGAAAATCATTTATCATTCTCTAAACAAAACATGATGCATATAAAAATCTTTTACTGATTTAAAAGGAAGAAATATTGATCTGGGCATTTTTTGTAAAAATCATTTAAGGCTATCTGTTACATCCGACATTTTTGCTTATTCGAAATTCGAGATAATTTGACTTGTAATGAATAAGGCCACAATTGGACCTTACTTGGTGTGGATATATAGGTTATGAATACGATGGTGTGGAATTTCAAAAGGTGGCCAAGAGCAAAAATCGGAATTTTGGAAACTTAATCCATAAATTACAAAATTAGCCAAGTGGGCTCAAAAGAAAATAAGAGAAAATGAGGCCCATTTGGGGAGAGGCCCAACCGGCCATAAGTAAGTGCCAAGCCCATCATAAATTAATTAAGAGGTTAATTATTTATACATGGATAAGTGTCAAGAAGCTTCAAGAAAAAGGAATCAAGAACAAACAAAAAAAAACCAAAAAGAGAGAGAGAGGGCATTTCGGGTTTAAGAGAAGAGAAAAGAAAAGGAAAGAAAAAAAAATCCCAAGCTTCAAATCTTGATGCAAAAATCTATAATTTTCTTGAATTCTTACTAAGCACAAAGCCCTCTACAAAGTGGTATAAATATTGAGGCCAAAGGTGACCTTGGTGACAAGTGAAAAACTTGAAGAAAAGGTAAGAATTTTACCATTCCTATGCCATGAAATATATGTATGTATGTTGTAGTATGTGTGAATGAATGAAAAGCATGAAAACTTTGTGTGTTGGAATGAGAGTGGGTTGGCCGAATGTGTGCATGAATTGTAGGTTCAAGTATGGCTTGAATTCATGTTGTAATTTATTTGTAGTATGGTGGAAATTGTATTAGAAATGAAAGTGGAATGAATTAGTGAAAATTGGAAAATATAGGAGGTGGCCGTGTGGTATTGTTATATGGTGATGAAGTATGAATTTGATCTTGTTTGTATGCTAAGTGTGTTATGGTGAAGTGAATGGAAAAACAACAATCTTTATTGTCATGGAAAAATGGTTATCAAGTTGTTGTAGGAAAACATGCAACTTTGTTATGATTTATGTAAAAATGGAAATGCAAGTATCAAGAGGCAAATCATGATTATTGTTGATGAATTTGGAAGATGGAAATATATAATGAACTTGTAGGTTGAAGGTTAGGAGAAATTGGAAAAGTAGTGGCTTAATGGAAAGTTTGAATGTTTGCATATCTTATGAATATTGTGTGAAAATGGTATGGATGCCTCCGATGTATGTTGTAATGATTTTGATGGATGATGAATATGAAAATAACAAGTTTGGTTTGGAAATGTAAGTTGGAAACGAAAGATGTTTCGTTATGTCGAAAGATGGCTAGTGATGCCATAGTGTATGTTTTAATGTCTGTTATTGTTTTGATGTTGTGTCTGGGTTGTTGTGTTGATGAATTGAGCCGAGCTAAGTCTCGGGGATGTCTTATATACAGAGGAAATGCTGCCGAAATTTCGGTAGGCAAGTATGTGTTAAGTTGAATTATTGAAAAGTTTGAAACTAACAAATGGTAAACTTGACCATTTCTAGATTTTGGACGAAATTGAAGTCGACGCCAAGCGAGCGTAAGGCGCTATCGAGGTATGTGAAGCCTTTCCCTTTGTTCTTAGGCATGTTCTGGATGTGATAGGCTCGGCCGCGAGCCTTAAGTACGACTCCGTTCCCCGGAATTCGAGACGGAAAACCGCTCCAATTCCTTCAATCCAATTGAAGCTATTTTCTTACAATTGCCTTTAAAATGAATTTTTGTATGAAACTTCCCTAAACGGAGTCGGAACACTTCCAAACGATTACGGATGACCTCATAAGGTCTATTGTCGGTAAATTACATATGTTGCCTCGAGTTGGTCCGAGGCGGGCATACAAGGCCCGATATCTTCTGTAATACTTTAAATACTTCCATTTTGTCCGATTTTCTCAGAAAACAATTGAACTATTATTTTGATTATGATACAACTATTTTTATGTAATTCTTACAAAATGACTTCTGAACATCTGAGAATTCGATTCTGATAATGATCTGTCGTGCCTTCCCAAGTAGGATGTAGGCGCGTACTATGCATACTATCTGGATACTCTGATTTTGGCTCGCCATTTGGCACCCTTCAGTCTGATTGAGTCGGTATGTAAGTCTGTATGTATGTGGTTTCTCATGGATCTGTTCGTGGCTGTCTCAATGCATTCCTTCACTGCGTCCCGGGCCAGGTTCTGTTATCGTGCATATTCCTCTGCATTGTTCACCGCGTCCCTCGGTGTGCGGGCCGGGATCTGTTATATCTGTATGATTATGATATTATGATCTGTGTATGGGGATGGCGGCCAGGATGACATATGATATGATCTGATCCGATCTGATTCTGTCTGTCCACCGCGTCCCGTACTAAGAGGGCCGGGTTCTGTTACCGCACCCCCAGACAGGGCCGGAATCTGTATGTCTGTATGCATGTGCCATCAGTATTTATATAAGCACATGCCTCTGTATGATTCTGTATGGTTCAGTATGACTCTGCACTACTCTGCATGCATAATTCTGTATGTCCGTCTGAATTACGACTATGTCTGTATGTCCGTATGGCTTCTGATTCTATATGTCCGTATGGATTCTGATTCTGTATGTCCGTATGGTTCTGATTCTGTATGTCCGTATGGATTCTGATTCTACTCGTCTGTTCGGATTATGATTCCGTCGGTCTGTCCGAACCATGATTCTGTTTATCTGTATGGACCACGATTCTGTATGTCTGTCTGGATCATGACTCTGCCCGTCTGTCTGATGTATGGTTCTGTCCGTTATATTTCTGTGACTCCGGTTCGGACTATGATTGTATCTGTTATGTTTCTGCTTTACATACTCGGTACATTTTTCGTACTGACCCCCGTTCTTCGGGGGCTGCGCTACATGCCCGCAGGTACAGACGCACCAGGGGATACGCCGCCAGCATAGGTTTCTGACTCTGCTGTTCGAAGAGCTCCTTTGATCCGGAGCGTACACTTTTGGTATATATCTTCTGTTTTCCGTATGTTATGTATGTGTGGAAATTCTGGGTACGGCGGGGCCCTGTCCCGTCATCTGATTCTGTATGTCTGTAGAGGCCTGTAGATAGATGTGTGGGTTACGGGTTTCGTCTGTATGTTAGCCTTATCGGCTTATCTGTAAATGTTAGCATGTTCAGGTATATATATATATATATATATATATATATATATATATGTTTGCGCGCGTGCCGTATCTGTATCGGCCTACTTCTGTAACATCTGTTTGAAAAAAAAAATTATATGATACGAAATTCGGTCAGGTAGTTATGTACGGGTACCCAGTTAGGGTACCAGTCGCGGCCCACGGGGTTGGGTCATGACACTATCAGAGATATTCAGCTTAGTTACTCATTTCCCAGGGACCCCGAGTGATTGAAATGACTTACGGGAGGTAAAACATTAGGTGTCAACAGTTGCCGCTTCGGTGTTCAGGGATGGCGAGGCCATCCCTGAGCAACGAAATTTAACTAAACCTAATTTTTGACTGACCCGACTTATTGTTCCCTTTCGCCTCTATGCAATTTCCACATACATGGCCGGACCCTGATTTTCGGGTTTCCTACATATCTCATGTCGTATGAGTCAGGCCACTTGTAGTTCGACTCAACTAAAACTTAAGTGATTTGTAAGAAGCTACTTGGGCACCCTAATATAGTGATTAGGTTTCCTAGGGAGTCCTGTTAGGATGTGACCGACCCCCGAGGCTTGAGTTTGCCTAACTATCCCTAGTTTCTGGGAATCAGGTCACATGTAGTTTGACACGCTGGAGAGAAGTAAATCCCTTATACCGGGGTACTCTCTGACTTACCGATGTGTATCTGACCGGTTGCGATTTTTTGAAGCAAAAGAAAAGAGAGAAACAGAACAAGTAGTGGCTGAGTCTGAGGTTGGATGGCTTCCGAATCCCGGCCGGGAGAGCTTGACTCTCATGGGCACCCTATCTTGACCGACTGCCTAAGAAAAAGTTCCACGTTTGCTCCGCAAGTTGTCTGGATCTGACTCAACAACTGGCTCCTTTCGGGCGGTTACGCATCCTTTTTTCTTGATTTTGACAATATGTGGATATTTTCGTGGAAATTTAGATGAATGGCCCTCTTGGCTGTTTTTATAAATGGCCCTTTTGGCTGTTTGCATGAATGCCCCTTTTGGCTGTTTGTATGAATGGCCCTTTTGGTTGTTTGTATGAATGACCTTTTTGGCTTGTTTGTATGAATGGCCCTCTTGGCTATTTGTATCAATGGTCCTTTTGGCTTGTTTGTATGAATGACCCTCTTGGTTGTTTGTATGAATGACCCACTTGGCTTGTTTGTATGAATGACCCTCTTGGCTTGTTTGTATGAATGACCCTCTTGGCAACTTTAAATGAAAGAATTGAAAGGAATTAAAAGATGACAGATATGGCCCTTGCGGCTGGATGATCCTTCTTTCGTCCGTAGTGTGGGCTGTGACCCTCGTGGTCAGATATTTCCCTTTGTTTTTATCTTGACCCTTTTGGTCGAGTATGTCTTTGTGCTTATTCATTGTGACCCCCTTGGCCGGATGCGTCTTTGTCGTTTGCTCTCTGTGACCCTTTTGGTCTGATGTGTCTTTGTTGTTCGCTCTTTGTGACCCTTTTGGTCTGATGTGTCTTTACTGTTCGCTCTTTGTGACCCTTTTGGTCTGATGTGTCTTTGTTGTTCGCTTTTTGTGACCTTTTTGGTCTGATGTGTCTTTAATGTTCGCTCTTTGCGACCCTTTTGGTTTGGGCTTGTTTCAGCTGTGATTCTTTCGATCTCTCTCCTCTGCTTGGGCTCCTGCCTTTGCTCTGCTGCTGTCCTGTAAAGAGGAAAACCTGCATCCACAGAAAATTATGAGTTTCCTAAGAAGCCGATTAACGCGGTCACCTTTCTGGCCGGCTTCTCCTCTTGATTCCACTTTGAACCCTCTTTTTAGCGGTTGTTTTATTCCGTTTTGTGTCATGACGTGTGTGTTCTGCGAACGAAAATGCTCCGATTCTCCTTGATAGCACGGTTGTTGCTTTGGAATTTTTGAGATCCTTTCTCAAAAATTCTGCCCTAGTTTCAAGACTTGCTCCGATCGTTCCTTATGTTGTTTTGCTAAGCAGAAATTTTTGAGGTCCCCTAAAAACTTCTTCCCCAGTGTATGGTTCTATTTCCCGATTCTTAGAGCCCGATTTCGTTGACTTTTTCGCTTTACTATCTCTGAGGTTTCCTAGGGATTTTTTGGATTTTCTATTGTGAGGATCGAGCTCGAGAGCCCCTACGTATCCTGTCGCAGCTTGAATTCAGGTCGAACGTAGTTTAGATAAAATAATTGAGTTTTGGTTTCACTAATAGTGCGACTGGGTCCGGTATGGACTGCCTACGTATCCCATCGTGGGGAATTCAGGTCATTACATAATTCGTTACATAGATAATTTGTTTTGCCCTTATGCTAGTACTGTTACAAAAAAGGTGCGATTACAAGGGGATAAAAAATGCAGTACAAGCAAAAAAGGATCCTAAACATAGTATCTCTTGAGTGCATCTACGTTGATGGCTTTGGGCCACTCTTGCCTATCCACCTTGGCTAAAACCACAGCTCTCCTGAAATTACTTTCCTGACCATGTATGGTCCCTGCCAGTTTGGCGCGAATTTCCATTTATACTCCTCTTCGTGGGGGAAGACTCGTTTGAGCACGAGTTGTCCGATCTGGAAAAGGCCCCGCTTGTTGAAGGATTTAGATGTTCTTTGTCTGTACAGCTGTCTGTGGCATACCCCCACCATTCGTTTTTCCTCTATCATGGCCAATTGTTCATAACGGTTCTTGACCCATTCTGCATCATTCAGTTCTGCCTCTTGGATTATTTTGAGCGAAGGGATTTCTTCCTCCGTGAGTTTGACTGCTTTTGTAACATAAACGAGGAGGTATGAAGTTGCCCCTATGGAAGTTCTGGTTGTCGTTCTGTATCCCACTAGAGTGTAAGGCAACTGTTCGTGCCAATTTCTGTGGTTGTCAATCATCTTTCTCAAAATCCTTTTGATGTTCTTGTTGGCAGCTTCTACAGCTCCGTTCATCTGAGGCTGGTAGGCGGTAGAGTTTCTATAAGTGATTTTGAATTGCTCACTGATGTCTTTCATCAAATGACTATTCAGCTTGGCTTCATTATCCGTGATGATAGATTCTGGTATACCGAAACGACATATCAGATTGTTTTTGACGAAGTCCGCTACCACCTTCTTGGTCACTGATTTGTGAGAAGTGGCCTCCACCCATTTGGTAAAGTAGTCTATGGTGACTAAGATGAAACAGTGTCTGTTGGAGGCCGGTGGTTCAATAGGTCCTATGACATCCATCCCCCACGCCGCGAAAGGCCAAGGAGAACTCATCGTATGCAATTCCGAGGGTGGAACTTTGATTAAATCCCCATGTACCTGACATTGATGACACTTTTTCACGAACTTACAGGCATCATGCTCCATGGTCATCCAGTAATACCCTGTCCTCAGAGTTTTCTTAGCGAGGACGAATCCGTTCATGTAGGGTCCACACACCCCCGCGTGCACTTCTTGTAGCAGCTTTGTGGCATCTCTGGCATCCACGCATTTGAGCAAACCGAGATCGGGTTTTTTTTTTGTATAGTACCTCCTTGTTCAAGAAGAAATCATTGGCCATTCTCCTGATGGTTTTCCTCTAGTTTGTCGATCTTTCTGGCGGATACTCTCCTTTTTCCAAGTAAGTCATGATGTCAATGTACCATAGTTGTCCATCTGGTTCCGCCTCTACACAGGCGCAGTGGGCCTGCTCTTCCTTTAGTATGATCCCCAATGAATCAATGTGGGCGCTCTCAGGATGTTGGATCGTAGACGCTATCGTAGCTAATGCGTTTGTGAACTCGTTCTAAGCTCTTGGCGTATGCCTGAAGTCAATATTCTTGAATCTCCCATAGAACCTTTGTGCCAAATTCACGTATGGAGTAATTTATCATTTTTGGTCGCCCAATTTCCCTTTAGTTAGTTGATGAGTAGGTCAGAAACTACGATCGCAAACAATTCTTGTATGTTCATATCCAATGCTATTTTGAGGCCTAAGATGCATGCTTCGTATTCTGCCATATTGTTGGTGCATCAGAAGTTGAGTTTTGCGGCCATCGAATAGTGTTGGCCTGTCTCTGATATCAATACGGCTCCTATGCCCGATCCTTTATAGTTGACTGCTCCATAAAAAAATAGTCTCCAGCCTGAATATAGTTCCAACACCTCTTCTACTATGGTCATCACCTCCTCGTCCGGGAAGAAAGTCCGTAATGGCTCTAATTCATCATCCACGGGACTTTCCTCAAGCAGGTTTGCCAGGGCTTGTCGCTTGATCACCTTTTGTGCCACCTGCACGATGTCGAACTCGCTTAGCAACATTTGCCATTTGGCTAATTTTCCTATGGGCAGCGGCTGCCGAAAAATGTATCTTAGCGGATCCATTTGGGGGATGAGGTAAGTGGTGAACACTAATAAGTAGTGTCTCAGCTTTTGGGCGATCCAGTCAAAGCGCAACAGGTCTTTTCCACCAGCGTGTACCAGGCTTCGCAAGAAGTAAACTTCTTACTCAAGTAATAGATGGCATGCTATCTTTTTCCCTCTTCATCATACTAGGCGAGCATGCACCCGAAGGCTTTTTTCGATACTGACAGGTACAGTAACAGAGGGCTCTCTGGCCTGGGTTGTACTAAGACTGGAGGATTGGAAAGGTATCTCTTAATCCTGTCGAAGGCTTCTTGGCACTCTTCCATCCAATTTGTGGGAGCATCCTTCTTGAGCAATTTGAAAATCGGCTCTATAATCACTGTTGATTGAGTTATAAACCATCCAATGTAGTTCAACCTCCCCAGGAAACTCATGACCTCTTTCTTTGTCTTGGGGGGCAGTAGCTCTTGAATTGCTTTAATCTTGGTAGGGTCTAGCTCGATGCCCCTACGACTGACTATGAATCCTAGCGATTTTCTCGCAGGCACTCTGAATGCGCACTTTGCGGGATTCAATTTTAAACTGAACTTGCGAAGTCTGTCGAAGAACTTACGCAAGTGCACGGTATGCTCTGCACTTTCTCTTGATTGTATGCTTACATCGTCTATATAAACTTCGATTTCTCGATGCATCATGTCGTGGAACAGGGTGATCATGGCTCTCATATATGTGGCATCGACATTTTTGAGGTCGAATGGCATTACCCTGTAGTGGTAGACTCCCCAAGGGGTGATGAAAGCTGTTTTTTTAGCGTCTTCTTCACTCATGAGTATCTGATGATATCCGGCAAAACAATCCACGAATGAATGCAGCTCATGCTTGGTACAGTTGTCTATCAGGATGTGGATGTTTGGAAGTGGAAAGTTATCCTTTGGACTGGCTCGGTTGAGATCTCGTCTTTTTTGGGGTCTGGTACTATGTTGGCCACCCAAGTTGGGTAGGATGTTACTTCCACTATTCCGGACTCAATATGTTTTTCCACCTCATCCTTTATCCTGATCCTCAAGTTAGGCTTAAATGTCCGAGTCTTTTGCTTGACCGGCACGATGCCCTCCTTGATAGGTAATATTTGGGCTATAATTTCGATGCTTAGACCTGGCATATCTGCGTATGACCAGGTGAAGACGTCGACATTTCCTTTAGCAGAGCTACTAGCTCTTTTTTCTGTGAGATCCGCAAATGGGCACTGATTTGCGTTTCTTTGACAGCTTCCTCATTACCGAGGTTGATTACCTCAGTCTCATCCATATTTGGTTTTCTCTTTTCTGCTTGCTCCTCCAATTCTTCTGCCAGTCCCTCTAGCATCATTGTTGATTCATCGTATTCCTCATATTCCTACGGCTCATCCTCCTCGTTCATTTCACGACATGTCATGATGTTTTCGGTTGTTTTATTATTGTTATTACTGAAAAATCAAGGCAGAGTAAGGTTAGGCTTATTATTACCCATTAGGTGGGTTTAATTAGAAAACTTTTATTATTGTTATTGTTGCCATTGTGAAAATCGAGGCTTTCATTCATTCAAAAGTGGATGTTTACAACTATGGTCTTGGTTCGGAACAACATCAGACCATTTCTATTTTTTCACATTACGACGTAGTTTTTAGGAAAAGGTGATCACTCGGTCCTAGGCCGATGTCACTATTTTTTAGCAAAAAGGTTTTAAGAAAATCCATCTCTGTACCGAGAAACCAAGAGGGGAGTGGATATCCAATTGCTCAAGTCCTCTCCTGGCCTTAGATTGTGGATGCCGGGCGCCTCTTGACCTTCTTCAATGATCGCGTAGCATCCCTCTTCCTCAAATATCGTCTCGAGACCCTCGTCTGTTTCTTCTTCGTTCTGCGTCAAAGCCTTTCTAGGGAATGACTGGTACAGACCTGGGATTGGATGAGGCAGGCTTCTTATTTTTGGGCTCTCTTTTTGTTGCCCTTGTGAGCTCGTCTTCATTAAGAGTATGCCCTAAGCCAAAGTGGTAGTTTTCTTTTGGGATTGGGACAAGCTCCATTATCCCTTCAAGGTCTCTTCCCAGACCTTTGCCTATTTCGAAAACATTGTTCAGCGTAGTGGAAGCGATCATCCTGTATACCGTTGGCATGGCCTTACCAACATTTTCCTCTGTATGAGTGGCTCTCACATATTCTACCACGTGAAAGTTAGGCGAGTGAGGGTTTCCCTCGATCATAGGGACAATGTCGTAGGGATATCTATGATCCTCCGTTTCAGCTACCATAAAGATTTCCTGTCCTTGCCATTCGAATTTCATGGCTTGGTGCAGAGTTGACGAGATTGCACCGTCAGAGTGTATCCAGGGTCTTCTCAAGAGCATGTTGTAGTTTGGGCGATAGTTTCTGGTTGTGCTGGTTTTAGTGGAACTGTCCGAATCAGACCGCCGATCAATAGCCTTTCGAAGAGCTGAGGCCTAGGCTCCAGAAATGTGGTGAACTCTCTTACTGGCCTCTGCTGAAAAGCAGGACGTGGAGTGTTGTACGTTGGGGGGTAGCGGTTGGTTTTGATAGTTTTGTGGTGGTTGGTAGGCTTTTGGTGGGTTATTTCGGCGATAGTTCTATTGGGGTCGTGCTTGGTAGGTGGGAGCGGGTGCACGGACACTAGGAGGAGCCGTGTAAACTGGCATAGTAGTAGTAAAGTTGGGCTGTGTGTAGTACATAAGCACTGGATAGTTTAGGAGGGGTGTAGCTATGGGGGTAGATAGGGGTTCTTTTGGGCTGGGATTTGGTGAGTGGGATATGCTGGCCACGTCCTCTTTCTTCTTGCGGAAGGCTCCTGCAGGGGCTTGCCCCGACGCTTTGTTGAATACACTAACTATCTTTCCAGTTTTGAGGCCATCTTCTATAACTTCCCCTATTTTAACCAATTCAGCAAGCGGCCTTCCAGCCTTGGATAACATTCTGTCGTAGAAATCAAGTTCTTGGGACCTAATGAACACGGGGACCAGTTCCCCTTCACACATCTGGGGTTGCCTGCGGGCCGCCTCGGCCTTCCACTTGCTGGAGAATTCCCTGTAGTTCTCTGTTGACTTTCGTTTGACCTTTTCCAGGTAATAGCGGTCTGGCACTGTTTCAACGTTGAAGCGAAACCTTTCCATGAAGGATTCCGCCATGTCTTTCCAGACATGCCACTGTCGCATATATTGAGTTGCACCCCATTCAGTGGCTTCTCCAGTCAGGCTACGACTAAACAGTCGCATGAACAGAGGTTCGTTTTTCTTTACTCCAACCAGTTGGTCACAGTAGGATCAGAGGTGTGCCTTGGGGTTACCCGCCCTATTGAAAATTTCAAATTTTGGGATTTTGAATCCCTCGGGCCGGTCCAAATGTATGCATAAGTCATTGTATCTTAGGCCCGTAGCCTTTCTTGCAGATCTGTTAGACTTTTCTAGTAATTCTTCCATCTTTTTCTCCATATCTTTTTCCCTCTTGTCTTGTTCGGCTATCCAAGCCTTCTCAATTTCTTCGTAATGGTCCAGTTCTTTGTTCCCTAGAGAGCACTCGCTGGGGATGTTGGGAGTGAAGAATGAAACTTGGTGGGCAGTGTGTTTAAGCGGAGCAGTGGTGGTTCGCTCAACAGGCGGAGCTGGGGCACACATTTAGCTTGCCGTACCGATAAAATGGTGAGCTTGGTAAGAGGGGACTGAGTGGGTTGTCCCTGGGATTTGAGTGTGTTTTGCTGGGTCAAGCATGCGGTAAGAGGTTCCCACATGATTCAGGTGGGTGGAGCTTAGTGGAGGTGGGAAGGTTCCTCGTAGGTATATGGGGAAAAAAGCTCAGGAAAGGAAAAGGAGGAGGGGTCCTCCCTTCTTCCACCGGGGCATCCTTTCCTATTTTTGTGGCCTCGTTATAGGCTACTTTTTCTTGGAGTTCCGTCACGGCAGTTAGTAACGTTGCTATCACATCTTCCTGAGTTGAGAACTCCTGTGGATCCTGGGTATCTCCTTCGTGGAGAGAGAGCTCAGTCCTATTCTCGAGAGTACCATTCATTTTCCCCTAGCCTTTGTCTGATAGGGATGCTAACGCGGATTTCGATATTGTGAAGTATGCCAGCTTTCAATACTACGCTAATTGGCCTCGTTCTAGAAGACAAGAATAACTTAACGGTAGATAATGTTAGTTGTCAGTTGTAAAAATACAAAACAAGATATCACACATTGGTACTTAAAGCACACGTAGCATAGAAAATCACATATTAGGCTCAAATACCTTTGATCCTCTTGCCTTAAAGGCTCGGGAGCTTGCGGGATTATGTTTGTTGGGTGGATCTTAGTCAGATGGGCTTTTGACTGACTCGCCGCGGAAAATTCTTTCTTGCTATGAGAGGTTAATTTAAATGGGGGAAATGATTATAATTTATATTATATAGGGGTCGAGTCTTAAGTAGATTGCCTACATATCCCTCCGTGGGAAATCAGGCCCTATCGTAGTTCACTTTACAAATGAGGATACATATATCTATGGTATCCTTTTAAGATAAACCTAGCTAGAGACATCCCCGGACCAGGCATGATTAGGGCTTCCTGTGTATCCCTCCATAGAGACGTCAATTCGGTGTGGTTCCTTACAACATTTATGAGGATGGGGGGGGGGGGGGGGGGGGGGGGTAACCTTTTATGTGCAAAAAATAGGGACACCTCTTATCTACTCAAAAATGTGACTCCGCGAGTCGTTATCCTTGTTCTTCCTTCTTCTTAGTACTGCTGTGGTAGGATTACTAGAGTCTCTCCGGTACTGATCTTATGTTCTAGCTCGAGCTTGAAGGCACAACACTCTTCTATATCATGCCCCATAGATCCTGTGTGATACAAACAAAATTTACTCCTGTTAGGCCCCAAGGGTGAGGGTTCGTGGGTAGGTTCCACGGGCTTGATTTTGCTTAGACTAGCTAGGATCGAGAATATGCAGGCGTACTATTCCTTAAAGACCGTGAAGTCGTATCGCCAGATCTGTGTGCCGATAGTGACTCCTTCTCCCAGAATGATCGGATCATGAACTAACAGAGTATGAGGCCCCCACAGAGTCCCAATGATCCTATTATCAATCAGACTGCAGATCCTTCTCCTCAGACCCAAACACTCATTCAGGGTGTGGCCAGCCTGATTGCGGTGGAATTGACATCTCTTGTATGCGTACACTAACTCGGGTGGCGGCAGCCTAACCCTAGTGGTGCAAGGCACTCATGTTGCGATCATCCTTTGGTACGCCTCCTTACAGGTGACGGGTCGTGGGGCTACCCTGAATGGGGAGGAACGACTTTGAAGGTGATTCCCCACCAAGCAGGTTCAGAGGGGCCTACTCTCCTAAAATTCTCAGACGCCATGGTAGAGTTGGCAGGCACTATTGTGGGTGATAGTGCATAAAAGTCAGATCCCTCATTGGTCGGGGCGTAGTAGTTAGATTCGTCATTTGCTTCATTCTCAAATTCTGTGAAATCTGGGAACATCCCGAATGATTCTTCTTCCCCCTCGGCCTCCACGTCAACGGGCTCTGATTCATCTCCCTGCATATTCTGAGGATCTTCCTCCTCTTTATCCAGCTCTTATTCCGCCGGTTCAAAGGCTTCCTGTTGAGGCTCTGACTCCTCCTGTGGGTCTGTCACCCAATGATCTGATCCAGCTCCTTGTTTTTCCTCTCTTCCTCCTGGAATCTCCTCTCTAGGAGTCATGGGTCTCCTTTCCAGAGGTATATAGTTCAGCACCAACTCCCTCACTGTCACGACCCAACCCCGTGGGCCGTGACTGGTGCCCGAGCTGGACACCCTTTACATACCTACTTACCGAATCGACATATTTATAACTTATTCATATTTCACAAATATAATTTTTCACAGATTTTAAGGCTGTTATATACTAGCAGTCATACATACATACATATATATATATATATATATATATATATATATATATATATATATATATATATATATATATATATATATATATATATATATCTGTATATACCAGCCGTTAAGGAGGTCATAGCAAATAGTACCACTTAGACGAAAATCATCGACATAACCGAACAATGACGACCCATGACCCACATATATGTCTACAGACCTCTAACAAACATAACAGAATCATATGGCGGGACAGGGCCCCGCCGTACCCCTGAATAATCATATACACATAAATATGTACAATGGAAAGATCTATACCCAAAAGTGCGGGCTCCGGATCAAAGGAGCACTCCAAAGTAGCAGAAAGGGCACCCTAGACTGGCGGATCACCACAATAAGCGTCTGTACCTGTGGGCATGAAACGCAGCCCCCAAAGAAAGGGGGTCAGCACGAAAAATGTACCGAGTATGTAAGGCATGAAATACAGAACGGGGAGTCATAGCCAAAAATGGAAACTCTGCAGAACCAGTTAGAATGTGAAAAATCATCAATACGTTTTCTTTTATGTAACAAAATAGTACATCTCAAATCATGAATCATATACATATACATATACATACTTATATACACAATGTGTCCCGGCCCTTTGGTGAGGGACTCGGTGAATAACGTCAGGCATATCAACATCACATACCATATGTACATATAACGTGTCCCGGCCCTTTTGCGAGGGACTTGGTGAATAGAATCATGTATGTCAACGTCATGTATAGTGTATGCATATAACGTGTCCTGACCCTTTTCTAAGGGACTCGGTGGATAAAATCATGCATGGCAGAATCATATATCATATATACATAACGTGTCCCGGCCCTCTATTGCAGGTCTCGGTGGATAAGTCATTACATGCCATCCTGGCCGCCATCCCCGTATCATCATATCATCACATACATATACATATAACATGTCCCGGCCCGCAAGTGAGAGGGACTCGGTGAATAATACAGAGAAGTGCGCACGATAACATGTCCTGGCCGGGGCTCAGTGAAATCCAAACTGAGACTTGCACGAACAGAATAATGCAAAACCATATGCACATAAATCACGACCCAATGTATACGTACACTTACTGACATTTGAAGGCTCAGAAGCAAGTCTCAGGTCGATCCGACTTCGTATGAGAAAGTTACAAACGTTTGAAGTACAGAACGTTCTATAAGCGTTTTAGAAGCCATTTTGGATAATCGAAGTAATAGTCATATCAGGTATCTTCCGGATGTCGTATCGATCAAATCAAATATAACTTGGATTCATACGTACATATCAAAGCAATATCAAGACATTAATTATATCACTTATCTTTTAATACCAATTAAGGAACATATCAAATAGGTCTTTGAACATCATGCCGACATCATATATCATATATATACACATATAACAGATTCATGCTCGCATACTCGTAGAACGTCATACATTATATTGCTGAGGAACGTGCAGCCCGATCCATGAACATATTATATTATTGCCGAGGAACGTTCGGCCCGATCCAAGGTTGTATGCAAAAGTTAGAAACATTAATACTTACAAATCATTTTAAGGACATGAATTCTTATACTTGGCTATTTATCCAATTATGCAATAATCCCAACCATACTACGTATAATCGTATCAAAAGGTCAATAGAAATCGTAGACGAACTTGGAAACTTATCAATAGAGCTTCGGAATCATAAGTACGTATCGAAGCCATATGAAACGACTCATGGAGGTCAAAGATATTAGCCACCCTAAAGGATCTAAGAACAAGAATTTCTTTGAAGTCATGCATATACCTCATTTATTCATTTCATAGAGATCATGCCAAAAGAAAGAAAGGTAAGCCTTACATACCTTGCCCCGCTTTCTACGCAAATCCGAATTCAAATCTTTGGCTCCACAAGATCTACAACAGCATTAATGCGCACCAAACATTAGGTATAAACACTTAAGAATTCAATTCCAACCAACACCTTTTTCTACAGAAATTTCGGCAGCATTTCCCCTGTAAATGCTACCATCCCCGAGAATTCAACTCGGCTATATTATCAACAACAAATCCGAGAATTTAATTCGGCCAAAATATCAACAACAATACCAACGATTATTCCAATAATACCAACAATAAATTTAAGACATATTCTAACATTAGTAACCTTCTTCTCTATATAATTCATCAACACTCAATTCAACTACATACATTTTCAAGTCAATTCCAATGCTCACATATTCATTGCTAATTCAAGATCAACCAAATAAAATTCAAAAACATTTCATACAATTCTACCAAATATTCCACAATCCCACTATCGCCATATTCCACTTGAAATCTCCACAAATGCGACAAGGTCACAACATCACATTTTCTTCTTCCAATTTCATTAACAACAACAACAATTCATATTTTAGCAATTCCATTTCCATAATTACATAAAATTATAATAAAATCACATAATTTCCTACAACAACTCAACAACCAATTTTCATGCCAACTTGAACTATTATTCTTCCGTTTACATCACAAGGCCACAACAACACAATTAACATAATAAATAAAATTTGTTCCTCCTTCTTCATCACCAACACTACACGGCCACACACACACATACCCACAACACACAAATTTCATACTTTTCACTCATTTCCACATACTACAACATATACATATCTTCCATAACATAAAGAGGATAAATTTTTTACCTTTTTTTAAAATTTTCACTTGCCACAAAAGTAGTTTTCTCGCCTCAAAAATTATACCACGTTGAAGAGGGTCTTGAGATTAGTAGGAATTCAAAAAGAGATGATTTTTTGGATCAAGGATTTAGGCTCAAGATTTTTTTTTTCTTGGGGCCGAACCCCCTTCTTTTCTTGCTCTTAATCTCTCTTTTTTTTTTTTTTTTTTTTTTTTTTTTTTTTTTTGTCTTGAATGTTCTAGTGCTAAATGACAATCACATGGCCCTTTTATCTATTTATCTCATGAATTTAATTTTTCATGGGCTTGGCCATGCCCATGGCCGGCCACCCCTAATGAATTGGGCCTCTTTTTCTCTTTTTTTTTGAGCCCAATTTGTTGGCTAATATTTGTAATCCATGAAACAAATTTTCAAATTTCCAATTCTGCCCTTAGCCTCCCTCGATATTTTCGCATAAATATTTGTCATGAACAACATATATATTTGCTAGAACCAAAATATTGCTTTATCTCTTACTAGTCACAATTATTTCAAATTTCCCGAATATGCAAAAATTAAGGGATATAACACTCACTTCCTCTGGGACGTTCCCATAGTATTGCTCCTGGGGTATATGTCACGCCCTGAACCTAGGCCTGGACGTAACACGGCACCCGGTGCCTGACTGCATGTGACCGAGCGAACCAACTGGCTGACTGAATCAACATGTGATATCAAAACACAACTAAATGTGGAATAACTAAACACATGCTGATATACTAAAGGTATGACTGAAATCATAATGCGGAAATACTTAGACAATCTGAAATATATCTGATAGTAGCCAACATGGCTAAACCAAAACGATTGAACAACTGCCAACAAGGCTAACATAATAAATATCTGACTGTCTGAACTGTGTCTATGAAGCCTCTAAGAGTACTGAATGATAGATCTGTCTATAAACTGAAATAACCGGATAGCTGACAACGCCCCGAAGGAATGTGGGGCTCACCAGTAGCTGATACGTGCACTCGTAATTAGCTGAGTCGTCAACCTGTGTATCGTTACCTGCATCGCGAGATGCAGGCCCCCAAGCAATAAAAAGGGACATCAGTACATTTGAATTGTACTAGTATGTAAAGCAACTGAAGCAATAAAATACTGGAACTGAAACTGAAAACTGAAACTGAACTACACAGGAAAGCAAGAAGCTGAAGTACTCCCTGTTCTGGATGAAGAATCACCTGTAAAACTGTATATATATAACTGTGGCCTAGGGCCCAAATAATGTGTACAAAACTGTGGCCTCTGGCCCAAGCAATACGTATGCATAAACTGTGGCCTAGGGCCCAAAAGTACAGATACAGGTGTTCAACATTGATATTTTACAAAACTGAGACTGGCTATAGCTGATAGCATGATAACTGTTTCTGATTCTGGGACTCTTGCAGTTAACTGGTTATACACTGACTGAGACTCATGTGATAATAATGCATAAGTCTATAAGGATTACGTGCTGGGTTCATGATGTTCAAAGTGACAACCATGAACGAATTCTGTAACTGCAACCCTAGAAGATAACAGTTCTATATCATTTCATGAAACTAGAGCTAACTATATTCTGAGTCAAATTTCTAACATGTATGAAGAATGAGGCGTAGGGAGAATCATGAACATTCCCTAACGTAGATAGTTAGCCTCACATACCTCAATTCCAGCCTTTGAGCGTAATACAATGTTCGTCAACCCTCTCAACTTTGATCTATATCAATACAAGTTAAAGGGATTCTATATTAGCAATAATATTCATGCTTTGGTCATCTAAGCATTTTATCAAACACTTGGTGGGCATGAAGCTCCACAACCTTCATTAATGGTGTTTTCTTCACCCAATCCCATTCTATTACTTCTAGATGATTCTACAATCTCAATTGGATGTAATTAACATCATTCTTCATCACTCATATGAATACAACAAATCCCAAGTCAACAATCCAACAACTCTAGCATAGTTCATATAATTCCCTTCATCAAACCCAATTATTATTCTCCTAAGAATACATCAACACTTTAATCATCATGAGAAAGTCATGAAACTTACCTTAGATAGTGCTTGAACAAGTCTTGAGTGGAGTTACTCCTTTAGCACCAAAACCCTACTTCACTTCCCTTGAGTTTTCTTGAATTAGATGAACTTTGGCTAGGTTTCATACATTTGGGTTCATGGATTTGGTGTTATTGATCATGGATTTCCCTTGAATTTTCTTGTGGATGAATGTTAGAGAGTATTTTAGAGGTTTTCTTGACCAAGAATGATGAAAATATGATTTTGGACGAGTTGGGTCTTATTTAAAGTAGTCCAGAAAAGTCTGGACAAAATCTCTCTGGCACAACTTGCGACGGGACTGCGGCGTCGCATGTAGTGTTTGCGAGTCGCATCCTGAGTCGCATCTTGTGACAGAGGGTGATATTCTGTCGAACAGTCTGTCGTAAAATGGCCATAACATTTTGTGTATAGCTCCGTTCAAGACCCATAATATACTGTTGGAAATTTATTTCAAAGGGCTACAACTTTCATCGAGGAAGTTTTCCCAAATTCACAATTAATAAAAGGGTTATGGTCGTTGGAAGTAAGACCTTCTATAAACTCACTTGCAAACATGCCCCGTAGAGTGGTTTTCAACTTTGCTTTTCCTAAAGACATTTCTTATGACTTAATTGGTTTTCATAACACTTCCTATAACCCTCATATTGGTTCCATTATATTATCATCTTATGAGTCAAACTTACGTCCGAAGTTACGAGGTGTTACAGTATACCCTCGGGTGGATCCCCAACCATTTCCAGCAGTCGGTCCACCTCTTTGATTTTCCTTCCTATCTCTTGGAGGTTGTCACACCTTAGCAATGGTAGGGCATGACGGGCACCCGACTCTCATCAGAGTCGAGCGAACCCTTAGACATTCGCTCTATTAAAACCTGTCATTTAAAAAACTTTTAAGAATATAAAACTTTTACAAATAGAAATCATTATCTCTATAACGATTATGAAAACTTTCAATCAATAAGTACTTTAGACCCATCTAAATCATCTAAAATACATACTCTTTTAAAATCCATTAATGATTCAACTGATATCATTTCGTCGACATCTCGACAAACATACCACTGGACACTGTCTGCAGAAGTCTCTAAGAAGTGAACTGAACATTATGAGTCAGGACAGGGCCCTGACATACCCGTAATCATACATATCTATACATGACTCAGCACAGCTCCAGAATGAGGTGGAACTTTCCAATCCCAGCTGACGTCCAAGCATCCTAGCTATACACTTAACCTGCCAAATAATCTGGGGCTGCGGGCATGAACGCAGCGTCCCCAGGCAAAAGGACGTCAGTACGGACAATGTACTGAGTATGTAAGGTGGTAACAAATCATAATCATACTTTGATTTAGGAGAGAAGAAATCACAATCTAACTCAATACCTGCAGCCTTCGCTGGAAGAAACATAAATATATCCACGAAGTCTCCAAAACAATCTTTAAGTAAATAATGCAATCTCACACACATGCCGCTTCCGACATGTTAACAAAATGGTCCCTTCGGACAGCCGCTTCCGGCTAGTATCACAATAGTCCCTTCGGACGGCCGCTTCCGGCATAATAATGATGGCCCCTTCGGGGAGCCGCTTCCGGCTTAATAATGATGGCCCCTTCGGGCAGCCGCTTCCGGCTTAATAATGATGGCCCCTTCGGGCAGTCGCTTCCGGCTCAATAATAATGATGGCCCCTTCGGGCAGCCGCTTCCGGCTTATATCACAATCATGTCAACACAAACTTAATCCACCAATATCAATGCAAAGAGATGATGCTATGGAATGTAAACATAAGTCGTAAATGAAATGAAATAGTAAAACCTCGAACCCCCTTCGGAGTGATTTCTGAAAATCTAAATAGTTAAATCTCGCACTCCCTTCGGAGTGGTTTTGATAGTCTAACTTTATGTTTTCTTTAGTATAAAACTAATTTCCTCGAAATCATTAGTAAAACCATATACACAACTCAACTGGCACCTTATGGGTGTTCCCTTCAGAACAGAATAGGAGTACAATATCCATAAACCATCACAAGAAACATTTAGACCTTACTCGTCTAAGAATGGAATCATATGGAGTACATATAAAATGAATAGCACAAGAATCATGAATCGCATTCGGAACCTATGAATAGAGTTACCCCAAAGTTCATATCATTCATCACTTACATCTAAGACATGCCAAAAGATAGAAGGGTTAGCCTTACATACCTTTAGCGCTTATTCGCGAATCCTTTTCGCCTCGTCGCTCTTTTAGGCTATTTATATAAAGTAACGTTGTCGTTAGTAACTGCATTTTCTGGTTCACAATTCCATAGCCCATTCCTTATAGAACTTATCCGTTAGTTCACATATTTTCGTTTTAAGGCTTTCTATTATCTAAAGACTTGACGAAAATCGGGCAACACCTCCCCTATATATTCGCCTATCCCGAGTTTCCAATTACTCTCCTGTTGACACAGAAATACCAACAACAATATATGGGCACAACCATATCTTCAATTCTTTTTAATTCAACAAGAACAACAACATATCAAAACAGCCCCAACTACAACATAAAAGATGCCCGAAATTCTAACGAACACCTACAATACACCAAGCAGCCCACATACACTTCTCATACATTATTTCATGCAATCTTTTCAGAAAATTTCAGTGAATTACAACAGCAGTCACACGAAAATTTCATCATTTATTCATATGCAAATAAGCTACATTATTACCACAATAATCCTCAAAACAACCCACAACAAATTTAACTCCAACTCTAGCCATTAATTTCCTTCATTTTCATCACATAATACATGATATCAACAACCAAAATATTAATTCAAATCAGTCCACCAATTTTAAATAAAACATCCCTACGGCTTCAACAACACTCCAACACCAACATGCATAATTTCATAGACTCAATTCATGTTCACCAAGTTAAAATCATGCTTCAACATCAAGACACATAATTTCATGGCTCCAACCATGCTTCAACATCAACACATATAATTTCACACATACAATTTACATTTACATATTCCCTCACACGTCCAACTTCTTCATCAAACACATAGAAAATAATCAACTCTTACCTTAACAAATTGGCTTCTTCACTTGGCTAAAATTTGTGAAATGAACTAATACTTGTTCTTGTTATCTAATGACCACCTTCACGTTTCTAGGGACCTTCTGAAGGGTTGAAATGCTTGAAGAAAATAATTTTTTTTGAATCAACTTGGAGAGCCAAGTTCTGGCCGTGAGCTTCAAGAGCATGCATGGCATGTTTATGGTTTCTTCTTCACTTGAAACATAATGGTGAATGTGTAGAACACTTTAGGGGTTTAATGGCAAGAAAGAACATAGAAGGCTGGCCGTTTTTGGTGGTGGAGCTGCCATGGCAGCCGTGTCTCTCTCTCTCTTCTTCACTTTGGTGAAAATGAGAACTTCTCTCTCTATGTTCACTTTGTGGGATTGGGAGGTGAGTTGTGGCTGCAACTTTGGTCAACAAGGAGACCATTTTGCTGCCCAATATAGTCATACACGTTCCCCTAACTAAGCATGGGCAAAAAAATCTGATTTTGTCATGTGTTTGTGGAAAATTTGTGAATATTTAAGTCTTAATCCCCACTTAATAATCCAATCATGGTTAATTAATCCCTAATATCCATTAATATGCTTACACTAAGTAAAATTTATAAACAAATTTATGTTCTAATAAAAATTGAAAAATTAAGGATTTCTATTCTGTGTCCGGGAAGGGTTCCGTCTTTAACACACGTCGATTTCTTCGCGAATAACTCGACGTATAAAAATACGGGGTCTATCAGAGGTGTTTTTCCATCTGGATTACTTTGTCCCTTAGCATTTCCGCTGTTTCTCCCAAAGTCCGCGTCTCTGGCTCCCCTTGGTTTGTCATGGCGAGTCAGTCCTTTTACTGGAGATAAGTTTTGGGTAAGTTTAACCCTTTGGTTTTCTGTAGTTTTTTAGACTTTGGATCAAATGTATTTGAGCATTAATATGTGATAACACGTACAACAAGTAGATATGTGAGGCACGTAGCAAGTTTTCATGGAATTTCAGCAAATATTTATACTACTCGCGTTCCTAAAATCCTTTTGAGTCAAGGCCATCCTATTCAATTGAAGCATGCAAGTGCCATTTATGAAGGTGAACCATTGCCCCGAAAAATCATCATATAATAATAATAAAATATCTTCCCCAAAGGGATTACAAAGATGATGAAGCTGACAAAGGGCCCAATACAAAGTAGTAAATTAGCAAGATTTCCTCCAGCGCCTGATGTCGAGGCTTGGCCAGTTTTGGCCTTCTTTACCCTCCAAAAGATGGCTTGAATCTGTAGTCATGCCTGGTACATCTCCATTCTAACAATCACCGGGTCTGTTTCTTCTAGAATTCGAGCCAAATGTTCGTCTGTATTTTCCAGACATTCTTTCAGACGGTCTTCTTCCTGGGGGTCATGATGAGGTACGGTCCTTGGGACAGGTACCCGGGCCAGATGTCCTCGCAGCCACTTGTGGTATCCTGGGTCACACCCAGCTTTGAATCTGTCTGGGGCTAAAGTGTTTGGTCCCCAACTCACGCGACCATTTCATTCTCTAAGGATCACCCTGGGGTTCTTGATCTTCTGCCATGTGTGCTCAATGATGAACTGCTCAGGATTTCCTGCCTGCAGTATCATTTGCCTCCTACCAAATTGCCTCAAAACCCGAGATGAAAAATAGGGACGGATCCCTCGAATCCCAGCCAGTGGCACAAAAGGGAAATTCCTTCCTTGAACCACTACATTTCTGATATAAAGTCAGGGAACATCCACTGGATCCTACCCTCAGCCAGTTCTTCGAAAAAGGCGGCACATGCCCTTTTGGACATATAACCAAGGTTTGGACAGTAGTTTGTGAGACGTTCTATCCTATTGTGGTTGCTCAGGTATTGGACCTCTTTAGCTATGTTGATGTGTTTGACAATCCACCATTGTAGAAACATGCTACACCTTGGAAGCATCGGAAACCATTTCGACACTTGTCCAATGCCCAAAAGATATCTGCCACAATGATGGGCACAAAATCAAAGTACCTCATCTATTGGTCCCGAGTTTTACCGTGGAAAATGGCGTGGTCCAAGTAGATCACTCGGGTATCTATGGCCATCGAATCCCCTTGTGGAAACCCCATAATGCCTAGTAGAGCTATGGCGAATGCCAAGGGCCTAGCCGCTTCCCACTCTTCTTTACTCTTGAATTCTCTCTAATACCGAGTATACCCTGTGGCTTCTCCGAATCTCCGGTATAAATCCCTAAAGGTCACCGTAGGCCCTTGCACACAGGGCGCCTCAGTTAATGCAAGGAACCTCATGATTTGGCCGACCGTGGGCCTTTGCGGAAACAACAAGTGGTGGTATGATTTGTGTTGCCTCCTTAGACACGTTCCATTGGTGTCTATGGAGTCTCTAATCTCCTCTAACGTTAGGGTCATCTCAATTTCACCTAATAGGAATAACATTTCCTTATCGTCCCAATGTCTGGCCAATACCTCTATTATTTCTGGATGACCTTTCATTGTCATGATAGCCGGTAAATGACCCAAGGTGCAACTAATTTTGTGAGCATCTGCTAACCATGCCCACCAAACGCTTAACAGATCTAGAGCCTCAATGATTATGTCCAAATGGGTGTGGCCTTCCATCCATAAAATAAAACACAGTTAGGATTCCCCCTCCCTCACAGGGTCAATGGTTCATCATATAGGCACCAAGCATGCTTCCACATAACACATAAATGAGATGCGGTGTTCTTCGGGTCATAGACAGTCCAGACACAGGGTAGTCTTCCTTAATGAGCTTTAGGTCGGTCTGAGATACCCAAAGCTCGTCTAGGTATGAATGCCCTAGTTCAGTGGGGATTTGGCTTAGCTCTATCCTAGTTTTGCTAGAGTGGATTTTACAAAAGACCGGGAACCCGAGCGGATAACTGGGGCTGAACCGTTAGGGCTGTTGGACGACCACAAACCAACCCCGCCTTATAATGGTTCCAAAAGAAGTATTTTGATTTTTTTAGTGAAGGAACGACCGCGTGCTCCGCGAAGTCGCCTGTGGAACAAAGTGTAAAAAAAAATGCCAGGAGTGGCAGAGTTATGATATGTATGCAATGACAGTTGATATTCGCGGGAAAATAAACACATAAACAGTCAAGGAAAATATACCCACATTATATTGGAACCCTTATGGTTAGAACCTTTAGGTCCCTAGCGGAGTCGCTATCTGTAACGGTTCGCATTTTCACGGTCGGGGTTAGCGCTCAGAAATGCTACTACGAAATCGTTGGTGCTCTTTCGGAATTTGTTTTAAAAGAGTCGCCACCTAATTTTTAGGAAATTAGGAAAACTGGTTTTGAAGGGTTTATTCATTCGCCATGAAAAATCCTTCTTAATCCAAAGTTCTAGGTTAGGGTTCTGGTGATCCCCTAGGGAAGTTGTTAGGCACCTTAGTATTAAGGATCTGTACTATACGGTTGACCTTCGAATTCCAATGTGTGGGTATTTGCATGAACTGTTTATTTAGTGTCAATTCCCGCAAAAAAATATATATCTTTCATTTGCATATCAAGTTCTTTTCTTGGAAAAAATTTGAGTGTAGTTCCCTTATATATGGGCTATTTTAGTTTGAATCTATCATATATATACCAACAAATATGTTTCCTCTTATATATGAGGATAAATGATCTTTTGCAAAGAGGGAAAATATTTTGTGATGAAGTATATATATACTTTTTTAGTTCATGCTTTTACTCCATACTTGATTTGGGTTAAACGTATACATACGTTAACAACACCTAACCTATTACTTCTATTAAAGGACGTTTTAGTATAAAAGAAATTATTTTGATTTGGCATTGGGCTGCAAAACAAGTTGAATTTACGAAAGACAACATCCGACTATATATTTTTATTTGAGGAGTTTTAAAACCTTATGAGTTTATACCTATTTTCTTTTTTAAAAGGGGAAAGGATAATAATTTTTGTTGAAAGTGTTAATGGATTCTGGCCCCAAATTTATTATTGTTGGTCTTACAAACTAGGCCCAAGACCAAACTTTTGAAATTTAAATCTGGTCTCATAGCAATTTGGTGGGTCGTGGCCCAAAACTCCATTTTTTGTTGGTTTAGAATTATCAAAATCGTGCCAGTTTTAAAAGCAAGACATAATATACATTTTTTATTTGATTTTGCATTTACCCTAATACCAAAAACCTTTTGTTATTATTGTCCACAAATTGGTTTTATTTATGAAAGTCGTGTCCTTTTAAATGCGAAATGAAGACTTTGACAAATAATTTTTAATAGAAATCATTTAGGTGCTAACATTTACTCAAATTTCTAAATCCAATTTGTTTCTTTGTAGGAAACATCTGTTTTGCTTTATTTTAGAAATTCTCTTTGAAAGTGAGACAATAAAACGGGTTTTGGAAATTCGCAAAAGGGGCCTAAAGTCCAACTAAACGGCTAAAGTACCGTTTGCCTAAAGCGTCTAGTTCCAACCATTTGGTTTTCAACAGTGTTGTGAGCGTTTACAAATACAAATATGAAGACAAACACATCATATAACAGGAATAAAACAAAACTTGGGGTGTACCAAGCCCCTTAACCATTTTCACCCATGGTTGGGCCTTCATGGACATATAATAGCTTCTCTTTTCCTCGTACTTGGCAGAATTTTGAAAGAATTGTCCTATTGGGCCTTAGGGAGGCTGTATCCCCGGCCCAAGGGGCCATGCGAAGAGTAAGAGGGAGGGGGAGAAAAGAAAAGGAAATCAGTTAGACACGAATCCTATGGAAATTCACATAATATACATGAAAGATATACACATAGGATGATAGCATTGAGAAAGAAGTAGCCAAGAAACTCTAGCATGATATTTTTTCCATAATGCATTAGTGATGTGTGGGCTGAGTATATTGGAGTGGTATTAGGGTGGTTTCCACCCTCCTTATTCCCAGTGTTGCAAAAGATCCAAGGGGTTTGATCGAACCCCAGGCATGGCAGGCACGGGGGGAAGGTTTGGCCCACCCCAAGTGGTCCTCAACCTTACCTCCATGAAGCATAAGTGCATAGCTAGGATCCAATATAACTGAACAACTTTGGCTTTTACCCCAAGATGGAGTACAAATATAACTCTCTTAAGAAATAAGACACTACTTCATTCCTACATTCATCACTATCTGTTAATCATCAAGAAAACAGGGCAGGCTCATCACATCATGCATTGTATTTAGGCTAGGAATGATTCATACCAAGTAAACTTATCAGCTCCTATATATATAAAATGTACAACCATAGAAAATATCAATATGAAGTTCAATTACAAACTGCACATATATAATGAACCAAACAAACCCTATTAAGTAAAGAAATGCATCCCAAGTCATAGTTTACAAAGGTCAAGTATAGATTGAGCAGGCAGGTATGGCAGATAAGTAGGTGAAGTCCAGGTCCCAGTTGGATCAAACAAAAGGAGGGCACCAAGCAAAAATGTGCAGGCTACACTTATAATACAAAAAGGATGTGCCTAAAGTCATTTGTCTCTTTGGATGATGTTCCTTTCAAAACTGTATGATCTTCAACAATCTCAACAACTCTATTTTAGTTTCAATCCCTTGATTATTCAAGTTCCTTATTTCTTTTAAGTTCTTCCATTGGTATTCAATTCAATCATGTATAGATGTTCCCAGGTTCACCAATAAACCTTTGCTGAACCACTTATTAAATGCATGTCTGATTAAGCCACGTCTTTTTGGTTCCTAGCAACAAGATCCATATGATTTTGAAAGATTTATGCAATCAGCATATACCACCATGGGCTGATGAAAGTGCCATGGTGCCTTTTATACAGAGGGAAAGAGGGGTTAATCCAATAGTGCCATGATCACCTCTTTTAGATCCCCTCTCAAGGCACCTTAAAAAAAAAGACTCTTCCAAGCCATGTGGTTTTTAGCTGATACTCAATCTTTTCTAATCACAAAGAACAATTGCTACCAGGGATTTATTTACAAACAAATGTCTTAATAAGTTCAAATGCATGGACGTATGAATGGGCAGGATCATTTAAGCCAGGATTAGGATCATTTAAACCACTAGAAACCAACCAAAATCCATATAGAATCATAACATGAGTCAAGATATCATCAACAAGCTCATTAGACTATTTCACAAAACTGACTTAGACCAACTTAGGAATCCAATAGATTATGTCATATTACAAACTTAACTTGGCCAAATTATAGAAAATGAGCATGAGGCAGTCAAGAAGACAAGGATAACTAGAACATCTAGGCAGAGTATTAGAGATCAAGCCCAAACACAGATTATTCAAGTAATGGCCAGCAGGCCAATTTCCATCTTTTGTCTTAAACTAGTTATATTTCAACAAAACCCATGTAAGGAATATCATGACTAAATAGCACAGACTAGACTGGCAGTTTGATTTTAGGTAGGGCATGGTTACTTTCTTTTTGAAACATTCATAAACTTCAAAATAAAACACAAAAGGGGATTCAAACAAGAAAATTGCCAAATGGCCATGAACCAACTCTCCTTTTAATAAAGACACTTTACTACCTAAACAAGACCAAAACTTTAGGTTTTTCGCACAACGAGATTCATAGGAAAGGAAAAAAGGAGACGAAAGAGGAAAGATAGACATCAACTGGCAAATGAAACATGTCCCTAAGCTGTCATGTAGGTGCAAAGAAACAATATGGCATCTTCATAAACAAGTCACATGGCAAGCATTTTAGATTTTTTATTCTAATTCTGAAAGAAGTAATTACTTAGCAAACGATTGACTCAAATCCCCTACTCATCTAGTCTCTAGAAAGAGTTGTTCTCATGAATATGTATAATGTTTAAGGTAGTTCAAGAAGTTTCACCCTCCCCCCTTCTTTCTATTCATATTTTGATAGACTTAATTAACAAAGTAGTGTCATTTTAACAACTAATGATCCATCATTAACCTGACTTCTTTTCCCTCTAATAGTCTTGTTTCAATATCTTCCTAGGCTTATTCTCATTATAATTCTATCCATGATTTGCCGATTCAAATTTCTAACTTAATAATGATTAGTCATTAAGGCTAAGTCCACTCAGCACCTCTTAACTCTGAACTTACATTGTCAACTAACAACTGTTTATTCTCATTAGTCAGGTTTGATCAAGACGTCATAGTAAAGTAAAACTCCAAGCATATTAGTCTCCCAACAAAGAAAACATATCTTAGGATGTTAATCTTGTTTTAGTTTAACTTATTTTCAAAAGTGAAACAATAAGCCAGCCAGATTCTCAGAAAGAGCAAGATGATTCCTTATTTAGTGAAACATTGAATTCTTAATTTTCTTGTGTCTATAGTCCTTTTCATCATATTTACCAAAGTCAAAACAGTTACTGCACACTTATAAATTTTAGCAATCTAATAGAGAAAATGAACAAATCACATAGAGGGCCAAACTTAAAGCATTGGTACAACAATGTAGCATTAACCATGGAGCACATGATACCTTTGCACACATACTCTTTAGGCACTGCTATAAAATGATTCTCACTTAAGCATGGTAAGATAGGAATAGGATAGTCTGACTTAAAAAAAAGAGAATATCACAAATCAACTGATGGCAGTCTCAGATATGTTCAATAAGGCAATTCAAGGAGTCTTCAAACAGAACCAAAGAACTTAAGTCATGAATTCCCTTTTGTGGGAATGGGTATTATCATGCCATGATACAAACACTACACTGTTAATCCCACAAATGTGTCATAATGGTTTTCTAGTCCTAAGCAATGTCTATTGAATAGTCATGCAAACCAATTAGTACCCTAAATAGCCTCACAACAATCTAGGTATTTCCTAATCAAACTAGACCCTCTTGTTTCAATGAAAACACATTGATAGTATACTGAGATCCTTATCAAAATTCAAGACCACACAAGCCATTTTTGGATTCCAAACAACCTTAAATACCTTTGCCAAGTTGTTGTACTGATTTAAGGCATTTCCCCTTAAACCAAGTAATCATATACCAGATTAAACATAGTACCATGTTTTTGTAAGGAGTTTACTCTAGGGCTTACTAAACAATGCCTAAATCAACAATCATGCTACAAAAGTCATCAACCAAGGACATCCTCATAATACAAATTAACTACTGATTTAACTACTAACTTATAAAATGACAAAGAGTATAAAAGGGCTACAAAAGTCATTAACCAAGGACATTCTAACAATACAAATTAACTACTGACTTAACTACTAATTCATAAAATGCCAATGAATGTAAAAAGGGAGGAAGGTATTACCTTTTTCCTATACAACCCTTGTCAAGAATGGATTCACAAGCCTTTTGTGCTTCCAACTCAAACTCAACCACAATAAAAGAGAGAAACAAAAGAGAGAAAGTAAATAAATTTTCGACTAAGAGACTCAAACCAGATGCATAGGTCCTCGTTTGAGTCTAAAAATTATACTTTGCTTATATTTCAAGTGTTTAACTTAAAATTCAAGCTTTCTTTGATTTTTTCTCCCCTGAAAAAACCTCTGCTTTGTTTGAAGGTTGGGGTTTTATTTATAGAACCCCAAGGCTCTAAAACCCTTGTAAAAAATCGATGTGGGATGAACTATTTCTTATTCAAATCACCTTGCAAACGAAAATCTACGGTGGAAATTGATAGATTCAAGAATGCATGGCCAGATCTGAGTATTGCTCTACTCGATCTGGCCCGCTTGTACTCAACCAATAAGAATCGAACAAAATTCAACAATACAATAGCAAAAAATAAAGAACAAATGAAGAAATCGTGTAATAAATTAAAAACTAAAAGAAAAATCGAGGGTGAAAGTGACCTATACCGTGTTTGGGAACAGTTTTGAGTGAGAAATCGTTGAATCATTAATTCTTATCACGTGAGAGGAGTGTGCAAGGGCTGTAATGCCTTGTACTCTCTGCCACTTTTCCATTTCTGGCATGAGAGAAAAGGCACGAAGCTTGGCGGCGCATGGGTTATGGTATTGGGAAATGGGAAGGGAAGGGAGAGAAAATAAGGGGTCGTTTGGTCATGGAAAATGATGAGTGAGAGGGGTTTTTCCCCTTATCAGCTGTTGTTTGGGCCGAGTCAGCCCCATTGGGCTTGGACTCGGTCCAGATGAAAAATTGAAAAGAAAATAGACCTTTTTTCTTGTGTATAAACCAAGTACAAACACATATATCTCATATATATGTGTGTATACTTGGTGTATATGCTTGGTATATCTAATTATTAATTAATTATAATTAAAGAAGATTAAAACCATGGAAAAAGTTGCCACGTATTTTAAAATAATTAAAACAAAAGGCAAAAATAAAATCAAAGGTCGGTTTAATTAATTGATGGGCTTGAAACTTTAATAAATTGTCCCAACGTATTTATTTTAATTACTACCTTTTAATCTAATTTTGAACATATTATTTTAAATTAAATGCCAACAGGCTAATTTTTTTGAAATATAAGCTAATTATTTTAAATGAAATAATAATTAAACTAATTGTGACCAGGGCAAAATCAAGAAAGAAAAAAAAGGAAAATATATATAATAAGGGGCTCAGTTTTTTTTTGCAATAATTAAATTAATTATCTAGCCTAATCAAATTATTAAAGGGTGATTATACTTATTTTTTATAAAAAAGAAAGCAGTAGTAAATAAAAGGTAAATAATAAATTACCTAAACTATTTAAATTATCCAAATTTTAGAGTTGGAAAATAAAAGGGAAATGTCAAACAAAATAGTTTTTAAATAATTCAACCAAATAGCTTGAAAATCATTTATCATCCTCTAAACAAAACATGATGTATATAAAAATAATTTACTGATTTAAAAGGAAGAAATATTGATTTGGCAATTTTTTTGTAAAAATCATTTAAGACTATTTGAGATATTCAACTTATTTACTCATTTTCCAGGGACCCCGAGTGATTGAAATGGCTTAGGGGTGGTAAACAATTAGGTGTCAATAGGATGTACATGGAATGGGTTGGTTCGGATTTTTTGAATACCAAACCAAACCGATTGTGTCGGGATTTAAGATCTATAAACCAAATCAAATCAATAAAAGTCAGATTTTCAACCTTGGATTTTTTGATTTAATTTCTTGGGGTTTTCGGGTTTTTTCCGAAAAAGTCTTCATATAAAATATATAATTTTTACCTCAAAATTTCCTGAAAACTTTTAAACTTGAGGTGTTAAATGAGTCAAAGGTGAGGTGTCATAATGTATTTTTTATTTGCGGACAACAAAGTTCTGATTTAGGAGACCTGTGGAGGAGTTAACGCTAAGCTGGAGGTGTGGAGAGAGACGCTAGAGTCCAAAGTATTCAAGTTGAGCAGGACCAAGACTGAATACTTGGAGTGCAAGTTCACCGACATAGCACATGAGGTGGGCGTGAAAGTGAGGATTGAGACACAGGCCATCCAAAAGAGAGAAAGTTTTAAGTATCTTGGTTCTATTATCCAAGGAAATCGAAAGATTGATGACGATGTCACACACTGGGCTAAGGTGGATGAAATGGAGGCTCACTTGCAGAGTCTTGTGTGATAAGAAGGTGCCACCAAAACTTAAAGGTAAGTTGGTTAGACCAACTATTCTGTATGAGCGGAATATCGGCCAGTCAAGAAATCTAACGTCCAGAAGATGAAGGTTGCGGAGATGAGGATGTTACAGTGGATGTGTGGGTATACTAAAGAATATAGGATTAGAAATGAAGTTATCCGGGATAAGGTCGATGTGGCTTCGGTGGAGGATAAGATACGGGAAGCGAGGTTGAGATGGTTCGGGCATATGCAGAGGAGAGGCACAGAGGCTGCAGTGCGGAGGTGTGAAGGTTGGCTATGGATGGTTTCAGGAGAGGGAGAGGTAGAGGTAGGCCGAAGAAATATTGGGGGGTGAGGAGGGGAGGGGGGGGGGGAAGTTATTAGATAGGACATGGCGCAGTTGCAACTCACCGATGACATGACCATAGATAGGAGGTTGTGGAGGATGCTGATTAGGGTAGAAAGTTAGTAGATAGTAGAGTGGTGTCTCGCGGATCCTTCCTTCCTAGTAAGCGTAGCACTTTCCTGGTAGCTTATTGCCTTTCGATTTCGATCACTATGATTGTGACATTTTTCAATAGGTAGCCTATGTGATATATTTGAAATTTCTTTCTCATGGTATATTGGAGCTTGATGTTTGCCATTAATGATTCCATTGCCTTATGGTAGTCTATGTTGTAGATAGACATGATGGAATCAGTAACATGAGTGTAAAGGTTTGAGCCTTTTATGAGACCCGAGGTTTGGTCCATAGCCGTAACAACAACATGGAGATTACATAAAATCAAGGATATTGTATGTGTTGTGGGGGTCCCAACTTATGTCCACTCAGTTTAAGAGTATTTCATTTTATGGATATTAATTGTTGCCTCATTTCACTACGTGTTAATTCAAATCGAAAGATCTTAACACTTATGTACATGTTCCTTCCTTTTGCTCATAATTTGTTCTTACTCTTTATCTTTGCATTAGTGGGGGATTGTTGGAATTAATTCTACGTGTTCTATTATTGTGTAATGCAAAGAATATAAATACGTTCAAAATTAATTCTTGTAACAGCCACTTAAATTTCTTTTAATGGCTGAGTTAACTTGCTGATTTAAATGACCAGATTAATGACTCATTAAGCCCTCTTAATCGCCTGGTTAATGACTCATTAAGTCATTCTTTGACCCTTCATATTTATGATCTATATAAGCCACACCAACTCTGAGCTTTTCCATTATAAAAGAAATGCCCTATTCTTCTCTTCTTCTTCCAATATTTTTCTGGGTAATACTTTGTGCAATCTCCTAACTTTCTGCCACTAGTGCAAGTGTTTGAGAGTGTTGTGGACCTTGGGGAGCGGCCACTAGTGCAACTGTTTTGGAGTGTTGGGGATCTTGGGGATCGACCGGTCTTAACAATTTGCATTGAAATTCTTTTAAAGGCAATGGCTTACCACGACACAACGATTTAATCTGCTAAGTTGATCTATCATTTTGTTCATCTTCTAATTGATATTGTTAATATTTCCAACAGATATAACACTTATTGATATAAGTACATGTTACTTACAATTAATTTGATGATTCTCAAGGTATTGTGCTTGAGATGTACCCGAAACAAATACTTTAATACACAATCTACTAAATACTTCCAGGAAAATATAAAGTTTACTAATTCTTTTTAAATATACCTACACTTTTTGAGATTTGATAAAATAGTATATGAAAATTTAAATATAATAAATCGGACTTCAACGGTCTAATTATCAACCGTGTGAAGCATGGGTGAGTTTTTTAGTGATAATTAAGATACTACACTGACAAGTCTTTGATGCATGAGCACCATCTGGAAATAACTTTATCACTTCTATCACGTCATTTTTGATGATTCCTAACTTAAGAGATGAGCCTGGCTTTGATATCGACAACTTAGAAAGGATTCGCTTGCAATAATCTGATTTCTTATAAAGAGTTGTAGAAAGTAATATGGGGTCAACATGAAAAATGGATAATTTCAACTAAGTATTTTTTGGTTACTTAATCTCCTTTTAGTATAAAAGTTGGTATCCAGTTGGAATCCTTCTGGAAAGAAATTACTGTAGATGATTTGTGTTAAAAATTTTTTGATTAGAAAGCTTAACAGAGAGGAAGATGGGGATACCCCTTGAATTCCTCATAAAATGTGGGTACACCTTTGATTTAAGTGAATTGAAACAGAAATTTTGGACCAATTTACCAGGTGCTGGAGTACCCATTAACCCCGATGTGAATATAAATACCTACTCTAGAAACTGCTCGAAAGATACAGTATATATTAACGCAACAACACCCAGTGAACGAATGGCCTAATGGGTTCTTTGATTGGATAGCTAGCTTGAAGGTTGTATTTTTTGGGACGTGTTGAGGGTTCAATTGTGCGGTGTCACAATTGTTTTATAACTAGAAGTCATCTTTAGGTGACATTTCCTATTTTCCTCTTTTTACCCAATATAGAGTCTTCCCTGCTCTTCCTTTTTACTTTCTTTGATTACTTTACGTTATTAGTTTTTAATTTCCTTTTACATTCTTATAATTTCTTGTGACGTAGAAAAAGAGAAAAATCATTGTCCAATCACTTTTCTTGAGAAGTTTTTGCAGTTTGCCTGAGAAATTCTTCAAGCTAATTCATTTTTATTCTAAAGAGTGAAAAGTCTTTTTCTTTAATGGTAATATTAAACATAATTTTCTCATTAAAATTTTCAATCATCAGATTTAAATAGTTGTGCACTTATATTATGTGACTTTTAGTAACTTTATATTAAAAGAAGTGAGCATCCCACGAGCCGAAAATGTCACGACCTAATTCACGGGTCAGGATGGCACCCAGACTATCCCCCCTGATGGGCGAACCCCCACATTATTTAAAAGAAAGACATGTGGACGTAAAGATAGGAATTATATCAAAGTCATAATAGATATATAAGTAACAAAGGTGTGGAAGTACTAAACAACTACAATCCCAAAACCTGGTCTGAACTTGTACAAGAGCTTCTAGTACTAATACAAAATCCTAAAATACTGGATACAAGTCTAAAAAATACAGAATAGTAACTGTCTGTGGAATCAAAATAGACAGATAAGCAAAGAAGGGGATCCAGGGTTGCAGGTCCGGCAAGTAGCACACCCTAAGATCTCCGGAAGGAAGGCCTCAGAATCACTCTCTAGGTCGCGAACTGGATCCTGGCTCAAACTCGACACTCAACAAAAAGTGCAGCAAGAGTAGTATGAGTACAAGTAGAGCAGATTAGACAATCAACAAGTAGAGCAGATTAGACAATCAAGTACAGTCACGGAAGCATATTCAAGCATAAGTTGAGATTGAGTACATAAGATGCCAAGTAAGCAGTCATGAGTACATGAATGAATGTAATGCAATGCTAGGCCATACAATGTCATCCAATGCCCCCCATGCCATCTCTCAAATCCCGTACACACATGCTAAGGGTTATGTCTCAAAGTCATGACCCATGAGGAACCCGCAAAGTTCATATACCAAATTCCACACAGGCTCTCATTGTTACCATTTGCCACACTGGCAATCATTGTTACCATCTGCCACACAAGCTGTCATTGCTACCATTTTCCACACAGGCTATCATTCTTTCTCATTTGCCACACAAGCTTTCATCACTTTCTCACAATCGTAACCAATCATGCATGAAAATGGATGTTATCTCAATGCATGGAATCAATTCAACACCATCGCAAAGCATGGAACCAATAGATGCTTATCATGAATGCAGAACACAACTCAAGTCATTAATATATAATTCTTCCCTTTTCATGAAATTAGTGAGATATCAAGTGACTAGGTAAACAATCAACCATCACAACTTATTAACAAACATGGCGAGAAGCCCAAATAACAACGTCCATACCAAGCCAGTGGATTTATCACCACAACCATGCCCGAAGGCCTATCATCCTTTCCCCGCCAATAACTATCATTACATACGATTCTCTAATCAAAGTCTAACAATGGTAAGTCGTAACCTACCTCGAAGTTTGAGTGGGAGTCACGAACAATCAAGCCAATGCCTTCTCTTTGCAGAGAGTCTTTGAACGATCGAAGTCTATGAAATAAGTACTCTACCTTAGATTACGAATCTAAGGATACCCATATTGCTATACTTGTAATTTGAACTCAAAACGACTTTAAAAAGTGACCTCTGACCCACAAGGGCAAAACTAGAATTTTAAGGTAGGGGCATGTTATCCATAATCTAAATAGTCTAGATCCTAAGTTTCATGGAAATTTAAACCCAATTGAGCCTCCAATTTTATAGATTATAAAAAAGATTTTTTTTTAAAAAAAAAAAAAACATTTATGGAGAACCCTTAATTACATACCAAGATGCAAAACTGGTTTCAGAGGATGCAACAAGGGAGCAGACTTGGTACATCACTTGAAGCTAACAGATGCAAGAATTGTAGATAGGAAGAGGTCATGCATGCACTCAGCATTAGGCCAGGATTTCATGCAATCTGTAAAGAGACCAAGCATACAATACAGCAGTTGAAGAGGATGTTGGCTCTCACTCAAGTCACAGAGATAGTTTCTTGGTCTATTCTTGATCAAAAACTGGTTTCTCATAGTTTTATGCAAATTTCAGTTTTCTTAGTCTGGTTTAAATTAGCAATTTATAGTATCAATTTAAGACAACATATAAGTCTTAAGTTGGTCATTAGATTAACTCTTGCATATTTTAGCCATTTTAGCTACATTGTAAAGACTCTTTAATTGCTTGTTTGGAGAAAATTTATAAAATTAGCCTTCAGGCCCACAGCCTAGAGGATTTTGTTTTTTAAAAAAAGAATTACATACCAAGACTCTTGGATTTAATAGGAAATACAAACTTATGAATAGTTAAACCAATGATTAATAAGTCAAAATCTAGAAAATTACTCAATACAATCCATGATATATTTGAGAAAGTTCAAAATTCAACTTAGGTTTCATAACTCATAAACACGCATCCTAAAACATGATTTCTAGCATGGATTTTTTATTTAATCGGAGATATAATCATAAAAGGAAGATAAGAAGCTTCCCCAATTGAAGAATCTCGAAAAAACCTCTCAAAATCGCCCTTACCTAAGCTCTTTATGTGTCAATTTGTGATTGAATGAACTAAACTCGAATTGGGGAATTAAATATCTCACTAACCCTTTCCAAGCAAGTGCGGGCTCGCACCTACCGAGAAAAGGTTGCAGAGGCTGTCTCCACTTAAAGACCAACGCGCAGATGCGGGGAAAAGTCTGCATATACGGCCACCCCCCATCCCACTATCACTCGCACTTGCTGACCAAACCCCTCAGAGGCGGGGCCGCATGTACGGTCCTTTACTCGGAGGTGCGGTTACACCAGCACCAGAAAATTCTAGTTTTCACGAAATCCGATCCAACACTCGAAACTTATCTAAGACCTCCCGGACACAAACCAAACATGCAAACTTATCGTAAAACACGCTACGAACTCACTCGCACACTCGAATTCCCCAAAAGAGGTCGTCTTGACCCAGTGTTGACCCAAATAAACTCCAACCAAACCAAACCAACCCTTCCACCAATGACCCAAAACGCTCTGGACCTAACAGAACTATCAGAATTCGATTTCGAATACAATTACCCAAAAGTCAACTATTGGTCAATCCTTTTTCGCTTATTCAACTTAGAAAACTCTAGAATCCTCAAAATCAACTAAGACTGGCCTGATAGTCTCGGTAATCGGGCCACCCATTCCTGCAACTCATAAAGTATAAAATGCTTAAACGACCAAATGGGTCGTAAATCTGTATTCGCCACTGAATCTGCTCACACAAAGTTACATGAACATGATCATTTGATCCAAAAAGAAGAATGTATATGCACTTTTAGAACTTCCAAGGAATTAAAGAAAAGAAAAATAGAGAATTTTGTGATGTAATAACACGTCTATGTTATAGTGATGTCAATAAGAATTGATGTTAACAACTAATTTGTTAACAACAAAAATAAAAAGGAAAAATAAAAACAAGGTGAAGAAGAGAGAAAACGGCCAAAAGGTGCATATATATTTATTTTGTATTTTTTTTTAACAGATACCATATGGTTAAAAAAAAAAAAAAGATCCGAGCATGTTGCTATTTTTATTTTTCTTGCATTCTACTGTAGTTACGTTACCTGGGAGGAAGAAAGTTAATGAACTTGAAGAGTGAATCATTTAGCATTTGAAGGCTTAATATATGGGTGAAAGGGGAGCTTGATAAATCGCTATCATCCAGATATTTTTAGCGTTTTGTACTAATCCAAATGCCTACAACTTTTTATCCTTCTCCTGCCAGATTGAGTTGTAATATTATTGCAAGCTGCACCTTATATGAAAGCTAACATATTAAAATTTTATTGAACATAAATTTAGTTATTGATCTCTTTCTCTCTCTCATTTTTTTTTTTTTTTTTTTTTGTGAAATACATTTACGTATTGTTAGGAGATGTATAAAAACTACAATAATTAGCAATATTATTTATAGTTTATAAAATTTAAAGAATGCTTAAAAGAACATCTAAACCTCCCTTTCCTCAGAGGTTAGTAAAGAAGAAGGAAGATGCTAAGTTCGAAAGATATTATGATCAGCTGAAGTAGTTATCTCTGAACTTTCCATTCCTGGATACTGTCAAGGAGATGCTCGATTTTTCCAAGTACTTGAAAGACCTGTTGACCAAGAAGAAGATGGTGTAATATGAAACTGTGATTTTGACTCACACTGTGAGTTCCATCATTTCAACAACTACTGTCTAGAAAAAGGGAGATCCTGGGGTGTTCACCATTCCTTGTTCTGTTAGGTACCATGATTTTTCTCGTGCTCTGTGTGATAATGGGGCGAGTATAAATTTGATGCCACTTGCTATCTACAAGCAATCAGGTTTGGGAATGCTAAGGCAGACTACTGTGAGGTTACAGATAGCTGATAGATCTATTAAGAAGCTTGTTAACGTAGTTGATGATGTCCTTGTGCGGGTTGGTAAATTTATGTTGTCCGTTGATTTTGTGATTCTTGATTGTGCTGTTGATCGGGACATTCCGATTATTCTTGGGAGACCTTTCCTTGCTACGGAAAGAGCTTTGGGATTCGGAGAAAAATGAAATCAAATTCCGAGTCAATGATGAGGAAGTTACTTTTCAGGCAAGTAAGGGGATAAAGTTACCAAGTGCTTATGAGAGAATTTCGGTGATTAATTCTTTTGATGTTGTTGATGAAGCTGTGGAGTTCAAGGTGGTAGAAGAAAGTTTAGGAGAAACTCTAGCTGTATTCTTATAAACTTTGATGTTGAATACATGGAGGGATATGTGGAGACGATTAATTTGCTTATTGGGTTGGATTCATATTCTTACCACCCAAAGAAGCTGAATCTTAATATGGAAAATAGAACAACTCCTCCAGCAAAGCCTTCGATCATTGAACCACCGAAGCTTGAGCTTAAGCAGCTCCCATCACATTTGAATTAGGAGTTCCTTGGCCCAAATAATACATTACAAAAGATTGTTTCGGCATTACTAACTGAGGCGCAGATTGAGAGCCTTTTGGAGGTATTGCGTGAATATAGGCGTGCTATTGGTTGGACCATAGCAGATATTCAGGGAATTTCTTTTGGGATCTGTGAGCATAAAGTCCAGTGGAGGAGGATAGCAAGCCGAGCGTGGAACATCAAAGGAGACTAAATGAGAACATGCAATAAGTCGTTAAGAAAGAAATTATCAAGTGGTTAGATGCTGGAGTAGTTTACCCGATTGCTGAAAGTAAATAGGTGAGGCCAGTCCAATGTGTTCTAAAAAAAGGCGGCATAACAGTGGTGCCTAATGCAAAGAACGAGCTGATTCCAACAAGGATTGTAACAGGAAGGAAAGTTTGCATAGACTATCGCAAGCTTAACACTATCATGTGCAATGATCACTTCCCTATGCCTTTTATTGATCAAATGCTCGATCAGCTAGCATGGTGATCTTAGTATTGCTTCCTTGATGGGTATTCGGGATACAATCAGATCAACATCTCCCTTGAGGATCAAGAGAAGACAACTTTTACTTGCCCTTATCGGACATTCGCTTTCAGCAGGATGCCCTTCAGTCTCTACAATCCGGCTACCTTTCAGCAGTGTATGATGTTGTTTTTTTCTAATATGGTGGAAGACTTTCTCGAGGTCTTTATGGACGACTTCTCGATTGTTGGTGATTCTTTTGATGACTGTCTTGACTATCTTGACCATCTGGGTCAAGTGCTTAAACGCTGTGAGGAGATTCATCTGGTGCTGAATAGAAAGAAGTGCCACTTCATGGTGAAGGAAGGGATCTTCCTCGGGCATAAAATCTCAGAAAAAGGGGTTGAGGTCGATCAAGAAATGATTGATGTGATTTCGAAGCTTCCTCCGCCTATCTCAGTCAAGGGTGTTCGGAGTTTTTTAGGACACGCCGATTTCTATAAGTGTTTCATCATCTCAAAAATCGCTAACCCGATGTGTAAACTTCTTGAAAAAGAGGCTAAGTTTGAATTGGACGAGAACTGCTGCAAGGCATTCGATGAATTGAAGGAGCGGTTGACCACAACCCCTATTATTGTTTCTCCTGACTGGTCTCTACCGTTCGAATTGATATGTGATGTAAGTGGCTTTGCTATCGGTGTTGTGCTTGGACAGAGACATAATAAAATCACGCATCCGATCTATTATGCATGCAGAACATTGAATGCTGCTCAGATGAATTACACAGTGACGGAACAAGAGCTGCTTGCGATAGTTTTTGCTTTTGAGAAGTTTCGGGCCTATCTGTTGGGGTCCGAAATCATGGTATACACTGATCATGCCGCATTGAGATACCTGATGACAAAGAAAGAAGCTAAGCCGCGATTAATCCGATGGATGCTGTTGCTGTAAGAGTTTGATTTAGAGGTGACAGACTGCAAGGGAACTGAGAATCAGGTTGCTGATCATCTCTCTAGGCTTGAAAAAGCCGGGAGACCTTCGGATGAGCTAGATATCGATGATGCATTCCCAGATGAGAGGGTGTTGGCTGTGTCAATAGAAGTAGCACTATGGTATGCAGACATTACCAACTATTTGGTGACAGGCTTAATTCCAGAGGAGATCAAAGCATACCAAAAGAAGAAGTTCTTGCAAGATTTTCATCAATACTATTGGGACAAGCCTTACCTCTTCGGAACATGCACCGATTGTTACACCTCATATTTTCATCGCAAGAAAGTTTTTGGCTTATTGCTAGTATATGCCCTTAGTATGGAAATCCACACCCGAGTTTAGAGATATTACGTCCTTCACAATATTATAGGATTGGGAGTTAATCGGATCGAATCGTTGCAAGCTGGGGCAACTCAGAAAACTGGCAGAAACCAGTCCCCTTCGACGGACCGTTGACGAGTCGACAGTGGCATCAACCCACGTCGTCGACACGTCTCCATCTCTTAATCTTAGGTGGAGCAGGGAAGGTGCAAGTCGACGGACCGTCGACGTGTCGACGGGACCATCGACCTGCTCGTCGACCCGCAACCGCTGGGGCTGTTTTGCTCCACCTATATATAGGGAGCCCTCACGTTTTATTTCATTATTTTCCACTCCCTAATCAGAGAAAGCCCTAGAATATTTCCTCTCTATCATTTCCATCATATTAGTAGAGAGTTGGCAAGATCCGAGCCCCTTAAACCCGAGCTTGTGAAGAAGAATGTGGTTCCTAGGATTTCATTAAAGTTGTGAAGCTTGGGAAATTGGATTTGAAGTTGATCCTTGGAATCTTAGACCCCTAAAGGGATGTAAATGATTCCTACCTTTGTATTTAAGCTAATTACTAAGAGTTTTAGTAGTTCTAAGTAAAGGGAAGATAGTTATGAAAGTTGTAAGTGTATGAAGGGTAAGATGGTGATTAGGGATTTGATTATATCTTGATATGAAAGTGTTGTCATTGTTGTTGTTGATATTGTGGTTGATGTTGGATTGAATTGGAAGTTGAAGGATTGTTAAGTTTACAAGGGAAATGTTGTCCACAATTCGTTAAGCTCTTTTTGTAATTAAAATGGTTAGTTAGTGTGGTAAATAGTCTAATTAAGGCCTATGTTATCTTGATTGTAGACTTACGAGTTCGAGAAGTAGAAGTTGGACAATTAGATATACTTCAAGGTATGTTAAGGCTATTCCTTCTTCATTTTGGCATGATCCTATGTTATGAGCCAACAAGCGATTGAACGAGCTTCCATATTACTCTACTCTTAGAAGCACTAGGATTACTTCAGTTTTTGATGTTCCTGTACCTTGTATGATTGTTCCTTCTGTTCATGGGTCTTGAGATTACTTCTGTTCATAATATGACCTTATGTCACTCCGAGAGTTCTATGTATACATTTCAGTTATGCATTGCATTCATATACAATACATATTGACCTATGACCATAAGACGTTATATACGCGTGTATTATATGTATATGGGGTATGGGGAAAGGGATAGGCATTATGTACACATTACCACCTGATCAGCTGGTGCACCTTGATGATGATATATGGATCGGGCCGTACATTCCTCAGCATTATTATATGATATATGGATTGGGCCGTACGTTCCTCGGCACTATTATATGGGATATGGATAGGGCTGAACGTTCCTTAGCACTATGACCTATATTTATGTATATGACCATGATTATCATTGAGGGCATGCATATTATGCGCCCACAGAGGCATTGTCAGTTATGAAGATTTATGCAAATACTTACAGATATTCATTCATACAAATGCATGCAGAGTTGTATAGATATGATCAGATCTTTAGTCATACATATGCAGTCAAACAGTCATTTCAGCTTATGAGTTTTAGATTTCATTCATGATTCTTATTTATACGTTGCTCTTATGCCTTACATACTCAGTACATTATCCGTACTGATTCCCCTATTGCTCAGGGGCTGCGTTCATGCCTGCAGGTTCAGGTAGACAGACGGGTGGTCCAGCTCAGTAGGACCTCCGTATCTAGCAGTGGTCAGTGCGCTCTATTTGATCCAGAGTTGCAGTCTATTTGGTATGCCATTCTTTTGAGATGTATATGCATATGGGTATGACGGGGCCCTGTCCCGTCCTTTCTACAGCTTGATACTCCAGTAGAGGTCTGTAGGCTGTTGTATGTATTTGTCAGATGATGTAGCCTTGTCGTCTTCTATTCTTTTGTGTACAGTATATGTAGCGGCCTAGCTGGCTTGCACTGTTCTTTCAGCATGTATATGTATATACAGATTGTACAGAGTTTATGATGTCACTCCCCTTCATGAGGTAGTATGAGATTAGTTTAAGTCACTTATGGGCCCTTGATGTTCAGTATGGTTTAGGTATGAGCATAGGGGTGTTTGGTCACTAGAGGTCAGACACTCGTCATGACTCCTCAGTTTGGGTCGTGACACTGATAGCATCAATCGACGTTGTATTCCCGAAAGTGAAGTGATAGTGATTCTAAAGGTATGCCATGACTCTCCAGTTGGGGGTCATCATAGTGATTCTAAAGGTTCCCCTTTTTTGCAATAGAGCCTTCGTGGGATTGATGGAGAAGTATGGTGTCAAACATCGGGTGGCAATGCTTTATCATCCTCAGACAAGTAGGCAAGTTAAAATCTCCAATCGGGAGATCAAGAGTATTCTAGCTAAAACGGTGAATGCAAACAAAACTGATTGGACCTGCAAGCTTGATGATGCTCTATGGGCTTACCGAACTGCTTTTAAGACTCCAATTGGAACTTCGCCCTTCAAGCTAGTTTTTAGCAAAGCTTTTCACCTGCATGTTGAACTTGAACATAAGGCTATGTGGACCTTGAAGAAATTGAACATGGATTTGGAAGAGGTGACCAAACTCAGGTTGTTTCAACTGAATGAGATAGATAAATTCTGGTACCAGGCGTATGAAAGTGCAGCACTTTATAGAGAGAGGATAAAGCAGTATCATGATAAGAAAATCCTGAAGTGAGAATTATACAAGGGTGATCCTGTCTTACTGTTTAACATTCGATTGAAACTTCTACCGGTTAAGCTAAAGTCAAGGTGGTCTGGTCCATTTGAGGCGGTAAGTGTTTCACCCTATGGGGCGATTGAACTGAAGTCCGGAGATAGAATTCAGACATTTAAGGTGAACGGGCAGAGGGTGAAGCACTATCATGGGATGGTTGATGGACATAGAATTGTTGATCGATACCGGTTGAAGCTCCTTGGAACGAATGCTGACTGGGCTAGTTCTAGCTAGGAGTAAATTGGTAACACCATCGTGCTGCGACGTAAAATCAAGCGCTTCTTGGGAGGCAACCCATGTGTAATTTTTGTTGCTTTTGAAATTTTTGTAACTTAGATAGGGTGTATGTAGGGTAACGTTTGTTTTGGTGCAGGATGAAAAATGCAGAAAAATCACTGAGGACTAGAGGAAACTGGACTTATACGGTCCGTGTTATATTATATGGGCTGTATAATCTAGTCGTAGAAGGTAAGGAACAAAGACAGAACACTGTTGACACCTAATTTTTGACTCGCATAATTTTCCTTAATTATCTAGAGTCCTTGAAATATTAAAAAGTGGAAAATATGTTTTTGGAAGTCAAAATAATTTTCTAAAAATTTATTTAGGCTATATTCCTGCCAATGTTGTTTGGTGAGATAATTTCCATAATATTGCAAATCAATTTAAGTATTTTTCACAGTTATAATACTTTTGCCAAATTAATTAGAAAAAAGGATAGTTTGCCATGATTATTCACTTAATTATCTAAATTGTTTTTGCAAAGTATTTTACTTTGTTAATGCAAGGAATCTATTTAATTAAGTAAATTAGCTACTTTCACCCCTAAACTCTTATTTGATCAATTTATTGGATTTTATCGTAATTAATTGAGTTTTAATTGTAATTAATTTTGAAATTTTCATTAAGAGGCTATAATTGAAACAATTAATTATTAGCCAATTATGACAATAATTTGAACTAGTCAAATATAATTAAGATCTTTTGACAAAATTTATTTATTTCTCCTTATTTTATTACTATTATTACTTTCCTTTTTTAATTAGACTAATTAATTTAAATGGGCTATTTTTTAATTTATCCCATTAATGGATATTAATCCACTTATTAAAATTTGCATGGAAATGTCCAACCCATATGTATGTATACATGAATATACACACATGTATACATATACATGTGTGTATACCATGTATACAAGGGGTTGCCTTTTATTCTTTTTTTACCGGACCAAGCCCAATCCAATTTGGACCTGACCCGGCCCACATATGCTTATAAGCGTAACAACATACCAAACACCCCTTATTCTTCAAACCCAGGGTTGGACTCGCCAAACCCTAGCCGCCGGGAGAGGAAAATCCTCTCTCCTCGTCACAGTTGCCTGAAATGGCAACATGACAGTGTAAAACTGCTTTGTGCAGTCATGGCTCAACCGTTTGAGGCAACCAATTAATGCTCGTCTCTCTCTCTCCACCCGCATCAACCAAACACGGTGTTGCCACCCTTACTTTGCTTCACTTTTTACTTTACAACGGTCATTGGCTGAAAAAACCTTAATGGGTTTTGTTGAATTTAGTTTTGAATACTCAATTTTTATTAGTTCATGAAGAACCCCACAAATCGACTGATTTCAAGTCAAATCTGACCCTTCATTTGCTATTTTCGTCGAATCCTAGCCTTACAATGTGGGGATGTGAGGAGGAAATCCCCTCTAGGGGGAGTTATCCCACATCAATTGAAGAAGGGTTTTGAAAGTTTGGGGCTTCCTATTTAAGGGACCTTATTTTTCCTTATTGAACAAGTTTGAGCATATTTTCAAATAGATATACTCAGACTCGAAATACTTAAAGATTTCTTTCAAAAATTATTTGAAGTCATTAAAAACTTTGTTGAGTCAAGTAAAAGAATTTTAAGATAAAAAGGGGAATTTTGTTCTCTTTGTTCTTGTTTGCTGGGTTCTGTAGCTTGATTTTTGGGTTTGGAGGATCAAATCTTCAATTTTAAATCTCGATTACAGGCTGCACTTGCAAAAGATAAACTCTTCTTTCATTTAGTTTTCTTATGAGTATGGAAGCTGTAAGAGTAATTGTCTTTAAATTTGGTTTAGGCTTATCATGCTAGGTTAGGTTATTTTTGTCACACCCTAAATTCCACTAGGATGTGATGGGCACCCGGCCCCACATCCAGAGCCGAGCGAACCCACAGACCTTTAGGGCACACATAATCTTATTAGATTTTTTTTTTAAAATCAAATAAAGACAAAATACATAATAACCTCTCAAAATATTCTTTTCAATGCTTTCCAAATCAAACAGAATCTGTGAATACAGAATGACATATCGGCTGATGAAGCCGCTTACACAACTGACATACTATACCCACGACTCTTTCTGCAAAGTCTCTAACGTCGGTCCAGAAAAAGCATAACATACAAACTCTGACTCGAAAACACTCCAGGAGCAAATGGAGCTTGCCAACTCTGCTGGGACGTCCTCTATAATAACTTCACATCATCTGGGTGTACCTACGCGACATGAAACGCAGCCCCCGAAAAAAGGGGGTCAGTACGGAATATGTACTGAGTATGTAAAGCATGGAATACAGAAAATAGAAACATAACCGGAACAACGGTACAAGAAAGTGAGTACATTAGTCGAAATACCAAGGTGCTTATTTACAAAACTTGAATTATGCTTACCGATGTCATGTGTCAGATAAAGTACCGAAAATGAGTAAATCATCCAAAATACCCAAAATACTTACTTTCCAAACACAGATCATACATGCCGACATCGTATGTCACCATACACATATACATATAACCGAGCCATATTTAACATAGTAGTGCCGAGGAACGTACGGCCCGATCCATATATACATATAACATATACCGCCGAGGAACGTTCGGCCCGATCCATAATATAATATATACTGCCGAGGAACGTTCGGCCCGATCCATAATATAATATATATTGCCGAGGAACGTTCGGCCCGATCCATAATATAATATATACTGCCGAGGAAAGTTCGGCCCGATCCATATAACATACTGCTGCGGGACGTGCAGCCCGATCCATACATATAATATACATATTCATAACATATACATTAGGACCAAACTTAACATAGTACGAATAATAACATACGGCCGGGATTTGGCAAACGACATAATAGGGGTACGCACGAACAGAGTAGTGCGAAACCATATACATCGTAAAATATTTACAAGGACTCGATAGAATAGTCCGAACGGTAAATCATTTAGAGAAGGAACCAAACGATAGTCATAGTACGTACCTTTCGGATGCTACGACAGATAATGTCAAGCAAAACTTCTGAGACCGTTTGTACATATCAAAATATATCATAGAACTCAGTGGAGTAGTTAATGCAACTATCATTCAGTAATCGGAATATTAGCCAAAAGTTTCCTTTAATTACCGTACGAAAATAAGTCAAATAGAATAATGCAAAAAGATCTCGGAAATTGTGGGCCCACCTCGGGTCAAGTCGAGGTGGCGTTCAAAAATTACGAACATTAGACTTTATAGAGTCATCTATGGAAGTTTTAGGACAATTTGATTCCGTTTGGAAGAATTACAAAGGTTCAAGCTGCTTTTCCAACAAAACATAAAGTACTTATTTCAATTGTATTGAATGAATAAAGGTCAAATTTGGCTCGGATTTCTAAGGAGTAGAGTTATCCCCGAGGTTCGTATCATAGCCTATCATAACTAGGTCATGCCAAAGAAAGAAAAAGTAGAGCTTTACATACCTGTTCCGCTTCTTACGCTACTCCAACTTCAAGTTCCAAACTCTCCAAAATCTAAAATTGGTCACATTTATCAAACATTGATTAGAGCCTTTAGAAGTTCAATCTTGAGTTAACGTTTGCCTACAGAAATTTCGGCAGCATTTCCCCTGTAAATGCGCCATCCCCGAGAATTTAACTCGGCCAAAATGTCAACAACAACACCCACATCAATACCAACAACACCAACAATCAATACAAAACACATTCTAACATAAATAGTCTCCCTTTCTACATAAGGCAACAACTACTACTCCAACTTCACACTTTCAAACCAATATCAACGTTTTCATATTCATTTACTAATTCAAGGTCATTCAAATACAATTCGAAAGCATTTCATATCATTCTACAAAATATATAAAAATTCCACCAAAACCATAATTCACCCGAAAACTCCCCAACTTCCCTAGAAACAATTTTAATGCATTTCTTGCTTCCAAATTCATGAACTTTCCCAACAATACACATATTAACAACATTGTTCTCACCACTACAAGAAAAGGATATTATGATCACATTAGCCTCTAAAACCACTCTCCAACACTTAAAACTTCAACTTGCATCATCAAGCTTTCATTATCAATATAAAATCCGCAACAACAACAACCAAAACACTTAAATAAAATGATTGAATCATTACTCCTACACACACATACATGCACGGCTACACACATACATACACGACCACTATACCAACATCCATATTTCCATGAATTTTATCCATTTCCATATACCACAACATAAACAAACTATCCATAACATATAAAAGAGGATTAAATCTTACCTTTTCCTCTCAACTTCTCAACTTAGCTAGAGTTGTGATTTCGCAACAAAGAGCGGTTTTCTTGTTTCAACAATGGTACCACGTTGAAGAGCACCTTCAAATTAGTAGGAATACTAGAATAAATAAATTTTTTGCTCAAAATTTCCCATGGTTCATTGTTTTCTCCATATGGCCGAATGGTATGGCCCTTTCTTTCTCTCAAGGCTTCTTGAATTTTCTTGAGTTGAAGATGACTTTGTCATCTTTTAATAATATGTAATGGACTCTCATATGGGCCTTGGCCCATTAAGGTGGATGGCCACCTTGGCCAATTAATTCAAGCCCACATTTTTTTTTTTTTTGTGTTTTGTAATTCACGAAAGTTATTTTTTCAAATTCCAAATTTGCCCTTGGCCTTCCCCGATATTTTCACATAAAAAAATTTCATAAACAACTTGTGTGTTAAACAAGATCAAAATATGGCCTTGTCCTTGGCTTCTTACAATTGTCTTGAAGTATCCGAATGTACAAATTACGGGATATAACAATTTTGTTGTTTGTTTATTGATTCAGTCATGTATTTAATGCTTGCTTGGTTTCTAGTTAGATATGATTAGTTTAAATTCATTTAGGATTAATTTGTTGGTTTATGTGATATTATAAACTAGATGAAACTGTCACTCCCTTTTTGAACTCTGTTAAGTATTTTTTTTCCAGTAACAGGATCTGTTTGCTTGCTAAATACTTAATAATAAAAGGATACATGCTTGGTTAATTCATGTAGGATGGACCAAGAGAATCATGATTCACTCTTAGTTAATTGAAGTTTTCATTTAAAAAGGCAGTTGATTTTTTATTATGTCCCATCTGAATTAAAGTGTCCTTTAAGCTAAACTTTATTAACTAACAAAGTAAATAGGGATTAACTGAGAGAGGTTTACTTGATGGTTTGAAGTTGGTTAAAATCTGGCCACCTAGAGTAAAGTTCGATGTCTAATTTAAAAGGTTCTTTCCTAAGTGTTTAAGTATATAGAGTCTAATCTTGATTGTTTATTCAAAAATGTTCCTAGGGTGATAATCTGCTAGCTTAAGGGGAGGTTAGATATATATATGGTTTGGACACAATGACCTATTTGCAAATGTGCTAGTTTTTTTTCCCCTAATAAATGCCTCTATGGATGTTACTTATCTTAGCTAAGTCTAAAAACAAAATTCCTTAATAATAGAGCAATGATCAACAGGATTTGCATTAGCAGTTTATTTGTTTTGATATCATGGCTTATTATGGACAAAGACTGAACAATTGGTCGTATTTGATTAACTTGCAATAGTGGTTAGCCCTCTCTTTCTAAAATTCAGTTCCCCTAGTCTAGTTCAATATATTAATCTTAATGAGAATTTATGTTTGGATTGCCTTATTGAGTCTGGCAGAATCTATGTGAGAGCAGTTTGAGAGTTTGCATTATGAAATCTGTGAATGTACAAGATAATTGTGATGAACTATGATTAGATGTGGCTCTGTTTAGTGAACCAACTGTTTGTATGCTGTGCAACTTCTATAGTTACTATATTTGTCTGTTTATCTCATTTTGAAAAAAAGAAAAGCTTGTGTCATATGGGTTTGTGCTGACTCTAGTTAACATGCCTAGACTTCACTTAAATCATGCTTTCTTTAAAAAGCAGAAAGGAGAAAATAAGTATGTTTTGAATGAGTTGCTAGAATCTGAGATGTAAGGTTGCTTCTTGACTAAATATGTTCGCATATAGTAACTTGATCCTAACTCTGCTAAGTATATAAGTTGCAGGGAGTTCACTTTAATTTTGTCTTGATCAAGTTTGCTTCTGTGTGGTTTCAAGCAGTTTGTGCTATTTTTACAAAGTGGCTTAGCTTATTTTGCCAAAGTTAGAGGTGCCCTTTTTGTAAAGTATTTAAATGGATAAGCTGCTATGCTAATGCTACTTTATTCTTTTGTTTGATTATGCTTTAGTATGATTTTAAAGATAAGAAGACATGGTGCTTTGAAGGTTTTAAATTGGTCCCCTGAACCACATAACTATTTGAGTCCCTAGAGTTTAGCTTCACCTCTAATGGTCTAAGGGCCTGAACTGTGTATGAGTTTCATGTGGTATGTTTTATTTTCAGCCATTAAGCTTTATCTGTCTAGGATATGTTAAGATGCACAAATTCTGTATGTGGTTTTACTTGACTATTTTTTTCTTAACGGTCTGTTGTCATGTTTAGATTAAGTGTGAGTCATTCCTGTCTTGAAAGGTCACTTTTCTAGATTTAAAGTAGAAGGTAAAATATGTTTTGATGGCTTCTTCTTTCTGAAAAGAAAAGAAGAAGTGCTATGTTGAAAAAGCTTTGTCTGCCTAAAATAGTAGCTATAAAAAGGGAGTAGGCTTTCTTTTCCTATGAAGAACATTGGATGAATACTACTTGGTCATGTGGGATCAAGTGACCGTCCTTAAAACTTTATAATTTTCTACTGTATGCTATCTGTACTTATGAATGTGAATTGGGAATGTAACCAATTCCCAGAGATACAACACTTAGTATATTATAATGGACCAGGACCTATATATTAGGTGTAAATGGGGAATATCACCCCCAAGAATAAGGTTTTGCCTTTGCTTTCAAATAGTAAACATTTGGACTTGGTTTCCTTTATTGTTAATCTCCCTGTATGGGAACTTTACATGTTTATTTATGCTGCTTATCCTTCTGATTGAAATCTGGATTTCCATTATTTCTTCTTCTTCTTCTCCTTCTTCTTCTTCTTCTTCTTCTTCTTCCTCCTATTCTTCTTCCTCTTCCTCCTCTTCGTCCTTCTCTTCTTCGTCTTCGTCTTTACATGTTTATTTATGCTGCTCATCCTTCTGACTGAAATCTGGATTACCATTTCTTCTTCTTCTTCTTCTTCTAAAGATTCAGTTGGGCTGTTGAGTAGGAGTATAACCTTTGGGATTTATCAGTCAGGTTAATTGTGATTACAAACTAGTCTTTGCCTTATATAATTGTGTATACAAACACTCCTTCTCTTATATACCATTAAGTTTAGCACAGAAATAGAGAGGCAAATTAGCTATTGGGGATTAAGCTTAATCTTTCCCTGATGTCTACGATGCTTAGGGTTCATAGAAACCCCTTGGATCTTGTGTTGCATTAGGATTAAGAAAGTGAAAGTTTTCCTTTTTATGCTATTTTTTAGCATCTCTATGGTAAATTGGTTGGAAAATATTTATATTTACTCTATGGACAAATTGTTTCAAAAAGGAAAAAAAAAGGATTCGGCTAAAGTTTGAATTGCATCAAGTCTTAAACAAGGCAAAGTACCAAAAATGAATTCTGGACTTGGGCTAATCTGGACAAAACAGATAATTGAATTTAGACTTGAATGGATTTTTTGAAGGTAATAAGTCATTTTGGGCCTGGAAGCCCAGAATTTACTTTGGACTGAAAAAAAAAACCTGTTGGGCTAAATTTAGGAGTGACGGATTTGGACTTGAAATATAATTTAACTCTATGGGCTTCAATATATATGTATAAAATTGGAGGTCTACTCCATATTTTCTATATATGTGTAATAAAACCCGAAAATAAGTTTGTCGAAAATTTGGGAAAATTTTCGCGTCGTCTGCGTCGTGAGTAAACTAACGTAAGTTTGGAGAGGTCATGGAACCCTTATAAGGTTAAGGAATACTCTTTACAAGTGTTAAGCAAGTGTCTAAAGGTTCTGGGATCAAGCAAATCGAAGAAAATAAGTTTGTCGAAAATTTGGCAGAACTTTGGACAGAAATTTTGGGTCAAATTTAGAGAAGTATATCTCCTACTATATCTGGAGTTTTGAGGTGGAACAAAATCCTAAATTTAAGTTCATTGAGTCTAGTTTCCAATGCAACAAACCACTCATCGATATGACATCGGAGTAGAGAGTTATGGATGTTACAAGTTAGGCCGGCGGAGCAGAGGCGCGCCCAACTACAGTGCGCGAACGCGCAGCTACAGTTCGCGAACACGTAGCTACAATGCGCGAACATTCTAGGTTGGTGAAAACCGACTATAGTACAATATAAAAGGGGGTTTACCCCTTATTTTCATCCAAACCACCCCTCAAAAATATCCTAACACCTCTAGAACTCTCTCCCAACTTCCACCCATAAATGTTAGCCCAAATCAAGTGTAATCTCGGTATTTAGGTTCGGATAACGTATAGTTGTTATTATAGTATCATGTTGCGGTGAATCTTGGTTTGGATACAAGGCAGATATTGAAGATATTGCAGCTCTAGTGGGAATAAGGTAAGAATCTCCCCTTATTGATAGTGATTTAGATATATTTACGAAGATAGAGCTATTAAATGGTCGTATAATGAATTAGTTAGTTGAGAAATCGAATAAACATCGTGTGGGATGTTTTATGGAGTATTTTGGTATTGATGATGATGTTGTTGAGGTTAGTGTTGTTGTTATTGTTGTTGGTTATTGGTATTGTGATTTCGGGCTAGGGATATAAACAGGGGAGATGCTGCCCGAATTTCGACAGATTCTAAAGGATTTAATTTGAAGGCTTAAGATAATCATATGACAATAAGCCTAACAATAGTATGAATTCTCTTGAATGTAGATTTACTAGCTTGGGAGGATAAGCGTTAAGTAGTTAAGGAGACCCAAAAGGTAAGTTAAGGTTGTCCTCTTTCTCTCTAAAAGCATGATTCTTTTCTTATGGATCCACACGTGCTTTCCATAACATCCTTATTTCCAAAAAGATAGAAGTTCATGATTCTAAAAGTTCTTATGATGCCAAAGATAGATGTTTTCTATGATGATAATGATGATGATGATGATGATCCAATTCTAGAGATTCCAAAGTTTATGAATTTGATGCTATTATGAGCTTATTTCATGATTTTCTTGATTTTATTCGTTGTTGTTGATCTCACCTTATGTTACTTGTTCCTTTAAGGTGAGATATAGCGATGACGATGATTCCATAATGACACATCGGAGGTTACTGACCTTACGTCACTCCGATAAAGTAGTAGCTCTTATTTAGGCCCTCATGCATGCTATTTATATTTTATATGTATATAGCTATTTTATGATACTGAGCCTTACTATGGCCAAGTACGGATACTACCGAGCTTATATGGTCGGGTATGATATCTATTGCACGCATACCATTGCAGTTGGGTACAAATATTACCGAACCTTGCTAGGGTCAGGTACAGATAATACCAAGTCTATATGGTCGGGTACGGTATTGTATAGATATGCATGTGGATATATGAAACGTTCTCCTAGAAAAAAAAAAGTTAAGCAAGCATGACAAATGTCTTAAAAGGTATTATGAGGAATAAACGGTTCTTTTATCTTACGCTATTTTTCATGCTTTTATCATGTTACTATTCATGCCTTACATCCTTAGTACATTATTCGTACTGACGTTCCTTTTTTTGTGGACGCTGAGTTCATGCCCGCAGGGAAGCAGGGAGTCGGATCGGATGCTTAGGAGCTTCATCAGCGGAGTCTTAGAAGCGCTCCATTTGCTTCGGAGCCACAGTGTATTGGTATTACTCTTTTATGTATATATTTGGGCATGGCGGAGTCCTGCCCCGTATTTATGGATTCCTGTATTCTATATAGAGGCTCGTAGACAGATGTATGTAGCTAGATGTTCCCTAACCTTATTAGTTCAAATTGTTGTATAATATTTTGGCAGCCTTGTTGGCTTGTGTCTATGAGCATAGTTGTTGTTGATTATATAGAGATGTGCCATTATCTTGTGATATATGCTCTTATGGAGTATGACGCCCACGAGCTAGCTTTGTGGCCCACCTAGAAACGATTATGAGATGTATGTTCAGAGGTGCTCGGTAGGTTAGCTCCGGGTGCCCGTCATGGCCCTTTGATTAGGTTGTGATAAATAAATACATTAATCAGACATTGAAGCTCGCAGGTCAACCATATTCTACGGATCTTTAATACTAGGGTGCGTAAAACCTTTCCTAGGGGGATCACCAGAGCCCTTACCTCGAACTTTGGTCCAAAAGATTTTACTTATTTTTTGCAAAAATCTTTAACCCAGTTTTCCTAGTTTTCCATAATAAATTAGGTGGCGACTCTAAAAATACTAAAATCCAATTAGAGCACTAACAACCTCGTAGTAACTTTTTTGCCTTAACCCGCATAAAAGCGAACCATAACAGATGGCGACTCTGCTGGGGATTTCCTAGGTTCTAACTATAAGGGTTTAAATATAATGTGATCTTAACTGTATTTATTTGCCTATGTGTTTAATTTCCGCAATTTTAAACTGTCATTCATATCATATCATAAACTCCGCCACTCCTGGAAAAAAGCATGGTTTCAAAGGGGACACGAGGGATCGCGGTCTAGCTTTCACTAAAAATCCCGAAACACCCTTCTTTGGAACACGTTGAACGTTAAGTTGGTGTGCGATCACCCAACGGCCGACACCGGCTCACCCCGCGTAGTCCGTTCGGGTCCAAGGTCAATTTGAAAAAACCCACTCTTGCATAAGCTTAAGATAGAGCTAGGCCAAATCTAAATAAGAAATAGATTGTGTGGTTCAGATATTTTAGACGTATCCAAATCTGATAAGGAGACTGCCCCGTGTCAAGTACGGTCTATGACCCGAAAAACACCACATATCATATTATGTGCTATTTGAAAACGTTTAAATGTGCTTATGAATGAAACCATTGCCTAGTTGGGGAGGAGGAGATTAACCTTGGGTTTTATTTTGTAGATGTCGATCAATTTGAACTTTGATATGGTCCTGACTACACTTGAGTTGCTGCGAATTTAGTGAGGCCAAATGTCCCTGGAAGAGAAAAGAGGAATCTCGTGTCATTTAGGAAATTTGACATCCATTATGACTATGATCGGTTGCATGGAACTAATAGAAGTGATTACCGGATTACGGGGTAGAGACCGGATGGTTTTCAGATTTAGGGATGACATTGAAATGACACCGACACTGGAGGAGTTTAAGGATGCGTTAACTAGCGTAGGCTCAGGGTTGAAAAGAAGAACGAAACCCGACCGAAATGCTTTGATCCCAGAAGAACCCACCTACTCCCAAATTTGTAGGATGCTTTCTTTAAATTACGCCAATTGGGTTCATCACCCCACCATAACCTTCAGAGAGTTGTACAGAAGGTTTGGAAGCCCGGATGGATTTGTGGAACATCCTAGAGAATTCAAAACTTATGGCGACTGGACGGCTACCAAATCCTTGGCCTTCACCATTTCATTTTTGGGAACTATGGTCTTTCCTAAGGATTGGTCCTTAGCCATAGATACTCGGGTCATTTCAGTCACCCATGCCATCTTTTATGACATAACCCAAAAAGAAGAAACCAAATACTTTAATATAACCTCGATCATAGTAGCCGATTTATACCGAGCCCTGAGTCTCTGCCGGAATCATTACAAATACTTTCAAGGTTGAAATTTACTCCTGCAATGGTGGATCCTCAAACATATGGTCAAGGTTAGGGGTGAACAACACTTAAGTCGGTCGGCTGAAAGGGATAGTCTTTGCGATTTTCGCCAAACTTCAGAGAACAAAACAGGCAAAGTTGGACATTCACCTTCTCCAGATTGAAGGAAGAAAGCATTCAATGGATGTTCCATGAATTCGTATCCACTAACGTCGTAGTCAAAGGAATAAAATGTCCATTTTTGCCGCTTATGGGAATTCGAGGGATTCGCCCTTATGCTCCTGCCCGGGTTTTGAGACAATTTGGGAGAATCCAAGTCATACCCCAGATTGGAGGCATGGGAGATTTCATCATCGACTACAACATTGATAGACCACCGAGGGCTTTAGATTGTGTCCGGGAATAGAAGGGTCGCAGATTTGGGGTCCCGACACTTTAGCCGAAGATAGGTTCCGTTCAGGTTGTGTTGTAGAATATAAAGATTGGTTGAGCGCCGACTTGCAAGGCACACTTCTCCCTGGCCCTATTCTCTATAGCTGTATCCAAGACAAGGATTCGCAAATCGAGATCCGAGCCCGTTTGATTCAACTGAGAGCTGACGACTAAGATGATAAGTATTTGGAGAAAATTATAAGGCCATCATAGAGAGTCTGAGGCATGAGTTGGCGCTGACCAATGATTGCTTGGTTGAAGTAGATGACCGAATGAAGAAGACTTTAGACGATGTTGCTCCACTGACTTTCCCACAAATGGGGTGTCTTACGGAGGCGACTTTGACGTCAGCCCATCTTCATATCTAGACTACTCTCTGGAAAGTAAAGAAAGCCAACATTGATAGGGATCGATGTTCATCATCAACTACTGGAGGACATTTCTGCTGATTTATTTTTTATTCCCTTTATCTTTTATACCCTTGCGGGGAAGAATACAATTATTAATGATTATGGGGCAATGGTTTGATTCAACTGGCACATTTATGTTTCAAACGTTTAGTTTTGTTTAAGAATGCACGTAGTGTAATCTTATGAATTGCTTTGTGTGACTTTATTTGCTTCCCTAAGTTTTGTTTAAATGCTCAATTGGCCTCGAATACTGTTCACTCACCTAAAGGATAAACAATAAACCAAAATACTCGCACTAAACCTAACGATTTTCTCAGAACCTGAAGATGAACAACAAGACTGCACCTGGGCTCGAGGTCATGAGAAAGAATGAGGTCTCGCTGCGACAAAAGATTCAAGACATGGAAAAGCAGATCCGGATGGTAAAATCCAAGATTAAGAAGGCGGATGAGTTGTTGGATTCGGCGGAAAGCTCGCCTGAAAAACCTGTCGAAGCTCAAGGAGAAAATGTCCATGACAAGGGAAAAGGAATTCTTCTCGAGTACATCCCGATAATGGAAGAGTCCGAGAAAGAAGAGATGGAGTCGGACCCACAGGAGCCCAAATGGCCATCAAAGGGAGCTGCCTCTGCTGCGCCTTCAAGCATAAAAAAAGGAAGCAACTTTGCTGCACCGCCAAGCCCTAAAGGGAAAGGAGCTTCTGCTATATTATCAAGTCCTAGGGAGGAGCTCATGGAACAAATAAGGTATGCTCGACCAGCTTCACCTGAATGGTGGGCTATAGCAGTCAAGGCATTGGATTGTCCCTACCGAGTCTCGCCTCAGCAGGCTACGAATGAGGAGACGATGATCAAATTTCAAAGCAAAGGAATAGTCAGTGTTTGCTTCGACAGGTTGCTGCTTTGCCCTCTGGTCTTCGCACATAAGAGATGCCCTTATCACCAAGATCAGGCAGGGCATACCCTCAATGAATGCTTAGCTTTCTGTGAAAACATCATCCCAACTGAAGGGATGACCCGCAATACTCGAAGTTAGCGTTACAACTTCACGGTATTCAGAGACTCTTATGCCAGCATCTTTCAGGAATTAGTCAGTATCTGGACGATTAGCCCTATCAGAACCAGAAGGGCTCGAACCGAAGGAGCTGGCCACCGCAAAATGTGTGTATATTATTCTGGAGCTTTAGGGCATGACATAGAAGAATGCGATGAGTTCAAGTTTGAGTTGGAAAGTTTGGTCCACAAAGGCCCCCTTTGGTTGGTGCTCCCTTCTCAGTATTAGGATTTGGGAGCCTTAGGGTCAAAAAAAGTTGAACGTACAAATAACCTATATTGACCTCAAAAGAAAGGTCGCGTTTGGGTAGTTTTAGGGGGATCCCATTTTTGTATTTAACACGGATTTGTCCCCCTCCCCTCCCCCCACCCCCACCCCCCCAATTATGTGTAAACGGAACTGCGCTGACCTGATGCCCCAAGGAGGGATACGTAGGAAGCCTCTATCAGGCTTGGTTAAGGGCAGGTTGAGGATTATTTTGATGTAAACCAAACTACGGAAGAGCCTGACTTCCCGCGGAGGGATACGTAGGAAGTTTACGTAAAAATCGGTCCCTATATATTAAATATTATGTCCCCCTCACTTATACAAAGCCCAAGTACCCAAAACCCTGTACAACAGATCAATTAAGAATTTAAATCAAACATATGACCATTTATGTGCTAAATGTTAAACCGCCATTTATATGCGATATCTTGCTTTTCTTTCCATTATTTGACGAAACTAACTTTGTTTACCTTTGAGTTATTCTTTTCTTATAGAAAGAGAAGTTGATTCGTGTTCACACTGACATATTTCACAAGGTCTAAAGCTGCAATGGCATCCTTATCCCTACAAGACTAAGGCAACGAGAAAATGACTGGTACTTCGGAGAACGAAACTACCCCTACTGACATCGCTCTCAGAGAATCGTCTCTGCGAGAGCTGCCTGAGTCATCACCTACTGAAGACGTCATGAAAATAATGTTTTAAAAAATCACCCATCTTCAAGAAGAAGTACCGTGAAACAAAGCTGCTAATGCTGCCCGAGAGGCCTCTGCTGACAAAAGAAGGCCTCCACCGTTTTTTCCATCTCTGAATTCACCATTACCAGATCACTTCCCTACTAGGTCCGTTATGATTACCATGCCATTTACCCCGATTGATGGACACATTGGCACCTCAAGCCACATCCCACCACCACTTAACACCAACAGAATTCCCGGGACTGCCCACTCTATCCCCTCTTATCCAGCCCCACAAAATACCCACCCTGGCGTCACTATACAACCAAGCATCACCCCACTACCAACTGATAAAAACACCCATATTACCCGAATTTTCCCTGTTGTTTCTTTCCACAGGCCTGTCACACCAGGTATCTTCTCGCTCGATCAAGAAATTGATCACTATGAAGAGATGGAAAAGGCATAGAAGGTTGAACAGGAAAAACACGAAAAAAGGCTTAAGCGAATGATGACCACAATATTGGAACGATCTATGAGGACTACCCTCACTGGCACAGGTATAAGCTATGACAATTTGTGCGTGCATCCCAATTTGGATTTACCCGAAAGCTTCAAAGTATCCCGATTTCGAATTGTTTAATGCGACGGGCAATCCTAAAGCGCACCTGCGGGCCTACTGTGACCAATTGGTCGGTGTCTGAGACAATCAAGCACTCATCATGAAGTTGTTCAGCCGGAGTTTGACAGGAGAAGCCTCAGAATGCTTCACAACGGAAGATATACGACGTTGGGTCACATGGGAAGACATGGCTACTGTTTTCATGGAAATATTCCATTTTAATATTGAGACGGTGCTGGATAGATATTATTTGGAGAAAGTAAAACATTAGTCCATCGAGAAATTCCGCGAATACGTAAGCAAGTGGAGAACGGAGGCTGCGTGAGTGCAACCTCCTATGGGCGAAGAAGAACTTGTGTTGGTTTTTATCCGTTCATAAAAAACAGACTTCTACGATAGAATGCTTTCAATGGCGGGGAGACCTTTCTCTGAATTGGTCAAAATGGGCGAGGCCATAGAAGATGGTCTCAAAATCAGCCGAATCATAAGCATGACTGGAAAATCTGCTGATTCGAGTTCAATTGGTTCATGCGCAGGAAGAAAGAAGACGTGGCTAGCATATCCCACACCCCTAAGCCCGAAAGAAGGGAAGATTTCCCAATGGAAACATATACTTCACCTCCTCCAAATGCCTAAATACCCACCCCTTATAGCACGATGCCCGTATATTACGCGCAACCGACCTTCCAATCACCTTCCCCAAACTACCAAGCTCCACAGCCAAATTATGAAACTCCCCCACCCATTTACCGTACCTCACAAAATAACCAACCCAATACCTACTAGAATCAACCCCCACAAAATGCCTATAATACGCTACGCCCTAATTTTGAGAAGAAATCCCCTTGGGTATTCACTCCGCTGATGGAATCTCGTACTGATTTGTTCAAAAGATTAAGTGCGGCTGGAATGATTCAAGTGCTTCCGCGAAAGGCCGTCGATCCCAAAAATCAGTTTTATCGCGCTAACCAAACATGTGCCTATCACTCCAATGGCATAGGGCACAGTACTGAGGATTGCATTAATCTCAAGTATAAGATACAGGATCTGATCGACCGGAAAGAAATAGTGATCCAAACGGCCCCTCCAAATGTGAACACCGATCCTTTTCCAAACCATAGTAACAATGTGATTCACATGATTGAGAGAGAAGAAGACCGGGTCATAGAAAGGCCCACAATCTGCGATTCTATAAAAGAACTTGAGGGCACAGTAGCATCACTGTCCCTGCAAGAATGCCCATAATTTAAGGTATTAATCCCGGCAACAGTAACAACACACATTGCTCAGGTGACTCTAGCGCCATCTCGAAAAGAATTTGTAATCCAAGTTGGTGCCACACATGGTATCACAAGATCAGGGAGATGTTATACTCCTGAAGACCTAGCCCAAGGGACACCCCGAAGGGACGAAAATTAGAAAAGGGCTATCATTTAAGGTGAAGCCGAAGATTTCTGGCGCCGGATGAAACCAAAGCAATACTCCATTGTTGAGCATTTAAAAAAACGCATGCCCAAATCTTAGTACTGGCATTGCTGCAAAGTTCACCCCAACACTGCCTGGTTCTAATGAAGGTGTTGGAGGAAGCTCATGTCCCAGTTGGAGTAAACAGTGAAAACCTGGCCAAAATGGTTGCCCATGTTATGGAGGAACATTAAATTGCCTTCACAGAAAAATAGTTGCCCAAGGAAGGCATAAATCACAACAAAGTGATGCACATCACTGTTATGTGTCACAACAAAGTGGTAACCCGGGTGTTGATTGACAATGGGGCAGGACTCAACATTTGCCTCGAATCTACCCTGACTAGGCTAGGGTATGACCTTAGAAAGGTCCGTCAAAGCCAAACTAACATAAGAGTGTTTGACGGAGGACATTGTGACGCCACTTGAGTAGTTGATTTAGATATTCAAATAGGACCTGCTGAGTTCACCACCGAATTCCAAGTCATGGAAATACCTGCCAATTACAATTTCTTTCTGGGAAGACCATGGATTCATATGGCAGGGGTAGTACCATCCTCGCTCCACCAATCTATAAAATTTTTCTTGGAAGGAGAGGAAGTGGTGATCCACAGAGAAGCAAGCATGCACAATTATCCAGACAATTCTATACCCATCATTGAAGCCACACCCAATAGAATGGATTTCCATGTCATGGAGTTAGTAGGAGCAACCTACAAGATAGACTCCACGGAAACTCCCATGCCGACGGTTTATAAAATGATTGCTTCTACCATGATTTTGAACGGGTTTGAACCCAGAAAAGGTTTAGGAAAGAATTTGCAGGGCATCATTGAGCCCATTCCTATCCTCCAAGATAATTTTTGCCTTAGGCTTAGTTACATCCCAACAGAGGAAGAGATTCCCACCACGAAGAATCAAGAGGTTGCAGATCCCTGTAAACCCATTCCAAGTCTGTACCGGTCGTTTCCCCATAGAATGACTATGCCTGAGGATTATATATGACATTGAAGAAGGGATAAGGATGCTATTCCAAGAGGGAGATTGCTCCGTGATTCTAGAAGAGTGTGCTGAAGCACCTAGCATCAAAGAGGCAGAACCGGGCGAGCAGCTGTCCAACTGGACCTCTACCCCGCTACTGGCTATTCGACGGAGAAAGATGAATTTATTTTTGAAAATAGGGAGAATCGGTCGAGGCCCGATTACTCACCCTCTTTGTCGCTTACATACCTCATAATGTTTTCAAAAACGGAAATGTCTTGACCTAAGACAGGACCACAGTTTGTACTTCTAAATGTTTTTAAATTAATGAAAGCTTCGGTTTATTAAAACTGTTTTATTTGTTGCATGCATGTTTTATACTAACATATTTTGCCTTGAATTTCTTTTCAGTAATAAAAACAATAAAGCAACCTTAAATGTCATGAAATGTTGCGAAACGAATAAGTCGGGAAGCGTTGATAAAAAGAATATGAGGAATGTGATGAGACCACAATGCTACCTGAGGGTCTCGCGGAAGAAGTAGAACAATTGGAGAATGAGCAGAAGCCAAACATGGCCCAAATAGAAATCCTAAATCTAGGTGATGAAGAGGATGTCAAAAAGACAAGGATAAGTGCACACCTAGATACCCACCTCAAAGAAGAATTGATAAGTTTGCTCAGAGAATATGTGGATATCTTCGCATGATCATACGCCGACATGCCAGGGCTGAGTACCACCATAGTGTTTCACAGGCTACCCATCAATGAGGGTTGAGTACCAGCATAGTGTCTCATAGGCTACCCATCAATGAGGGTTTTGCTCAAGTAAAACAAAAAACCCGACAATTCAAACCAGATCTTATTATTCGAATCAAAGGCGAGGTGGAGAAATAGATTGAGTCAGGAATGGTGGAAGTGACGTCACACCCTACATGGTTAGCCAACATAGTTCCGGTACCCAAGAAATGCGGCAAAATAAGAATCTGCATGGATTACCGAGATCTTACCAAGGCTAGCCCAAAGGTAATTTTCCGCTTTCGAACATCCGCATACTCATAGACAATTGTGCCAAGCACGAGCTATAATCGTTTGTAAATTGTTCTGCTGGCTACTATCAGATCTTAATGGATAGAGAGGATGTCGAGAAGATAACCTTCATCACCCCATGAGGAGTGTTCCATTACAAGGTAATGCCCTTCGTCCTCAAGAATACCGGCGCAACATACATGAGGGAAATGACCACCATTTTTCACGATATGATCCATTGTGAGATTGAAGTTTATATGGAAAATATCAATATCAAGTCAAGGGAAATTTCGGAGCATACCACACACTTGAGAAAATTCTTCGACAAACTCTGAAATTTTAATTTGAAATTGAACCCGGCCAATTGTGAGTTCAGAGTACCAGATAGAAAGTTACTGGGGCTCATAGTCAGCCGAAGAGGCATAGAGATAGACCCAACAAATGTCCAAGAAATCCAAGAGTTGCCTTCTCCCAAACTAAGAAAGAAGTCATGAGCTTCCTGGGAAGGTTATATTACATTGGGCGATTCATAGCTCAATCCACCATCATTGTGGAGCCCATCCTCAAGCTTTTGAAAAAGGACGCTTCTATCAAATAGATAGAGGAATGTCAAGAGGCATTCGACACTATCAAAAGATACTTGTCCAACCCACTAGTCCTGGTATCACCAAGACCTGGGAACCCTCCAATCCTAATACTCTCTGTAGCGCTTGCTACCTCAATTTTGACATACAGCACAATCAATACTTTTAACATGTCGTAAAATTAATCATAAGGGTATACATAATACTCGATGTAGCCACTCGTGACTTATTTTTTTTTCTTGCGAGATATCTCATTGTCATTTGATTTTTTTCCTGAATCATTGGCTTTAATACATCTCCCCTCTCTCTTTGACCAGCTAAGCCAGACTCATACCTCGCGATCATTTTGAAATTTAATTGTAAAGCTCATATGCTCCTAATTTCCTCGGGCTATTCTGGTTTCTCATATACTTTTTTTTCGTATGTCTAGATCTGTAGGTCTTCCTAGCATATCTTTGTTGGTCCTAACTGTAAATCCTAGTGATATAACTTTACTTAAAAATCTTTACTCGTACTTGTACCCTGTCTCTTTGTCTAAGATGATCACCCACGCATATTTTACTTTCCTGTAGCAACTGAATCGGTCCTTGCGATATTTTATCTTCACTCACGCACCTACTCTTTTCTCTCCTTACACATAAACCGACATCGCGCCTAATTTCTCTATCATCAAATAACCTTCACAACACCCGTCTGAAAATATTGGGGCGAATCCTTCTTATAAGGATTAGCTAGAAATACACCACATATTCCTGAGGTTGATACAATCTCTACTTCCTTCCTCGGCCAAGCAACATCACACTTAGAACTTATATAAACAATCCAGGGGATAATCATAATTACAATCCAACTTACCTAACCACTTATCATTCTTGAGTTCAAGGTCATCATTAATACCTGAAGTAACCCGGACATAATAATTCTCAGAATAGTACCAACTATCAAATACTCAGAATCCCTTAAAGTCGAATGATTGGTAAATTATGAATCCCAATGTAAACTCACATCATATAGCAAAGTCCGATAAAATGAGTCTGTGTGCCTGTCATCAACCCGTCCTGATTTTATGTATATATATAAACTTCTAGAGTAAAACTTTCCCCTACTTGTTAACTTCCTTTCCCATATCAGTATCTTTTCATTATATCTTACTCACCAATCTATAAATCGTAATATTGCATTTAAATTCTTAGTGTCAACTTTCCCTGTATCTTCAATGAGTCTCAATTCTTTGAAATCTCGAATGCAATTCATTCTAGTTCCTTTAATTACTAATCATTTTTCCCTCCAGGGTTCTTCCCTTAAAAGCGTGTCATAATTGTTCATTCAATCATAACCTAACAAACATCTGATTGTCACATTTTCCCTTCATTCTTTCTCTATAGCATAGACATTCAAACAATTCAATTTGTAAAAATTTCGGCGAGTTTCCTCTATACTTCTTACTGCCTCATTTCTGCACACACGGCCCAGGAAAAACATCCAATGCCTCACAGAGCGATCACAATTACCCATAATATCTAGCTCAAGTTCTTATTTCAAAGTCTATCAATATCAGTAAGGCAGGAAATATACCTTTCGGAGTATCAACTTCAATTCTCATCAACTACCTCATAGCAACATAATCAACTGCTTATCCACAATCAAAATATTTAGTGTTAGAATCAGGGACATCACATCCTATAATTTAGCTCTATGACACGATCTAAGATGAGAAGGAAGGGTCAATGGTTCCTAAATGCCCTGCAACCTCTTGTTTATAAGTGTGGCGCACTTCACACTCATAAACAAGACCCTACTGGACAAGGCATGTAGACAACCCTAGGATAGAATTGCTCTGATACTATGTTTGTCGTGCCCCAAATCTGGAGCGGCGTGACCGGCACTCAGTGCCAAACTAGGCCCAAGCGAACCGCTCTAAATCTGAAACTCTGATAAGGCCTACCTGCAAACGGAGAATACCAACAAGCCGGTGAGGCCATAATATGGATATATATATATATATATATATATATATATATATATATATATATATATATATATATATATATATATATATATATGCAGACTAGCTCGTCAGAACTGAGCACACACACCCAAAATATATATACACAACTGAGCCAGACGACGAGGCTACTATGTATGTTGTACAATAAAAATGAGAGCCGACAAGGATACATTACATCCCAACTACACACAACTGTCTACAGACCTCTAGGGAACATAAGCTGTAGAAAGGACAGGACAAGGCCCCGTCATACCCATATATATATATATATGTCAAAACAGCAAAACCAAAAGGGACTGCAGCTCCGAACCAAGTGGAGCGCCCTGACTGCAGCTGAGTGGAAGACCTACTGAGCTAGATCGTCTGTCAGGCTACCTGAACCTGCGGGCATAAATGCAGAGGCCCCAAGCAAAAGGGACGTCAGTACGATATAATGTACTGATTATGTAAGGCAATAGAACAAATGAAACTGAATTGAAAATAATACAATATGGAGGTCAAAGAATGCCCTGAAAATCTCACCTGACCTGTCTCATATGAAATGTAATATAATGCTATTATATATCTCACTGACCAAGTGGTCAGGCAACTAAAAATTCTCACTGACCCGTCGGCCAGGCAATCTGTCTCACTGACCCGTCGGCTAGGCATTCTGTCTCACAGACCCGTAGGCCAGGCATTCTGTCTCACTGACCCGTAGGCCAGCCATATCTGTCTCACTGACCCGTAGGCCAAGCATATCTGTCTCACTGACCAAGTGGTCAGGCATATTTATCTCATTGACCAAGTGGTCAAGCTAAAGAAAATGTATATATGTATATCATGCATGAACTTAAAAAACACCGACTCTGTAACACGTCTCTTCTGTCTCTCTATGAACTCAAAGACATAGGGATATGGCCCCTTAGAAAGAATAACATAACACTCGGAAACTAGGAAATAATATGACAAGCTCTACTTTGACAAATCTCTAGTCATGAAGTTACACTCTCACCATATATGGAATCATGCCAAGAAAAGAAGGAACACCCTTAACATACCTTTTGGTCTCCTTAACTACTTAATGCTTATCCTTCCAAGCTTGCAAATCTACATCCAAGAGAATTCATACTATTGTTAGTATTATCTTCATATGCTTGTCTTAAGCCTTCAAATTAAATCCCCTTAAAATCTGCCAGAATTCGGGCAGCATCTTCCCTGTTTTTATCCCTAGCCCAAAATCACAATACCAACAAAACAACAAAAATAGCAACACCAATATCAACACATCATCACCAACATCAATATGCTCAATAAAATATCCCACATGATGTTTCCCCAATTTCTCAACCAATCACTAAACTTTACAAAGCTTTAACAACTAAATTTCCATGGTACAATTCATAATACCCATAGTAAATAATATCCTTACCTCAATCAAGGATGGTAGGGCTTGAAATATTATTTATCTTCGGCGGCCTCCTTGGATTCATTGAGATTCGTTGTTTAGAACAGGAACTACAAGACCTTATACGCTTCCCGTGCCTAAACCCGAGGTTTCACTTAATTTGGGCTAAAATTCTATGGAGGAAGTTGGGAGAGCGTTCTAGGGGGGTAGGAAAGGTTTTAGGGGTGTTTGGATGAAAACATAAGGGGTAAAACCCCTTTTCGATTGTTCTAGGATCGGTTGGCACCGACCTAGAATTTCAGGTACTGTAGTGCGCGTGTTGCGCATTGTAGCTGCTCATTTCTGCTCTGCTAGCCTGACTTGTAATGTCCATAATTCTCTACTCCAACGTCGTATCGACGAGCAGTTTGTTGCGTTGGAAACTAGAATTCATGAGCTTTAATTTAGGCTTTTGCTTTACTTCAAACTCCTCATATACTAAAAGATATTATTTCCCCAAGTTGGTTATTCTTCTCATTCAAAGTAGCGCTCATCTTCTTCCAAAGTCATACTAACTCAACTTCTTCCACTCATTTCCTTATAGGAACTTCTGGAATTCCTTATATTCATCCTTTAATCATAAAATGTACTTAATAATGCTTTGTCCCTTATAATCCAAAGTTATTTTACATAGTCGTAGTTCAACATACTTACGCTTAAATTTGTTAAGTGTTTCTCCGCAAGTACGGGGTGTAACATCCTTTCCCCCTTAAAAACATTCGTCCTTGAATGTTGTAACTTGCGAGCTTACAATGTTATCATTGATTTCTCAAAATGGTTGTGTGAAAGATGCAAAGCTGCGATCATGAAGAAAATCGAGAAAATTCGAGATATATATACATATATATATATATATGTACAAGTTGTAGTATCATAAAGGAAAATGAAGACTCGACAAAGGAAGAAAGGGAAGGGTGTACTTTGTGAGGATTTCATGATAAGAACAAGAACCGATAGAACACTAGAAGGACCATGATGCTTGGCTGTGATGCAAACAAGTAGTTAGGAAGAATTACGGGACAAAATGAGCTAAGCTAATAAGAGGACGAGTCGTGGGAATGGATGGTATAGAGTATCAACTTTTAATGGTATAGTATAGACATAAATCAGAATTGGAAACCTAGAGCAAGGAGAATTTCAAGGATATTAAGAAGATAGTCGTGGAGGAAGACTAAGGCTAAATGAGTGTGGTATAGTCGGATGCTCAATAAGGGGCTTAATGAATTCCGATGTCCCTATTAATTCATTAGCCTAGGGGACTACTGGTCATGAAAGGTAGAAGTGAAAAGTCAATAAATAAGGCATCTGAATTGTATCCTATATGTATGAGCATTTTGATTTGATACAAGAACTCAACAAGGAAATAAGTTAAACCATGCGATGAAAAGAACTCCGGCATTATATGGAATAGAGGAGTTGAAGGATCGCTAAGGTCAGCCAGATGACTATCAAAGACGGTTAATGCTCGAAGGTTACTGGTATATGAGAACATCCTTTAAACGGGGGGAAGAACAAATTCAATTCTAAGATGAACTACAATATTCCCAAGCTCAAAAAAGGGAAATATACTGGATTACAGGAGCCAAAATTCCAGATGAACCGATATGTCAAGAATGTGCTAAAGAAAAGTGAGAATGGATTAAATGCAAGTATATCATGAGACAAGTATGGAAAGAAGAATAAGTTTCGCCAATGCGATACGTTGTATTCCGGACTATGACTCGAATCACTCGCGCCGAAGAAATTTTAGGTATACTTAGATATGCGGTGAAGTACTCCAAAGAGTAACAGAAGGAGCAAGAAAGGCTGCATAAGACCGAGGATAAGTATAAGGGACAATCGGGACTACAAAAAAGAACTTGTAGCACTAGATGAGATGAAAGTTTTAACAGAGGAATATTTATAGGAAGTTCAATAATCTTCAAAGGAAAGGAAGATAGTGTGCCTATGGATAGCAGGACAGCGGTACTGCCTGAGATTAGAGAGTACCTCATAAGTCGTGAAATTCCAAGTCGCCGGTTATATCAATTGTGAGAGTGTATGACATAGAATTATATAAACAATCGCCGTGATGATATGGCCAACAGAATGGTGCAAGGACGACGATAAGGAGCCGAAGAACAATGGAGGTTAGTTTAAGTCTCAATTATTTACCGGTATAAGAGAGCCAAGGACTTATGGAGGGAAGCATACTCATATTGAAAGGAAATTATGATTTTGTAGGATTTTATCTTAGTTCCAAGTTCACGAGTTTATTTTGTAATTATGTTAAAATTGAGAAGAGGAAATTGAAGGAAAAGTTAAAATATGAATATGATGATATTGTAAGGAATTAAGAGGTCCGACCAAGGAATTAAAAGGAGATGATGTGGTATGTATATAAGGTCGACTAGTACAAAAAGGGATAATCTAAAATAGCACCAGAGAAGCAAGAAAGAAAAGGCTCCATAACTGAACAAGAGAAATAAAGAGCAAGTAAAAAGGATACAACAATTAAGAATACTCGGAAGGTCGGCGGAGAGTCATAGCGATCATGGGCCAAGATCGCCTTAATGAGAATAGGATGATAGCTGGATATCAGTTGACCACCGGTTACATACATGAGGTCATGAGGATATGAAACTAATGGATGAGTTCGACAGAGAGTTAAGGGAACATGAAAGAAGACTGATGAGCTCATATTATAAGAGTATGAAGATCAGGGCCTAAAGGAGGACAACCATTTTGAGGAATCAATGATAACATCGTAAGCTCGCAAGCTACGCCACAAATCTGGAGCGGCGTGACCGGCAATCGGGCCAAACTAGGCCCGAGCGAACCACTATAAATTTGAAACTTGTCTAAGGCCTACCTGCACACAGACAATACCAACAAGTCCGCGAGGCCGTAATCTAGAATTATATACATATATATGTCTATATATATGTATATGTCTATATATATGTACACACACACACACACACACACACACACACACACATATATATATATATATACATACATATACATATATGCTGACTATCTCATCTGAACTGGGCACATGCACACCCAAAATATGTATACACAACTGACCACGCCGACGAGGCTGCTATGTAAGCTGAACAACAAAACTGAGAGCCAACAAGGATACATAACATCCGAACTACATAAAACTGTCTACAGACCTCTAGGGAACACGAGCTGCAGAAAGGACAGGGCAAGGATATATATATATATCAAAATAGCATACCAAAAAGGACTGCAACTCCGAACCAAATGGAGCGCCTTGACTGCAGCTGAGTGGAAGGCCTACTGAGCTGGATCGTCTGTCTAGATACCTGAACCGACAGGCATGAACGCAGCGCCTCAAGCATAAGGGACGTCAGTATGAAATAATATACCGAGTATGTAAGGCAATAGATAACTGAAACTGAACTGAAAATGTAATAATTTGGAGGCCAAAAAAATGCCCTGAATATCTCACCTGACCTGTCTCATATGAAATACAATATAATACTATTATATATCTCACTGACCAAGTTCCCAGGAAACTAAAAAATTCACACTGACCCATCGGCCAGGCAACCTGTCTCACTGACCCGTCGGCCAAGCACTCTGTCTCACAGACCTGTAGGCCAGACATTCTGTCATACTGACCCATAGGCCAGGCATTCTGTCTCACTAACCCGTAGGCCAGGCTAAAGAAAATGTCTCACTGACCAAGTGGCCAGGCTAAATAAAATGTATATATATGTATGTCATGCATGCGCCGAAAAATACCGACTCTGTAACATGTGTCTTCTGTTTCTCTATGAACTCAAGGACATAGGAAGGGGATATGGCCCCTCATAAAGAATAACAGAACACTTAGAAGTTAGGCAACAATATGTTAAGCTCTACTTAGACAAATCTCTAGTCACAAGGTTCATTACGCTCTTACCATTTATGGAATCATGCCAAGAAAAGAAAGAACAGTCTTAACATACCTTTTTGGTCTCCTTAACTACTTAACGCTTATCCTTCCAAGCTTGTAAATCTACATCCAAGAGAATTCATACTATTGTTCGATTTATCGTCATATGCTTGTCTTAAGCCTTCAATTTAAATCCCCTTAGATCTGCCAAAATTCGGGCAGCATCTCCTCTATTTGTATCCCTAGATCGAAATCACAATACCAACAAAACAACAACAATAGCAACACCAATTTCAACAATATCATCATCAACATCAATATTCTCAATAAAATATCCCACACGATGTTTCCCCAATTTCTCAACCAATCACTAGACTTTATGAAGCTTTAACAACTAAATTTCCATGGTACAATTCATAATACCCATAGTGAAGAATATCCTTACCTCAATCAAGTTTGGTAGGGTTTGAAATATTATTTATCTTTTGCGGCCTCCTTTTATTCGTCAAGATTCGTTGTTTAGAACAAGAACCATAAGACCTTATACGCTTCCCGAGCCTAAATCCCGGGGTTTCACTTGATTTAGGCTAAATTTCTATGGAAGATGTTAGGAGAAGGTTATAGGGGGTGAGGGAAGGTCTTAGGGGTGTTTGGATGAAACAATAAATGGTACAACCCCTTTTATAATGTTCTAGGTTCGGTTGGCACCGACCTAGAATTTTTGGGTATCGTAGCGCGCGTCACCCACTGTAGCTGCATGTTTCTCCTCTGCCAGCCTGACTCATAGGGTCCATAATTGTCTACTCCGATGTCGTGTTGACGAGCGGTTTGTTGCGTTGGAAACTAGACTTCATGAACTTCAATTTAGGATTTTAGTTTACTTCTAAACTCCTCATATACTGAAAGATATTCTTTCCCCAAGTTGGCTCATTCTTGTCGTTCAAAGTAGCGCTCATCTTCTTCGAAAGTCATACTAACTCAACTTCATCCACTCATTTCCTTATAGGACCTTCCGGAATTCCTCATATACATCTTTTACTCATAAAATTTACTTAATAATGCTTCGTCCCTTATACTCCAAAGTTGTTTTACTTAGGCAAAGTTCAACATACTTACGCTCAAATTTGATAAGCGTTTCTCCGCAAGTACGGGGTGTAACATCCTTCCCCCCATAAAAACATTCATCCTCGAATGTTGTAGCTTACGAGCTTACGATGTTATCATTGATTTCTAGAAATGGTTGTCCTCCTTTAGGCCCTGATCTTTATACTCTTTTAATATGAGCTCATCAGTCTTCTTTCATATTCCCCTAACTCTCTATCGAACTCATGCATTAGTTTCATATCCTCATGTCCTCATGTATGTAACCGGTGGTCAAATGATATCCAATTATCGTCTTGTTCTCATTAAGGTGGTCTTGGCTCATCATCGCTACGGCTCTTCGCTGACTTTGCGAGTATTCTTAATTGTTGTATCCTTTTTACTTGCTCTTTATTTCTCTACTAGTGGACCAACTCTCTTGTTCAGTTATGGCACCTTTCCTTACTTGTTTCTCTGGTGATATTTTAGATTATCCCCTTTTGTACTAGTCGACCTTATATACTTACCATATCCTCTCCTTTTAATTCCTTGGTCGGACCCCTTGATTCCTTACAATATCATCATATTCATATTTTAACTTTTCCTTCAATTTCCTCTTCTCAATTTTAACATAATTACAAAATAAACTTGGAACTAAGATAAAATCCTACTAAATCATAATTTCCTTTCAATATGAGTATGCCTCCCTCCTTAAGTCCTTGGCTCTCTTATACCGGTGAATAATTGAGACTTAAACTAACCTCCATTGTTCTTCGGCTCCTTATCGTCGTCCTTGCACCATTCTGTTGGCCACTTAAACTAACCTTCATTCTTCTTCGGCTCTTTATCATTGCCCTTGCACCATTCTATTGGCCATTTCATCATGGCGATTGTTTATATAGTTCTATGTCATACACTCTCACAATTGATATAACCCGTGACTTGGAATTTCATGACTTACGAGGTACTCCCTAATCTTGGGCAGTACTGCTGTCCTGCTATCCATAGGCACACTATCTTCCTTTCCTTTGAATATTATTGAACTTTCTATAAATATTCCTCTTTTAAAGCTCTTCTAGTGCTACATGTTCTTTTTAGTAGTCCCGATTTTCCATTATACTTATCCCTGGTCATATGCAGCCTTTCTTGCTCTTTCTGTTACCCCTTAGAGTACTTTACTGCATATCTAAATGTACCTAAAACAAATCTGCAAGAGTGATTCGAATCATAGTTCGGAATACAATGTATCGCATTGGTGAAACTTATTATCCTTTCCATATTTGTCTCATGATATACTTGCATTTAATCCATTCTCACTTTTCTTTAGCACATTCTTGACATATCGGTTCATCTCGAATTCGGGCACCTTCCATCCAATATATTTCCCTCTTTTGAGCTAGGGAATATTATAGTTCATCTTAGAATTGGATTTGTTCTCGCCCCCCCCCCCCCCCCCTCTTTTTAAAGGATGTTCTTATATACCAGTAACCTTCGAGTATTAACCATCTTTGATAGTCATCTGGCCGACCTTGGCGATCCTTCAACTCCTCTATTCGATTGCTAGTTGAGTTCTTGTATCAAATCAAAATGCTTATACATATCAGATATAATTCAGATGCCTTCTTTATTGACTTTTTACTTCTACCTTTCATGACTAGTAATCCCCTAGGCTAATGAATTAATGGGGACATCGGAATTCATTAGGCCCCTTATGGAGTGTTCGACTATACCACTTCTTTAGCCCTAGTCTTCCTCTATGACTATCTTCTTAATATCCTTGAAATTCTCCTTGCTCTAGGTTCCCAATTCCGGTTTATGTCTATACTATACTATTAAAAGTTGACACACCACACCATCCATTCTCAGGACTTGTCCTCTCATTAGCTTATCTCATTTGTCCCGTAATTCTTCTTAACTACTTGTTTGTGTCACAGCCAGGCATTATGGTCCTTCCTTTCTTGTTCTTATCATGAAATCCTCACAAAGTACACTCTTTCCTTTCTTCTTTCGTCAAGTCTTCATCTTCATTTATGATACTACAACTTGTACACACACATATATATACACCTCAAATTTTCTCGGTTTTCTTCATGATCACATCTTTGCATCTTTTACACAACCATTGTCTTATAATTTCAATTTTTTTTCCTTTGGGCAAGCCTACTGACTCATTAACCTTCTCCTTGTTGTCGGCGGCCAAGAAATTCCCTTTAACCATTTTGTTGACACCTCTTCCTTCCTTTAGTCCTCATAGTTTCTTCTGTTTTCTTTTACTTGTAAAACGCCTGTTTCCATTAGTCAATCTTTACTATTGGCTTAGGATACTTTGGAGTGTTTCGTTACGAGTGCGAATCCCTTTTGACGCTGAAAATCTCTTCTTGGGGTACCTTCTCCCCTTAAATAGGCGTACCAATCATGGGTTCACATCCATTCTCCTAGTTAAATCTCAGGAGTTTAAAATTTCCTCGTCGTTCTCATAAGACATGTTTATTTCTTCTCAAGGATGCACCTTGTCTATTATTTGGTTCTGGTTATGAAGACGTATAGGTTGGTTCCAAGGTCCTCACATTAATCCTTTGTCACATACAACATTACTCTATTTCCTGTTGATTTATTTAAATTTGATCCCATAGTCTGCTTTCCTGCTTTCATCCTAACCTTTTCCTCAAATATATTACCTGATCCTCAATGGGTATACGTTTTCCTTGTCCAAGTTTCTCTCCCCTTCATGATATCATAACCTTCTTTATCCTAATGCTTGTGCTTACATATTTGGTCGCGTTACCGCTATCTGACTTTAATTCCCAAGAAAACCCAATCCTAATACTCTCTGTAGCACTTGCTACCTCAATTTTGACATACAGCACAATCAATACTTTTAACATGTCGTAAAATTAATCATAAGGGTATACATAATACTCGATGTAGCCACTCGTGACTTATTTTTTTATCACTTTTCAACACCTTTTCTTGCGAGACATCTCGTTGTCATTTGATTTTTGTCCTGAATCTGTGGCTTTAATACGTCTCCCCTCTATTTTTGCCCAGCTAGCCAGACTCATACCTCGCGATCATTTCAAAATTCTAATTGTAAAGCTCATATGCTCCTAATTTCCCTTGAGCTATTCTGGTTTCTGATATTCTTTTTTTTCGTATGTCTAGATCCGTAGGTCTTCCTAGCATATCTTTCTAGGTCCTAACTGTAAATCCTGGCAATATAACTTTACTTAAAAATCTTTACTTGTACTTGTACTTGTACCCTGTCTCATTGTCTAAGATAATCGTCCTGTACTTTCCTGTAGCAACCGAATCGATCCTTGCGATATTTTATCTTCACTTGTACACCTACTCTTTTCTCTCCATAAACATAAACCGACATCGCACCTAATTTCTCTATCGTCAAATAACCTTCAAAACACCCGTCTGAAAAAATTGAGGTGAATCCTTCTTATAAGGATTAGCTAGAAATACACCACATATTCCTAAGGTTGACACAATCTCTACTTCCCTCGTCGGCCAAGCAACATCACATTTAGAAGTTATATAAACAATCCAGAAGACAATCATAATTGAAATCGCGCGTGCCTAACCATTTCTCATTCTTGAGTTCAAGGTCATCATTAATACCCGAAGTAACTCGGCCATTATGATTCTCAAAATAGTACCAACTATCAAATACTTAGAATCCCGTGGAAGTCGAATGACTGGTGACTTCTAAATCCCAATGTAAACTCACATCATATAGGAATGTCTGATAAAATGAGTCTGTGTGTCTGTCATCAACCCATCCTGATCTTATGTATATATATAAACTTCTATAGTAAGACTTTCCCCTACTCGTTAACTTTCTTTCCCATATCAATATCTTTTCGTTATCTCTTACTCACCAATCTATAAATCGTAATACTGCATTTAAATATTTAGTGTCAACTTTCCCTATATCTTCTATGAGTCTCAATTCTCCAAAATCTCGAATACAACTCATTCCAGTTTCTTTAATTAGTAATCATTTTTCCCCTTCAGGGTTCTTCCCTTAAATTAAATTAAAATCATTCTAAAACTTCACTTTGAAAGCATCTCATAATTGTTCATTCAATCATAACTTATCAAACATCCGATTGTCATATTTTCCCTTCATTCTTTCTCTATAGCATAGAGATTCAGACAATTCAATTTGAAAAATTTTTGGCAGAGTTTCCTCTATACTTCTTACTGCCTCATTGCTGCTCATAGCCCAGAAAACACATCCAATGCCTGACAGAGCGATCACAATCACCCATAACATCTAGCTCAAGTTCTTATATCAAAGTCTATCAATATCAGTAAGGCAGAAAATATACCTTTCGGAGTATCAACTTCAATTCTCATCAATTACCTCATCGCGGCATAATCAACTGCTTATCCACAAACAAAACATTTAGGGTTAGAATCAGGGACATCATATCCTATAATTTAGCTCTACGGCACGATCTAAGATGAGAAGGAAGGGTCAATGGTTCCTAAATGCCCTGCAGCCTCTTATTTATGAGTGTGGCACGCTTCACACCCATAAACGCGACTCTACTAGACACAGTTTGTAGACAATCCTATAACAGAACTGCTCTGACACCAAGTTTGTCAAGCCCCAAATCTGGAGCGGCGTGACCGGCACTCGGGTCAAAATAGGCCCGAGCGAACCACTCTAAATATGAAACTTGTCTAAGGCCCGCCTGCACACAGAAAATACCAACAAGCCGGATATATATATGTCTGTGTGTGTGTGTATGCTGACTATCTCGTCTGAACTGGGCACACACACACCCAAAATATATATACACAACTGAGCAAGCTGACGAGGCTGCTATGTAAGCTGAACAACAAAACTGAGAGCCAACAAGGCTATATAACATCCCAACTACATACAACTGTCTACAGACCTCTAAGGAACACGAGCTAAAGAAAGGACAGGACAAGGCCCCGTCATACCCATAGCTATATATATGTCAAAATAGCATACCAAACAGGACTGTAGCTCCAAACCAAATGGAGCGTACTGACTGCAGCTGAGTAGAAGGCCTGCCAAGCTGGATCGTCTGTCTGGCTACCTGAACCTGCGGGCATGAACACAGCGCCCCGAAGCAAAAGGGACGTCAATACGAAACAATGTACCGAGTATGTAAGGCAACAGATAACTGAAACTGAACTGAAAATGTAATAATTTGGAGGCCAAAAAAATACCCTGAATATCTCACTTGACCTGTCTCATATGAAATGCAATATAATACTATTATATATCTCACTGACTAAGTGGCCAGGCAACTGAAAAAGTTTCACTGACCCATCGGCCAGGCAATCTGTCTCACTGACCCATAGGCCAGGCATTCTGTCTCACTGACTCATAGGCTAGGCTAAAGAAAATGTCTCACTGACCAAGTGGCCAGGCTAAATAAAATGTATATATATGTATATCATGCATGTGCTGAAAAAAACCGACTCTGTAACATGTCTCTTTTGTCTCTCTATGAACTCAAGGACATAGGAAGAATAACAGAACACTTAGAAGTCAGGAAACAATATGACAAGCTCTACTTAGACAAATCTCTAGTCACAAGGTTCATTACGCTCTTACCATATATGGAATCATGCCAAGAAAACAAGGAACAGCCTTAACATGCCTTTTTGGTCTCCTTACCTACTTAACGCTTATCCTTCCAAGCTTGTAAATCTACATCCAAGAGAATTCATACTATTGTTCGGTTTATCGTCATATGCTTGTCTTAAGCCTTCAATTTAAATCCCCTTAGAATCTGCCGAAATTCGGGCAGCATCTCCCCTGTTTATATCCCTAGCTCGAAATCACAATAGCAACAAAACAACAACAATAGCAACACCAATTTTAACAATATCATCATCAACATCAATATTCTCAATAAAATATCCCACACGATGTTTCCCCAATTTCTCAACCAATCACTAGACTTTACGAAACTTTAACAACTAAATTTCCATGGTACAATTCATAATACCCATAGTGAAGAATATCCTTACCTCGATCAAGGTTGGTAGAGCTTGAAATCTTATTTATCTTTGGCGGCCTCTTTTTATTCATCGAGATTCGTTGTTTAGAACAAGAACCACAAGACCTTATACGCTTACCGAGCCTAAATCCTGGGGTTTCACTTGATTTAGGCTAAAATTCTATGGAGGAAGTTGGGAGAATGTTCTAGGGGTTTAGGGAAGGTTTTAGGGGTGTTTGGATGAAAAACTAAGGGATAAAACCCCTTTTATAATGTTCTAGGGTCGGTTGGCACCGACCTAGAATTTCGGGTACTGTAGCGCACGTGTCGCGCACCGTAGCTCCGCGTGTTGCGCACAGCTGCACGTTTCTACTCTTCCAGCCCGACTTATAACGTCCATAATTCTTTACTTCGACGTCGTATTGACGAGCTGTTTGTTTCGTTGCAAACTAGACTTCATGAACTTCAATTAGACTTTTGGTTTACTTCAAAACTCCTCATATACTAAAAGATATTAGTTCCCTTATTTGGCTCATTCTTGTTGTTCAAAGTAGCGCTCATCTTCTTATACTACTTCTGTCATGACCCAAACCGATGAGCTGTGATGAGTGCCCGACCACTACTAACAAAGCACCCCTAAACTCGTACTTGCATCTCACTGAGCAACATGGTGACCCACATAATTTATAACTGAGCTATAGTAACTCTTGTATGCATCAAGAACTCACAACTAGTATATATACATATACATACGTGCTGAGGATAACAGTGCAAGCTAACTAGGCCGCTACATATGTTGTACAATAAAATAAGAACCGACAAGGCTACATAACATCTCAACTACACACAACTTTCTACAGACCTCTATGGAGTACTAGCTGTAGAAAGGACAGGACAAGGCCCCGTCATACCCGTATATACATGTCAAAATGGCATAGCAAAAGGGACTACAACTCCGAGCCAAGTGGAGCGCACCGTCTGTAGCTGAGCGGAAGGTCTACTGAGCTAGATCGCCAGTCTGGCTACCTGACCCTGTGGGCATGAACGCAGCCCCCCCCCCCCCCCTCCCTCTCCCTTCTCGACAAAAGGGACATCAGTACGAAACAATGTATTGAGTATGTAAGGCAGAGGATAACTGAAACTGAACTGAAAACAATACAATTTGGAGGCCAAAGAATGCCCTGAATATCTCATCTGACCTGTCACATATGAAATGCAATATAATGCTATTATATATCTCACTGACCAAGTGGCTAGGCAACTGAAAAATCTCACTGTCTCACTGACCAAGAGGCCAGGCTAAAGAAAATGTCTCACTGACCATGTGGTCCGACTAAAGAAAAAAAATATATATATATATATATAAAGATCATGCAGTATATCATGCATAAGCTGAAAAACACTGGTACTGAACATGTATGTTCTGTCTCTCTCTCTATAAACTCAAGGGCATAGGGAGGGGATGTGACCCCTCAGAAAGAACAACATAACACTCGAATACTATGCCACAATATGACAAGCTCTACTTTGACAAATCTCTAGTCATAAGGTTCTTTACGCTCCTGCCATATATGGAATCATGCCAAGAAAAGAAGAAACAACCTTAACATACCTGGAAGTTCACTTCTCAACTTTCCAACCTATTTTTGGTCCCGTAATCTACATATAAAACCATTCATACTATTATTAGGCTTATTGTCATATGTTTATCTTAAGTCTTCAAATTAAACCCTTTTTAGAATCTGCCGAAATTCGGGCAGCATCTCCCCCATATCTTCTACTCCATCAAATCTTCAAAACAACTCCCAAAGCACAATAAAACATCAACAATTCCATAATCAAAATATTACATTCAAACTATACTCAATTTAATCCAAAAACTTCTTTTCATAATCAAACTATAACCACAACTTCATACAACCCCTTATACCCTCATATACGACAATTCCTTAACATCATTATTATCCCTCATAACAATATTATGCTCATAACATACTAATAATTATAACTGAAGTTAATTCACAACTCAAAATATCATCAAATGTATATTTGAACTTTTCCTCCAATTTTCTTCTCCTCATATCTTAACATAATTACCAAACAAACTCATAAACATGAAACTAAGAGAAATCTTACCTCAAAATTCAAGAACACTTCAATTCCATGATTTCTCCACCTTAAAAACACTCAACCAAACACCTTCAAGAAGAGGAGACAAGTGTAGACCTCACTTGGAAACCTTAACCACTTTAATCTTCACTTTGATCCTTGGTTTAGGCTTGGAAATATGTTGGAATATGTTTGGAGAGGTTTCTAGGGCCTTCTAGGACTTGGGGTTATGTTAAAAATGAAATAAAAATGACCAAAATTATCATATGGACTTATAAGAATATATGTGCGTGTTGTGGAAGTTGGGGGAATATTCTAGGGGGTTAGGGAAGGTTTGGGATATGGTTGAATAAAAATAAGGGGTAAATCCCATTTTTATATTGTTCTAGGGTCGGTTTGCACCAACCTAGAACTTTCCGCGCACTGTAGCGCGCGTGTCAGCTCTGCCAGCTTAACTTGTAACTTTCATAGTTCTCTATTCCGACATCGTATCGATGAGAAATTGTTGCGTTGGAACTAGACTTCATGAACTTCATATTAGAATTTTACTTTACTTCAAAACTCTTCATATGCTAAAAGATATACCTCTCTAAAGTTGACCTAAAATTTCCGTCCAAAATTCTGCCAAATTTTCCCAATTTTTTGACAAACTTATTTTCTTCGATTTGCTTGATCCCAAAACCTTTAGACACTTTCTCAGAACTTGTTAATAGTATTCCTTAACCTTATAAGGGTTCCATGAAGTCTCCGAGCTTACGTTAGTTTACTCGCGACGCAAACGACGCGACGCGAGAATTTTTGAGGTGTAACATTCTCCCCCTCTTAAAAACATTCGTTCTTTAATGTTAAAGTAAAATATTCTCACCTGCATCTACTGGCATTTAATTTACTTACTGGTAGTCTTACTCACGTATTCGAAACTTAACTTTATTCGAACTACGCAACTTATGACGCTATATTGATTTGTTGAGGCGACAATCCCTTCCTGTTCATTTTGGGGTTTAAACCTTTATACTTATGGTCCATTCAATCTTTCCTCATATTCTGCTGGCAATTTCTGAGAACTTATCCATTAACCCCATCATTCATATGAATAGTGATCAACTTGATGTTTAGTTGTTCCTACCTTTTTATCCCTATGAGCCCCACGCTCTATTTTGTAGTTGATTAACAGTTGTACCTGGAGCTCTTCTGCTGAAATGTTACTCCATCTCTTGTCTGCATACCGTTCAATTGTGTCAGTACTGATTGATTCTACTCAACTAGTTAGTATTCTTCTTAACTCTCTTGGGTTGCCTTATACTGCTTCTGTGGCATTCCCCAGTTTTATTGCAGTGGTATTCTATAGTTTGTTATACTGGAGTTCCTCAATTTCAGATAATTAACCTTTCTTGTATTCCTTGGTTTCCTTATTTGAGCAATAACATGGTTCCTTCTTAACATATACAGTTTTTTCTCGTGCACTTACTGACTCCTCATCTTTACGTACATGTAGACTCTACATTCACGATTCACAAATTCCTTTGGTATTTCTTGATTACCGTTTATTTACTACCAATGGGTGTATTCTAGAGTTTTCTAGATTGCTTGCCCAAGTAATTCTTGAATACCATCCTCCTTTTCTTATGGCTAAAATTTATGCACGTACTCACAGTTATCCCTTTTTCCTTATCACCTGTCTGTCTACTAGTTCAGGCCTTATCATTCTTGTTGTCCCTTTGACCTCTATCGTTTACATCCTTATATGCTCGCTTACCCAGTACTTACCATATACCTTTATTCGCTTTTGGTCTCATCCTCTTTATCCCCTTTTTATATGTCAGAAACTCTAACTCCTTTGACCTTTATGTATCCTTCCTACGCTTCACTGATACTCCATACCTTCATCTTTGTAGAGTTTAACTTATTCTCTTCCCCTTTAAGGATAACCTCAGAAACTGGTAATAAGTATCCCTTGCTTTCTCGAGACTTCCTTCCACCCATACACCTTACTTGATTCTCTCTTTCTCCTTTCCAATAAAGTTTTTTATGTTCAGTCTGGGCTATTGGTAATTCTTGCATTTATATCAAGAATATCTCGAATCTCTTCTTCAGTGATCCTTTTTTTTCAATTCATCCTTGAAGTTTCTAGTGCTTAGTCTGACTGATGAATTAGGGATAAGCTTTTTCCGAAATGTGAACCAGGTTTCTTACTATGCGGCGAATTCAAATTATTTCACTCTTTCCTTTGTCTGTAGTTTTCCATCATAGATATCTATCGGAACCATTATTTTGCTCGTTCTATGCGATTTCATTGCCACCAGCTTTGTTCCAATCAGGCGCATCACCCCTTTAATACTTCCTTTGAGATTCTTCTTGGACTCTTGGCCTTCGCTTGATTCTTACCTGCTAAATCTTCCCTATAATCTGGCATACCCTATTTGTTGCTTTAGTTTATAAGCCGCACAGATATTCGATGTCCTTAAATACTCATTTCCTCTATTTACCTTTTGCGATTGAAGATTTTTGTCTGTTCCCCCTCTTACAGTGGCCTTATCCTTTAGCCAACCAAATCTGATTTCTTCTTGTAATGCCATCATAAATCAATGTACTATTGCATTTATTTCCCACTACCCGCTCTTTCATTTGCCCAGCTCATACTGTTTTGTAGTTCTTCTTTACTAGGTAGTGGTGCCCCAGTCAAGTTCTTCCAATATCTTCTCGATCCTTGTCCTACTCACAAATACTTATAAAATATCTCTTTTTCTTCTTTTTTTCATCCCTTTCTGATCTTCCCTTTCGATGCCATAACTTGTTCATATTTATACATATCACTCATATGTTCATCTTTTTTCTTTATAATCGAATATTTGTACTCCTTATCAAGACTCCTGTCCCATGCGATCGATGTTTTGCCTCTTTACCAGACTTATTAGCTTATAAACTTTCCTCTTGTCCTTGATCATTATACAACTTCCTTTAACCGGTTCATTAGTTTCATATCCTCATTTTGAGTGTTATATTATTCTTTCCGAGGGCCATATCTCCTCCCTATGTCATTGAGTTTATAGAAAGACAGAAGAGACATGTTACAGTATTAGTGTTTTTCAGCATATGCATGGCATACTGCATGATATACATATATATTTTTCTTTAGCCTGGCCACTTGGTCAGTGAGACATTTTCCTTAGACTGACCACTTGGTCAGTGAGATAGATATGATTGGCCTACGGGCTAGTGAGATAGATATGCCTGGCCTACGGGCCAGTGAGATAGATATGACTGGTCTACAGTCCAGTGAGATAGATATGCCTGGCCTACTGGTCAGTGAGACAGATATGCCTGGCCTATGTGTCAGTGAGACAGAATGCCTTGCCGACGGGTCAGTGAGACAGATTTCCTGGTCGTCGGGTTAGTGAGAATTTTTAGTTGCCTGGCCACTTGGTCAGTGAGATATATAATAGCATTATATTACATTTCATATGAGACAGGTCAGGCGAGATTTTCAGGGCATTCTTTGGCCTCCAGATTGTATTATTTTCAGTTCAGTTTCAGTTATTCCATTGCCTTGCATAATCAGTACATTTTTTCGTACTGATGTCCCTTTTTCTTGGGGCGCTGCATTCATGCCCGTAAGTTCAGGTAGCCAGACAGACGATCCAGCTCAGTAGGTCTTCCACTAAGCTGCAGTCAGGGCGCTCCACTTAGTCCGGAGCTGCAGTCCCTTTTGGTATGCTATTTTGATATATATATATATATATATATATATATATATATATATATATATATATATATATATATATATATATATATATATATATGGGTATGACGGGACCTTTTCCTGTCCTTTCTACAGCTCGTGTTCCCTAGAGGTCTGTAGGCAGTTGTATGTAGTTGGGATGTTATGTAGCCTTATTGGCTCTCATTTTTGTTGTACATCATACATAGCAGCCTCGTCGTCTTGCTCAGTTGTGTATATATATTTTGGGGGTGTGTGTGCCCAGTTCAGATGAGATTGTCAGTATATATATATATATATAGATTACGACCTCGCTGGCTTGTTGGTACTGTCTGTGTGCAGGTAGGCCTTAACAGAGTTTTCGATTTCGAGTGGTTTGCTCGGGCCTAGTTTGGCACCGAGTGTCGGTCGAGCCGCTCCAGATTTGGGGTCTGACAAACTTGGTATCAGAGCAGTTCTGTCCTAGGGTTGTCTACAGACCGTGTCCAGTAGAGTTTTGTTTATGGGTGTGAAGCGCCACACTTATAAACAGGAGGCTTTAGGGCATTTAGGATGGTTTCCCTTTTTTGTATTCTAAACCGTGCCATAGAGCTGAGTCATAGGATGTAATCTTCAACCCTGGATTATGTTGTTTTACTGTTTGATGACGTCTCCTTCAGAAAGGACTACGGGTGATTCTAAGATTGCAATGATGACCGGGGAAAAGAAAAAAAGTAATGTTAAAGAAGAATCTAGAGTGAAATCTGTGGTTAGAAGATGGGTTAAAATCGTGAACATGTCAATAGCAATATGTTGTGGTAATAAGGAAGGTATGTATGACACTTGGATATCTTACACTTCGCAAGATGATAGTCGAAGTATCTACTAGATTTACCCCTAAAAATCAAAATATGTATATTCAGTCTTTTACATGTCTATTCTTCACAAGTGTATTGAGAAATCCCCCATAGTTGTACCAATTGATGATATTTGGTGTACAGAACAATTATCATATGAGAAAGTCCCTACTATCCTCTCAGACCGCCAAAGTTTGGATTAAAAAGGGATGTATGTGAAGGTAGAAGTGATGACTTGAGAAGTTAAGAAAGATATGAGATCCAAGTATCCGCATTTGTCTCTGTTAGTAAAAGAGATCTAGATTGAGACATTATAACCTTTAGGTTGGTAGTACTACAGCTACAGAGGAAGCTCTATCGAAACTTCCATAAGATTTCTGAGAGTTTAACATTCGAGGATGAATGTTACACCTCAAATATTTTCACGTCGTCTGTAAACTAACGTAAGCTCAGAAAGGTCATAGAACCCTTATAAGGTTAAGTAGTACTCTTAACAAGTGTTAAGAAAGTGTCTAAAGGTTCTGCGATCAAGAAAATCGAAGAAAATAAGTTTGTCAAAAATTTGGAAAAAATTGGCGGAATTTTGGACAAATATTTTGGGTCAACTTCAGAGAGATATATCTCTTGGGATATCAGGAGTTTTTGAGGTGTTTCAAGAGCCTAAAATGAAGTTCGTCGAGTGTAGTTTCCAACACAACAAACCGTTTGTCAATACGACATCGGAGTAGGGAGTTATGGGCATTTTGAAATGGACTGTCAGAAGCCTGCGAACCTATGCGGAAATTCTAGAAACTACTTAAAAGGCCCACCAATTTCGGCCCATCAGCTCAACCCAATTTGGACTACTATATATACCCCCTTAAGTCATCTATATCACTCAATTTTTCACCATTTCTCATCTCCACACCTCTCTAGAACCTCCCACAACATTAATCCAATATCCAAACCCCTCTAAACATATCCCAAATCCTCTAAAATATTCCTCCAACTTCCACAACATGCACATATATTCCTACAAGTCTATATGACAATTTTGTTCATTTTTATTTCATTTTTAACATAGCCCCAAGTCCTTGAAGGCCCTAAAAACCTCTCCAAACATGTTCCAACATATTTCCAAGCCTAAATAAAGGATCAAAGTGAAGATTGAAGTGGTTAAGGGTTTCCAAGTGAGGTCTACACTTGTCTCCTCTTCTTGAAGATGTTTGAATGAGTATTTTTAAGATGAAGAAACCACTTGGTCTGGAGCTGCAGTCCCTTTTGGTATGCTATTTTGATATATATATATATATATATATATATATATATATATATATATATATATATATATATAGATATATGGCTATGACGGGACCTTGTCCTGTCCTTTCTACAGCTCGTGTTCCCTAGAAGTCCGTAGGCAGTTGTATGTAGTTGGGATGTTATGTAGCCTTGTTGGTTCTCATTTTTGTTGTACAGCATACATAGCAGCCTCATTGTTTTGCTCAGTTATGTATCTATATTTTGGGGGTGTGTGTGCCAAGTTCAGATGAGATAGTCAGTATATATATATATATATATATCTAGATTACGACCTCACCGGCGTGTTGGTATTGTCTGTGTACAGGTAGGCCTTATCAGAGTTTCAGATTTAGAGTTGTTCGCTTGGGCCTAGTTTGGCACCGAGTGCTGGTCACGCTGCTCCAGATCTGGGGCATGGCATTACTGGGGTTGTGAACCCAAAGATAGGTGTTTTGTGATTGGGATTTGTGATTGATATACGCAAAATGGATTGTTAGGGTTTATTTATTCTTCATTCATAATTAATGGTTGCAAACATTGATTAAAGTCATAAACCTTGATTTGTTTGGAAAAATAATTAGAGTTGGTAAGAATAAACAACAAGAACTCAAAGCTTTAAACTTTGTTTAATAAATTCACTTAGAAATAAGAGGAATTTACTTGGCATAATTAACTGTTCTTCATGCATACTTTCTTATCTTTGGGAAAAGCATAGAAAGAAATAGTCTTTTCTTATTGAAAAATAGTCTAGCTTCATATAGAGGCAAAGTGCATCCATACAACGATCCATTAGAAGTATATCAAGATCAACACCCATGATCATACACTTTGTCTGAAGGGAACACAACCTTGATTTCTTTTACCATAAATCACAATCCAAAGAAATTAGTCATAAACAACCAACTTTTACAAAAATCATCAGATTAAGACATTAGACCTAAATTAAGCATTCTAAGATTTTAGTAACCTTTTCACACCATATTGCCTGTGGGATTTGACCCCAACCTTGTTGGGTTACTAAATTTGACATCGTCTGCTTTACGCTAATAAAAGGTGTAATTTAAGCGTATCAGTAGTCTATACACATGCACAAGGATCCATCCTTCTTTCGAACAAACAAGACCGGTGCGCCCAAAGGTGAGACACTTGGCCTTATAAATCCTTTGTCAAGAAGATCCTTCAACTGAACTTTTAACTCCTTCAATTCGGCTGGGGCCACTCTATACGGCGGAATAGATATCGGCTTAGTACCGGGAAGTAAATCAATTCCAAAGTCAATTTTCCTATTGGGAGAAACTCTAGGTAGATCATCTGAAAAGACTTATGAAAATTCACTGACAACTGGTACAGACTGGAGAGTCGGAGTCTGGGCATCTACATCCCTGACTCGGACTAGGTGGTAAATATACCCCTTGAAAATCATCTTTCTTGCTCTAAGATAGGAAATAAATCTGCCCCTGGGTGCTACTGAATTACCCCTCCATTCTATAAGTTCATCGAGGAAATCAAAGGTTATTATTTTAGTCCAACAACCCACTGAGGCATAACAGGACTCTAACCAATCCATACCCATGATTACATCAAAGTCTACCATCTCTAATTCGTTTAAGTCTGTTATGGTACTGCAGTGGTAGATTAGCACTGGACAGCCCCTATAAATACGTCTAGCTATAATTGACTCCCCAACTAGTGTGTCTACTTCAAAGGTTTCACGCAACTGTTTGGGTTTTATCCCAAACTTCTTAGCAATATAAGGGGTTACATGAGATAGAATGGATCCTGGGTCTATAAGAGTAGAAACATCAAAGATGAAGACTATTAGCATACCTGTGAAACATCTCTACGGGACTCTGCATCCTAACGTCCTGACATTGCATACAGACGATATTGACCACTGCCTGTATTTCTAAACTTTGCTGCCCCACCCCCCTGCTGGGCTTGGCAATTTCGAGGAGCTGCTGAATTAGTGGACTGAGCTATATTACTGTTACCTCTGATATTCTGTTTCACTGATGGACAATCCCGTAGAAAATGACCTGGCTGACCACACCCAAAATAATCATCCATGCCCGAATGGCATACTCCTGAGTGCTTCTTACCATAAGTGTTGCAAGTAGGGTGTTGGAAACCACGGTCGGTCATGCTGGCCTGAGACTGTGAGCCTGCGGTTTTGAAGTTTCAGCCTTTCTAATTAAACTTGGACCTCTGATATGGGGCACTAGCTGTAGAGGAGCAGGTCCTGATGACCTATTCTTAAAGAACTCACGGTTTTCACCTCCTTGACATCCTCTCTGACTGAAATTACCAGCAGACTTAGCCCTCTTGTTGAACTCTCTATCTTTCTGCTTCTGTAGGGCTTCTTCTTCCTTCAGCCTAGTCTCATTAGCTTGCACAAATGCCAGTATCTTCGAAATAGTCATCCTGTCATTCTGAGCAGCCGTATTAGCATCCCTGTGAAACCTGAGTTTAAGCTTAAGCACAAACCTTCTAACCATGGCTCTCATATCCGAAACCACGTGAGGAGCATGTCTGTACAATGACACGAACTTGAGATAATAGTCCTGAACAGTCATGTCATTCTGCCTTAGATTCTCAAACTCAGTAGCCTTGGCTTCCCTAACCTCAAATGGCATGAACTTCTCAATGAAAGCGTCTGCAAATTCATCCTAAGTAGCGGAAGGTGCATCCTCCCCTCGGGACTGTTCCCATATCTCATACCAAATATAGGCCACATCTTGCACCTGGAAAACTCCAAATTTCGCTACCTCTATATCGGTAGCATGCATCAAATGAAATACCTTTTAGAGTCCATCAATGTAATTCTGCGGGTCGTTATCCTTCTTTGACCCTGTGAACACTTGCGGCTTCATCCGCAGAAACTCCTAAGTCCAAGAACTGTTCGACCCATTACTAGCATCTGAGCTAGGGGTCGTTTCTTGTCGTTGGGCCTGGTTTTCCAAAATCTGAGTGAGCAGCTGAATAGCTCCCCTGACGTCCACGTCCAAAGCATTGGGAGGTGTAGCTGTAGGATTAGTTGTGGCAGTTGTTTGAGCCTAAGTGTTCTCTTCTGTTGCTGCATCAACGGTAGCCCTCTATCTAGTAGCTGTATTCCTCTTGTTGTATTTTCTTTTCGGAGCCATTTCTGAAATATGTAATTCGTACGAGTTAGAAGAATTCCTAAAAATATTGCTTTAACTGCACGAACTAGAGTATGAAAGAAATGGAACGAATCCTGAATGTCTTGGTGGTCAACTGTTTATATGTGTGGGGCCCTTAAACATATAAAGAAAACCCCACTAGACATGCCTTCATAGACTCCCTAAGACACTTGAACTTAGTGCTCTGATACCAAGCTTTGTCACGCCCTGAATCATGGTCTAGGCATAACACGACACTTAGTGCCTAACTTCATATGACAAGCGAACCTATAGGCTGGCTGAATCAACATGTGATATCAAAACATGTAATAATAAGGAAATAAGACCAACACATGCTGATCTACTAAATAGCCTGACTGGAAATATATATATATATATATATATATATATATATATAAATGCGAAAAATACTGATTAAGTCTGAACATCTGAATAAATGGCCCACAAGGCTAAAACATAAAAAGACTGCTAAAATTTGAATAACTAGACTATATCTATGAAGCCTCTAAAGATAACTGTCTAAATGCTGGGAAGACTGAAGTAGGATAACACCCCGGAGGAACTGGCTCACCAATAGCTGATACGAGCGGGTCCTAGCTAGCTGGATCGTCAACCTGTGTATTGGTGCCTGCATCACGAGATACAGGCCCCTAAACAATAAAAAGGGACATCAACACATTTTAATTGTACTGGTATGTAAAGCAACTGAAAGAAAGAATATAAGTACTGAAACTGAAACTGAACTAAACAGGAAAGCAAAGTCTAAAGTACTCTCTGTTCTGAATGAAGAATCATTTGTAAAAATGTAAATGTAACTGTGGCCTAGGGCCTCAAATAATGCGCACAAAACTGTGGCCTCAGGACAAAGCAATACATATGCATAAACTGTGGCCTCAGGACAAAGCAATACATATGCATAAACTGTGGCCTATGGCCCAAACATATAGATACAGGTGTTCAACATTAACAATTTACAAGACTAAGACTGGCTATAGCTGATAGCATGATAACTGTTTCTGATTATAGTACTCATGCAAATAACTGGTTATACACTGACTGAGACTAATGTGATGTCAATAAAAAAGTCTATAATGATTACGTACTGAGTTCATAATATTCAAAGTGATCACCATGGACGAATTATGAAACTATAACCCTAGAAGATAGCAGTTCTACAACTATTCAAGAAACTAGGCTAAACTGTGTTCTGAGTTAAATTACTGATAAGCATGTAGAATGAGGCGTAGGGAGAATCATAAATGTTCCCTAACGTAGATAGTTAGCCTCACATACCTTAATTGCTTCACAATCCGCAATAAAAGTCTGAACTTTGACAAGAATTCCAAAAGCTTGTGTCCCAAACCTTGAATATGGGTTTTCTTGAAAACCATAGGTTAGGAACAATGATTCCCTGATTAGGTTAGATGAAAACGTGATTTAATCCACTTGGAATAGGTTAGGATAGCTTACCTTACTGTTCTTGATGGTGGAGGAGAAGACCAGGTCGCTCTAGGGTTTTAGAGACTTGTAAAAATAAAAATTAGAACTGAAACCAGGTATTTATAGGTTTTGGTGCGTATGGACTCTTACGGGCTGAATTATGGTCAGTAATTTAATTTACGGTCAGTAATTCTTAGACAGTAATTTTTTATGTCTCAAAACAGAATGCCCAGTTAAAAACCTCTCCAATTACGGTCACGAATTACGGTTCGTAATTCCAATCACGGTCCATAATTCCTGACCGTAATTTTCCATATAAAAACTAGTGACCAACTTAACAATTACAGACTGAATTACGGCCCGTAATTCTAGGCATAAAATCCCATCTGCTGAACTGAAGTAAAGTCCCAATTCCAACATTCTCCATCTAATTTTCTAAGTCTAAAATCATGGTCAAAGCTTAAGTTAAAGGTCTGAGGCGTTACACTTACTTTTATCATCTAGAGCTTGCTCGGTTAGTTTTTCAATGCTAATTTTGGCCACGTTGGTTGGAGAGATGACCTTGGGCTATCTTTGTGATTTTTGAAAAAAAAACCTCTTTAGCCTTTCTAGCCTACCATTGCATAAATATTATCACTAGTAACCCCATTTGAGCCTATGACCTTTTCTTTGATTGCCACATTATGAGCCTTTACCCTTTGACTCTCTTTTGAACCTTTCCCTCCTTGAACATGAAATTATGAATTTGACGCCAAAAGCCTAAGTTAGGGGTGTTAATGTAGCTTGAGAAATGGTGAAGGTTGGTATTGTGGAAAAGTCAAAATAAATGAAGCAAATTTGAAAAATACAACAAGGTTGCAAATTTTTTGTGCAAAAAAATGTATCTTTGTGAAAAAGGAATTGTAAAAGAACAAAAACATTAGGAATCAAGAAAATGGTTGCACAAAAAGAAGTTGGAATAATTGGGGAAACTAGTATGCAAAGGAAGGAGTGATGTTTTGAAATGAAGAGGAAAGTGGACAAAAGGTATTGTGTAGTGTTCAAGGAGGGTGTAGTCACTTGTATCCCAAATACTTATCCTACCCTTCCCTAAGCCTACATTACAAGCTTAAAAATTCCCTATGTGATCTCCAACCGAATGTTCTTGAGTTATTGATGATTGAAAATAAGGGCAAGCTTATGTGTAATATTTGCTAGCACTAGAATTTCTTTGTTGAGTGTGAGTGACTTTGTGTATATGTCACTTGTGTTGTTTTTGTTGTGAATATAGTGATTTTGGAACTTTCTTTCTTGTGAGGGCATATGGATTACGAAAGATTGGTGATGTTGACAAATTCCGAGTTGAGTCAAGTGAGCATATCTAATAAGCTAGTGGTTTTGAGGCTTGAGTGTTGTTGCTTGATTGTTTTGAATCTCCATTGCATTCTTGAAATTGTATTTTGAAATGAGGGAGTTATTTGGTTAGAGGTCATATGCTTATAGCCTAATTGTTGGTACCAACCAAAGCTATGAGAGTTATGCTTAATTGAAGAATGTGTTGTCACACCCCGAACCATGGCCTGGACGTAACACGGCACTCGGTGCCTGACTGCATGTGACCGAGCGAACCACATGGCTTGCTGAATCATCATGATACATAACATAAGCGGAATAAAACATGACTGCATGATGAACCTTTATAAAACGTAGTAAGTCATAATACTTAATAAAGTACTTGTTTAAACATGAGTACGAAAATAACATGAATGAGCCAAAATGGCTATACGACTCCAAATGTCTGACATGACATAACTGACTTGTCTAGTCTATGAAACCTCTATCATGAGTCTGACTGGAAAACATAATTACTGGGACAAGGCCCCCAGCATACCTTAGATGCATAACTAATCATAAACCAAACGTTAACTAAACCCTGAATGAGATGGGGCTCACCAATAAGCTGGTATGTGCAGATCCTAATGAGCGGAGGCGTCGTCCTGTAAGTTCGTACCTGCATCGTGAAATGCAGGCTCCCGGGCAATAAAAGGGGACGTCAGCACATTGAATATACTGGTATATAAAACAACTGAAAGAAATAACATGGGACATGGAATAACATGATAAGAACTGAAACTGAAAACCTGGACATGAACATGAGTGCATACATGTATATATATAAAACATGGTAAAAATATCATAAGTAGGGAGAGCAATAATTCATAACCGATCCATGGTATGGTGCTTGCGGCCCGCCAGCAGAACACTCAGTCCTTGCCAGTGAACATGAGATTTAATAAAATATGAAAGGGATCCAGTCATTATGAGAGATCGTCCGGGACGTGGGTGGAGCGATCCTCATCCTACGGTGGCTACGTAGTTTCAGGCTATCTAAAGCCCTCCTCGGTAATTAATGCAACTCCCAAAACATGAACATGTAAATAGTGGCACTTGCTGCCCATGGTATATCATGAATCATAACTTGCATGTACATAGTGTTCATGAATCATAACTTGCTTGTACATGGTTTTCATGAATCATAACTTGCTTGTATAGTTTCATAAGATAACTTGTCATAGTCTTGCAAAACATGTTTTTGGTTCATGAGTAATAACAATAGTTCGTAATCATATATATATATATATATATATATATATATATACTTGACTTGAAAACATGCTTGTAACTTGTTGGATGAAATCATAAAGTTTCATATAAACATAATGAGAACATATGAGGAAGAATTCATGATTCATGGATTAAGCTTGGATTCCTAATAACCGTAATGGAAGATTAGGAATACAATAACGAATATAGATACAAAATTCATGTACATAAATACATAAATACGGGCTACCAATATGTTGGTTTAATGCCCTAGGATTTGAACTTCATGGATTTTAAGAAACGGATCATGGGGAAGAACGTAGAGATTCCTACATGTGGATGGAAGTTCTACATACCTTAGTTGCTCCAAAACTTGAATTAAAGACTTGGATTTTGGAGAAGATTTCCTAAATCTTGATTCTTGGATCTTGAGATGGGTTTTCTTGAAAACCCTAGATTAGGAATAATGATTTCTTGCTTAGATTACAAGGATATATATTAGAATTGAGTTGGAATAATTAAAGTGAGCTTACCTTGGTGTTCTTGATGATGGAGGAGAGTAGGAGGTCGTTCGAGGGTTTGAAGGAATGAAACATAATGAGTTGAACTGATATGGATGAATATATACTGTCCTGTGAAATTGCAATTTACGACCTGAACAGTGCTGGTCGTATTTTCAGTTTACGGGCCGTAAATTGATTTACGGACTGTATTTTGATTTACGGACTGCACTGCCTCTCTTCAGTAAAATGGTCATAACCCTTTGCACAGAGGTTCGTTTGACCCCCATAATATACTGTTAGAAAGGTATTTCAATGCTCTACAACTTTAATCAAGGAAGTTTGCCGAAATTCTAAATATATTTTGAAATACGGGCCGTAAAGTGAAATACGGTCCGTATTTAACCATATGACCTCAAAATGTCAAATTCCAGAATGTTCAGAAATTCTTGGTTTCAGTTTACGAGCACTGTTCATGGTCGTAAATTGAAATACGACCACTGTTCATGGGCGTAAACCACCATATTACAACTGAACAGAAAAATTTCAATTCCCACATTATTTATCTGATTTTCTAAGTCTAGGGTCGTGGTCAAAACTTTCGTTAAAGGTACGGGATGTTACATGTGCTTTGAAAATGATAGTATTACTACCTAAGCTTCTATTGATGGATCCTCACTGAGATTTTGGTTTTGATTTGCTTGAGGACAAGCAAAGACTTTAAGTTGGGGGTGTTGATAAGTGGTGATTTTACCACTTATTATAGTCTCTTTGCTTTATTTTTTGTGTCCTTTATCTATGATATGAGGATATTATTGGTGTGTATTGCTACTATTTTAGGTGCATTAAGTCATGAAGAGAATGGAGATCAAACCGAGTGAAAACGAGGCAAAAAGGAGCTGAAACGAAGAAACTGGAATTTTTGTCCAGCAAAATGCTCTTCGCATTCGCGACATGGACTAGCGCAATAGCGAGGGTTCGCGTGTCAAACTTTACGCAATTGAGTGGGACCCATCCGCTATCACGATGAAGTAATTCTGGGCAAATTCGGGCAGTTTTGGAATTTCATGATTTTTTTTATCCTAAACCAAATAAAACTTGACCACAACTCATTGGAAAGACATCTTTGGTAAAAAAAACACAACTTTAGGAGGCTAGGGTTTTTGCACCACACTTTGGGGTTGAAGATTTGAAGATTGGGTTGAGAACTTTCTTAAAGTTTTCTCCATTTCTTTGATTCCTTGCTTTGTAACGAATATCTAAGTGTGTAGTATTTATTTTCTTCACTTGAATCTTGTTTATGGAAATATTCTATGATTAAAGTGTTGGATGAAACTCTTGTTTTTCTTATGTATTGAATGATTTTAATTTCTAATGAAGTGAGTTAATGTTGTTTTAATTAATCTTGTTCTTTAATGTTTCTTAAGAGATTAGCTAACCCTAAGACCCACCCATTTACCTCGATTTGAGCTCGAGAGAGGAAGATTGAGGTTGGGAAAGACTAATTAATAAGAATTTGGGGTTTTAAACCTCATCTAATAACTTGAGCTCGGAAGAGGATGAGGTTAAATTGATTGCACTTAATATCACACTCTAAGGCTTGGAAAAGCTTAGAGTGAAATTCATTGATTTGGTTGGAAGACTTTCAGTGAGTGTTATCCCGTATTTTGAATATTCGGAAAATTTTGAAATAATTGTGACCTGTAAGAGAGAAGGCAATATTTTGGTTTTAGTTAATATATATGTTGTTCATGAAAATTTTGGATGTGGAAATATTGGGAGAGGCCAAGGGCAAATTTGGAATTAGAAAATTTTGTGTTCCAAAAAAAAAAAAAAGAGAAAAGAAAAATAAAACAAGGGGGGCATGTGCCATGCACATGGGAGTGGGCCATGTCCCACATGATCTTTTATTATAGGAGCACATGGAAGAATTTATCATATTTTCATTTCAAGAGTGGAAGATTCAAGAATAGAAAAAAAAACAAAGAAGGAGGAGAAAGAAGGAGAGTTCAGCCAAGAAGGAGCAATTTTGCCCCCTTGAAATTTTGTTCCAAAAATTATTTTCTCCATGTATTCCTACTAATTCAAGGGCCCTCTTCAACGTGGTATAGTTGTTTGGGTCGATAAGTTATTCGTTTCGTCGTTATCACACCTTGGTCAAGTGAAGAAGTTAGGAAGAAAAGGTAAGATTCAATCCCTTTTTATATGTTATGAAGGATTGGTTTATGTTGTAGTATGTAGAAATGGATAGAATTCATGAAATTATAGAAGTTTGCATGGTATTTGTGTGCATACATGTGTGGCCGTGTGTATGTGTAGCTTGTGTAAGCAAGATGAGTTAATTTTATGTAGCATTCTAGTTGTGGTTGTTGCGGATTCTACATTGGAAATGGAAGTTTAGTGATTTTGGTTGGAATGGTGAACGTTGGGTGTAGGCCGTGAGGGTATATATGTGTGTAGAGGGGATTCAACTATTTTATCTACGTGTTTTGGTTGTTGTTATGAGGATTCTACATTGATAATGTGAGTTGATAGTGTGAATTGGTGTTGAAATGATTATGGGCCAAATGGGAGATCAATGTAAGTCTTATGTCGTTTCTTGTTTTTGCGGGAATAGCATTGCTAACATGTTCATTGTTAGTGTAGTTCTTAACTTTAGAAGATGAAAATGTGTTGTAAATGTTCTTGTTGGAAATGGAAATTTTCGGGTGGAACATGGTCTAACGGTGAAATTGTTGAATATTGTGTAGATTGTTTGAAATTCTCTTGAATTATGTTTGAATGGTCTTGAATTAGTAAGTGAATATGTAAACGTTGATATTGGCTTAAATGTGCGTAGTTGAATTGAATGTTGATGAACTATGTAGAAAAAGACGATTTCTTATGTTAGAATGCATTTTGAATGGGTTGTTGATGTTGTTGGTGTTGTTGTTGGTATAGTTGTTGATGATTTGGCCGAGTTAAATTCTCGGGGATGTTGAATTTATAGGGGAGATGCAACCGAAATTTCTGTAGACAAATTTTTATTCAAGATTGAATTCCTAAGGGCTTATGGTTAATGTTTGGTATTTGTGACCAATTGTAGATTTTGGGAAGTTCGGAACTTGAGTTTGGATTAGCGTGAGAAGCGAATAAGGTATGTAAGGCCCTACCTTTCTTTCTTTTGGCATGTCTTAGTCATAATAGGCTATGATACGAGTCTCGGGGAAAATTTTATTCCTAAAAATTTGAGCGTGAATATGACCCTTATCCATTTCAATACAATTGAATTATGAACCTTGTGCTTTGATATGCTAGAATGAAAAATAGCTTAAACACTTTTTGCCCTTAAAAGATCCCTATATCGTAAAACGTCCGTAACTTTCACAAACGGAACCGGATTGCTCTGAAACTTTCATGTATGACTCTTTAAGGCCTAATGTTCGTAGTTAGTATACGCCACCTTGATTTGACCCGAGGTGGGCCCACAATTTCCGAGACCGTCTTCTTTTGTTCTATTTGACTTATTTTCATACGACAATTAAGGGAAACTCGTGGTTATTGTTCCGATTACTAAACGATGGTTGTTTTAACTATTCCATTGAGTCATGTGATCTATGTTGATATGCACAAACGATCTTGGAAGTTTTGGCTTGAGAAAATCCGCCATAACATCCGAAAGGTACGTACTATGACTATCGTCTGATTCCTTCTCTAAATGATCTACCGTCCGGATTATTCTATCGAGTCTTTGTAAAAAAAGTTGATATATATATGGCTCCTCACTACTCTGCTCGTGCGTACCACTGTTATGTCGTTCGCTGAGTTCCGGCCGGTTATGTTATTGTTCGTACTATGTTAAGTTGGCATTTATATCCATGTTATAAATATATATGTATGGATCAGAGCCGACGCCTCGGCAACATGATATGTTCTATTTTCTGTATATATATATGAACGAGATATGTTTTTCAAGGAAGTATGACTATGGATATGTATATGATATATGTATATGGATCGGGATGCACGTTCCGCAGCAGTGTATTATATTTATGGATCGGGCTGCACGTTCCGCAGCAGTATATTATATTTATGGATCGAGCTGCACGTTCCGCAGCAGTATATTATATTATGGATCGGGCCGAACGTTCCTCGGCAGTATATGTATATATGGATCGGGCCGTACGTTCCGCGGCAGTATATGATATGTATATATGGATCGCCGTACGTTCCACGGCAGTATATGATATGTATATATGGATCGGGTCGTACGTTCCACGATAGTATATGATATGTATATATGGATAGGGTCGTACGTTTCACGGCAGTATATGATATGTATATATGGATCGGGCTGTACGTTCCACGGCAGTATATGATATGTATATATAGATCGGGCCGTACGTTCCACGGCAGTATATGTTATGTACATATGTGGATCGGCAGTGTATGATATATATATATATATATATATGGATTGGTTGTGTGAATATTTGTATGGAGACATATGATGCCAGCACGTAAGGTCTGTGTTTGGGAAGTAAGTATGTCGGCACTCTGGATGATTTATTCACTTTTGGTACTTTTCTGGCATATGGCATCGGTAAGTATGATGTACGTTCGGAAAATAAGCACCTTAATATTCTGATTAATGTACTTACTTTCTTATACCGTTGTTCCGGATATGTTTCTATTTTCTGTGTTCCATGCCTTACATACTCAGTACATATTCCGTACTGACCCCCTTTCTTCGGGGGCTGCGTTTTCATGCCACGCAGGTACACCCAGATGAGTGGAAGACATTACAGAAGATGTTCCAGTGAAGTTGGCGAGCTCCACTTGTTCCTGGAGTGTTGCCGGGTCAGAGTAATATGCTATGATGTTTTGTTCGAAGTTAGAGACTTTGCAGACAGAGTCGTGGGTATAGTATGTCGGTTTTGTAAGCGGCTCCGTCAGCCGACATGTTGTCCTGTATTATAAAATAAATTCTATATGATTATGGATTTTGGTTCGATTTGAGAACGATAGAAAAAAAAATGAAAGCTTGCTATGTATTTTACTTTTATTTGATTTCAGAATCCGAAGAGGTTATGTGTATAATGAGAGTCTGTGGGTTCGCTCGGCTCTGGATATGGGGTCGGGTGCCCATCACACCCTAGGGAGATTTGGGTGTGACAAAGTGGTATCAGTGCAGGTCTGTCCTAGGGGTTGTCTGCAAAGTCGTGTCCGGTAGAGTCCTGTTTATGGTGTGAAGCGCGCCACATTTATAAACAGGAGGCTACAGGGCATCTAGGGATTGTTGACCTTCTTTCTGTCATAGATTGTGCGATAGAGCCAAGTCATAGGAAAATGAAACTCTTTCTGTGAGCTTTACATACGACGGAAGAAGGCAAGTGATGATATGGAAAGGTCATAAGGGTAAGTCTGGATATATTTGTTCTGTTACCTGAAACAGAAAGCTCTGGATGGTTGGAATGTGATATATAGCCGTATGTTCTGTGAGATATTGTCGATATTTGCTATGTACAGATTCTGGATAGTAGGAATGGTAAGAATTTGTAAAAGAGACCCGGTCAGAATTTTCCAAAATCAGGTTATCTGATCTGGAATACCTAACAGGAAGAGCGTGGAAAGGAAATATTTTATAATAAACGAAAAGTGGGATGTGATATTTTAGAAAAGCTATGAATTTGGCCATGGCGTGAAAAAATGATTGTGAGAAAGACGAATGGCAGTCTGAAGGATTAAAAAGGAATGACGTTCGAGGCTTAGTAAGACCAAGGTTTGTTGGAAGATCCAGAAAGTCGACAATCAGTTTTGTTGCGGATCATTAGGTAACAAGGGTGAGTGGAAATCTGAACAGACTGGTATCTGAGTGCTTATAAGTAACGGCGACGAAGGTATGTTCGCTGCCATCGGGAATCCGGAAGTCCAGGACAGGAAATAATTATACACATAAGTGGAAAGTGAACCTTGGGGATTCAAAAGGGCAAAATGGTAATTGTGCAAAGAAGGACGTGTTACGAGAATGTCTCGGGATCTGTAAAACCCCGATTGGCCCCAAATCATGTAATAAAGGTCATGCGAGGAAGTGGATGCGATTATATCCGTATTAAGGCACTGTATTCCATCAAAGTTTCGAGGTTAAGCGTGCTGAGGTGGGAGCAATTTTAGGATGGGTGACCCCCCTGGGAAGTATGTAAGAAATCCTAAGGATTTAGACATAAGAGATAAATGAAAAGCTAGAATAGCCTGAGTGAAACTAGAGTATACGGGATGGTTGGAGACCACAAAAGGCTGTATAGGACGAGACAGGCTAGTCTGGAGAAAAGACAGGAAGTGCGTTACAGCTCTGGAATTTGGATAGGCTTGAATAGCGTTTCGAAGTATTTTGTGGGCTAGTTGGTAGAAGATATATATATATATATATATATATATATGTTTGTGTGTGTGTGTGTGTGTGTGTGTGTGTGTGACATCTCATATGTGATTGTATCAATGAACAGGTGAGCCCCACTAACCGACGCTACGGTAAAGAAGGCATTAATCAAGCAAGGGCACCGAAGTTTGAGTGACAGCAAAAATATATGGTACAAGTGTCACCAGGTAAATTGATGTCATTTCCACCCTAGGTTAAGATTGGAAAATTCTAACACAACGATAATTGGAAAAGGAAGAGAGTAAGTAAATGGAAGGTAAGGAGATCAAGGTGTCGGAAAATGTGAAAAGTAAGGAACATAATTGAGCAAAGCCTCCAAAATAAACGACGGACAAAGCGTGAGACTATTTGGATAAAAATTCAAAGATAGGCACGGTGCGGTAGTAGGGAACAAAAGAGGAATATTGATTATGATAAGGGATGAAAATGATTAAGCCTTGTGATGATATAGACAAAATGAAAGACAGACTTATGGTAAGAAGTTTTCGATATGTTATGCGTAGAGTTAGAAAGAAAGATGGGGAATGAAATAGAATCAAAGACGAGGGTATTTGAAGATTGTGACGTATAAGGAACCCCTTAAAAGGGGGGGGGGGGGGGGGGAGCATATTATGTTAGACATAAAAGGGAATTACAACAATTGGTAGTCTAGGAATGTTTTTGAAAGAAAGAAAGAACGCAGCGCCTGTGGATGAAATAAGAGAGACCACTGGATGTTAGAAAATAGTTCATGGACCATTAATTGTATGGAATATGAGAATATACGTTATGAAATTATATGAATCATCGACGTGAAGCGATGCTCAGTCATATTTGTAAAGAATCCACACCGGAGAGTCAACAAGGAATAACTATAAGAGGGACCCTCCCGGAGCACTATAATACCCCATAAGATCAGTTGAACATTCGAGGACGAATGTTCTAAAGGGGGGGAGGAGGTTATATCCCGTATTTTGCATATTCGGAAAAATTTGAAATAATTGTGACCTGTAAGAGAGAAGCCAATATTTTGGTTTTAGTTAATATATATGTTGTTCATGAAAATTTTGGATGTGGAAATATTGGGAGAGGCCAAGGGCAAATTTGGAATTAGAAATTTTTGTGTTCAAAAAAAAAAAAAAGAGAAAAGAAAAAGAAAACAAGGGGGCATGTGCCATGCACATGGGAGTGGGCCATGTCCCACATGATCTTTTATTATAGGAGCACATGGAAGAATTTATCATATTTTCATTTCAAGAGTGGATGATTCAAGAACAAAAAAAAAAAAAAAAAAAAAAAGGAGGAGAAAGAAGGAGAGTTCGGCCAAGAGGGAGCAATTTTGTCCCCTTGAAATTTTGTTCCAAAAATTATTTTCTCCATGTATTCCTACTAATTCAAGGGCCCTCTTCAACGTCGTATAGTTGTTTGGGTCGATAAGTTATTCGTTTCGTCGTTATCACACCTTGGTCAAGTGAAGAAGTTAGGAAGAAAAGGTAAGATTCAATCCCTTTTTATATGTTATGAAGGATTGGTTTATGTTGTAGTATGTAGAAATAGATAGAATTCATGAAATTATAGAAGTTTGCATGGTATTTGTGTGCATACATGTGTGGCCGTGTGTATGTGTAGTTTGTGTAAGCAAAATGAGTTAATTTTATGTAGCATTCTAGTTGTGGTTGTTGCGGATTCTACATTGGAAATGGAAGTTTAGTGATTTTGGTTGGAATGGTGAACGTTGGGTGTAGGCCGTGAGGGTATATATGTGTGTAGAGGGGATTCAACTATTTTATCTACGTGTTTTGGTTGTTGTTATGAGGATTCTACATTGATAATGTGAGTTGATAGTGTGAATTGGTGTTGAAATGATTATGGGTCGAATGGGAGATCAATGTAAGTCTTATGTTGTTTCTTGTTTTTGCGGGAATAACATTGCTAACATGTTCATTGTTAGTGTAGTTCATAACTTTAGAAGATGAAAATGTGTTGTAAATGTTCTTGTTGGAAATGGAAATTTTCGGGTGGAACATGGTCTAACGGTGAAATTGTTGAATATTGTGTAGATTGTTTGAAATGCTCTTGAATTATGTTTGAATGGTCTTGAATTAGTAAGTGAATATGTAAACGTTGATATTGGCTTAAATGTGCGTAATTGAATTGAATGTTGATGAACTATGTAGAAAAGAAGATTTCTTATGCATTTTGAATGGGTTGTTGATGTTGTTGGTGTTGTTGTTGGTATAGTTGTTGATGATTTAGCTGAGTTAAATTCTCGGGGATGTTGAATTTATAGGGGAGATGCTATCGAAATTTCTGTAGACAAATGTTTATTCAAGATTGAATTCCTAAGGGCTTATGGTTAATGTTTGGTATTTGTGACCAATTGCAGATTTTGGGAAGTTCGGAACTTGAGTTTGGATTAGCGTGAGAAGCGAATAAGGTATGTAAGGCCCTACCTTTCTTTCTTTTGGCATGTCTTAGTCATAATAGGCTATGATACGAGTCTCGGGGAAAATTCTATTCCTAAAAATTTGAGCGTGAATATGACCCTTATCCATTTCAATACAATTGAATTATGAACCTTGTGCTTTGATATGCTTGAATGAAAAATAGCTTAAACACTTTTTGCCCTTAAAAGTTCCCTATATCGTAAAACGTCCGTAACTTTCACAAACGGAACCGGATTGCTCTGAAACTTTCATGTATGACTCCATAAGGCCTAATGTTCGTAGTTTGTGTACGCCACCTCGATTTGACCCGAGGTGGGCCCACAATTCCCGAGACCGTCTTGTATTGTTCTATTTGACTTATTTTCGTACGACAATTAAGGAAAACTCGTGGTTATTGTTCCGATTACTAAACGATGGTTGTTTTAACTATTCGATTGAGTCCTGTGATCTATGTTGATATGCACAAACGATCTTGGAAGTTTTGGCTTGACAAAATCCGCCATAACATCCGAAAGGTACGTACTATGACTATTGTCTGATTCCTTCTCTAAATGATCTACCGTCCGGATTATTCTATCGAGTCTTTGTAAAAATATTTGATATATATATGGCTCCTCACTACTCTGCTCGTGCGTACCACTGTTATGTAGTTCGCCGAGTTCCGGCCGGTTATGTTATTGTTCGTACTATGTTAAGTTGGCATTTATATCCATGTTATAAATATATATGTATGGATCAGAGCCGACGCCTCGGCAACATGATATGTTCTATTTTCTGTATATATATATGAACGAGATATGTTTTTCAAGGAAGTATGACTATGGATATGTATATGATATATGTATATGGATCGGGATGCACGTTCCGCAGCAGTATATTATATTTATGGATCGGGCTGCACGTTCCGCAGCAGTATATTATATTATGGATCGGGCTGAACATTCCTCGGCAGTATATGTATATATGGATCGGGTCGTACGTTCCGCGGCAGTATATGATATGTATATATGGATCGGGCCGTACGTTCCACGGCAGTATATGATATGTATATATGGATCGGGCCGTACGTTCCACGGAAGTATATGATATGTATATATGGATCGGGCCGTACGTTCCACGGCAGTATATGATATGTATATATGGATTGGGCCGTACGTTCCACGGCAATATATGTTATGTACATATGTGGATCGGCAGTGTATGATATATATATATATATATATGGATTGGTTGTGTGAATATTTGTATGGAGACATATGATGCCAGCACGTAAGGTCTGTGTTTGGGAAGTAAGTATGTCGGCACTCTGGATGATTTATTCACTTTTGGTACTTTTCTGGCATATGGCATCGGTAAGTATGATGTACGTTCGGAAAATAAGCACCTTAATATTCTGATTAATGTACTTACTTTCTTTTACCGTTGTTCCGGATATGTTTCTATTTTCTGTGTTCCATGCCTTACATACTCAGTACATATTCCGTACTGACCCCCTTTCTTCGGGGGCTGCGTTTTCATGCCACGCAGGTACACCCAGATGAGTGGAAGACATTACAGAAGATGTTCCAGTGAAGTTGGCGAGCTCCACTTGTTCCTGGAGTGTTGCCGGGTCAGAGTAATATGCTATGATGTTTTGTTCGAAGTTAGAGACTTTGCAGACAGAGTCGTGGGTATAGTATGTCGGTTTTGTAAGCGGCTCCATCAGCCGACATGTTGTCCTGTATTATAAAATAAATTCTATATGATTATGGATTTTGGTTCGATTTGAGAACGATAGAAAAAAAAATTGAAAGCTTGCTATGTATTTTACTTTTATTTGATTTCAGAATCCGAAGAGGTTATGTGTATAATGAGAGTCTGTGGGTTCGCTCGGCTCCAGATATGGGGTCGGGTGCCCATCACACCCTAGGGAGATTAGGGTGTGACAGTGAGATTTTAGAATAATTATCCGGGAAATCCAAAAATGTTTCTTCATTGAAGTTCGCCCTTGGGCAATAAGGGCTGCCCAATGCCCCAGCTACTGTGGTTGTGCCATTTGGTGGGCCAAAGTAGTCTAGTCCCGCGGCTGAAGAAGAGCCAGGGGATCGGTCCGAGACCGAAAGAGCACGCGCACGGGTAGAGAGTCTGCCTGAGTGGTGCGGCCCCAGGTTTCTATTAACATAGACTCGCTCTTAGTTATAAAATCATAAAATACATTGGATCATTACTTGAGAGTAATTTTCCATGTATCCATGCTTATGGCCATTTATCATTTTAGCTATAACCTAGTCTTACTCGCTCTTACCTCCCTGCCTGTTTTCCTTTCTTTCTTTTTTGAGAATACCTGCCCTGCTGCCTCTGCTCTCGTTCGGGCCCCGGGAACCCCTTGCTTTTGGCTAAGGTCTTTATTTACCTTTTTTCATTCCCCCCCCCCCCCCCCCTCAAAACTAAAAATTCACAAACACTACTGGAACGGCATGACAGCAACTCCATAACAGATATACTTACCGACAAGAGAGAGCAAGACTGACCTACCCAAGAGAGAGAACGCAAGAGTTTCCTTGTATCCATGCTTATGGCCATTGATCATTTTACTTGCTTTCTAGGTTAGTTTATATTTCCGCATTAGCTGTAATCTTTCTGAAAATCAAAATATTATCAAGTGTTTGGCTTAGCCTAGAAAGTGAAAATTCCTTACTTGCTTGATTGCCTTTATATATTGTTCCCTGTGGATTCGACCCCGACTCATAGTTGGGTAAATTATATTGCGACGATCGTGTACACTTTTTTCTTTGAGGAGTGGATTTGTACATTATCATCTTGTCTGTTGATGGACATATCACTTATACATATATCCTCATTGGAATGGAAATAAGTAAAAAGGTGAAGCCTTTATGGTATTACGAACATGAGAATGGATTCCATGCTTTTATACTTGTTCTTGACTTGATACATGCCATATTTATGCTTTACATGCATTCATGCGTATGATTGAGGATATGATTGTGAGTCCAATGGGATCTTGTTCTGGACGAGCGATGATGTTGGCACGTTATATTGGCACTTGATCCCGATTGGCTATGAGACAGGTTATTGAGATATGATATGATTGAGACCGTGATCCAAGGAAACTACCGGAGCGGCGATATATGAGCCTCATGAGCCCCCCATGGGTCATGATTCGTTAATATTCGAACATGTGTATATCGGGAAGTGGAAATAAAGGCCTGGCATTGCATTTACATATTATTCATCCATTTTCTACATTGTTGTTGTGATTATTGGTAATTGTTTGGCCTTATCTTGAAATCTATTTGTTATGTGGGTGTAGCTCTTATTATGATTATCTTATACTCAAACTAATGGCGGACAAGTGTGATTATGGCGTCTTAGACCAACCCTCGTCTTCATTTCGGAAAGGGCGGTCAACGATGCCTGTTGAGTACCCGTTGTTTATCGTACTCACGCTACACTTGCTGCACCATTCTTTGTGCGCAGATTCGATCCCTAGCACTAGTGGAGGCCGCGACTACCAGGTTCCCCGTTAGAGCTGTTCGTGAGATTTGGGGTGAGCTCCATCACTTCTGGATGGCTCCGGATTTCTCCTTATCTTTATTTCACTGTCTTTCCTATTTATAGACAGATTATGATGTATTAGACCCTGATTAGTCTTAGTTGGTCCTTGTATTATGGTGACATCGGATTTTGGGGATTTTTTGCAATAACTACTTAGTATTTTATTTGAGATTTCTTAAGACTTATGAAATGATTTGTATGCCTTATTTTCCGCACTTAGATTTCGTTTTAATTATGGCCGTGTTGGCTTACTAATACGGTGGGACTAGTGTCATCATGACTTGGGATTTTGGGTCATGACACTTTCAGTAGCATTTCAAAATAAATCAATGATGGTAGATGAATCATTTGCCTTTTATAGAGGTGTTCAAACATTTTAGGGAAAGGGAAAATGAGAAAACTTATACCACAAGAACAGAAATATTAAGCTTTAGATACATAAATTACTTGTTTGAGGCCAAATGCTCAATAGTCTTCAACATCGATTCTTTAGTATTCAAGCAAAATAGAAGGAGCAAAACTTCTTGGATAAATTTGAAACCACAGGAAAACAATTTTTTTGAAAAATTTCTCCGATACAGTTTCAATACTCATGAAACAGCCACAACAATGGCCACAACATATTGAACAACACAAAATTAAAAGGGCCATACCAGTAACTAAGCAAAAGACTGTAACTTCTACAACTGGAAAGTAAAAACAGTAAATCTATACAAGTAGATGGATTACTTCAATTAATGAGGTAAAATACATCTGATACGGAGTTGCATATGAAATAAAATCAGGCAATATAACACAGGTGTATACCACTAACGCTGACATATTTTTCTTTTACATAATTTGAATCTCACCATGAGCCTACCTTTCCAAGCTCTGAATAGTGGGCTTAAAGTAAAATTTGTTAACCTCTCACTGCACATCACTTCCATGTTCCAACCAAAGTCATTGAACATTTCAACCATATTGTCGGAACTCGTCTCCACTAAAAACGTTCTTCAAAATCATGCTCATGTGTCATGCCAAGAAGGTTCTGCATACCACAACAACCAATATGACAGTGGAAGTTGAAAAAATTAAAGCAAAAGAGTGATAGTTCATATCTTCACCTCAAAAATAGACTGTCTTAAATATGTGAACGAACTTGCATAAACGTGTACTGCGGCATTGCCGGTGTTAAAATCAAAAACAGATCTGAAGCAACCCCTTCAGGTTTATTCTATAAGCAAGATGGACATTACCTTTAGAAATACAGAAAAAAGAGTCTGTCACCATAAACTTGCCAGAGTCGTTGGTTTGATAAGCCTTATCTGTTTCCCTGCCTAGCTCATCAAACTTCGTAACCACTCTCAATTGCCGAAGGTAAACTAAAACCTTGTTAAGGTCTGGTGTTTCTGCAGTTTTTACCATAACCTCTTCTGATCGAGTAATATAAGCAACAATGGTCTAAGTGTAATTAAATTACATTGCAAATAACTTGTGTTACCAGATGAGCTGGAACTACCCTCCAATGAATAATGTAATTATTTTGCACTCACCAGCAGAATGTGCTGCCTTGAAATATCTGCCAAACATCAGAGAATAAGCAAATAACAAAATTGGAGAGGTGATTTACCTCTGTCGAGTAGTAGCAAGAAGCGAAACAGAACCATATTTTATTTCTGGTGCTATACTTTTGTATACCACTCATATATCCTAGCATTCCCCCCCCCCCCCCCCCCCCCCCCACCACACACACACACATTGATAAAAACTGTTGCTATATCAAACAAAAGTTATTAGTCATTGCATATTAAGGAACTACTAAAAAGCATATTCAGTTTTAAACACAAAAATGCAGCAGAATCTCATAAACAACTGTTATTTCTCTGAGGTTGCAGTTCGAATGGAAATGCAGCTCGATGATTTTGGTTCAATAGCACCAGTCGCTGAACTGGAGGCATAGTTGTTGAGGACAATGTAAGATAAAAAGGATTCACCCAAAATTGGATAACTTGATGCCAATTTTTGTAAGATTTTTATCTTATTATCATTTAAAGGAAATCCTAGGAGAGGTTTAACAAAGAAGACGGTCAGCAGTACTCCACGTAAATTGTACTGGAGCTGAATACCTTGAATTACCATGCCCCTGCAATTTCTTTTACTCCAATTTCAGAAATCAAGCTTCCAATTCCCGCAAATTAAAACTGTGGTATCACATATAAGTCAAAGAATGACTACTAATCCAATCTAGCAATGAAGTAAGCACAATACTCGTGCAAATTAAAAATACTGAAGTACAATATCTATTATGATAGCATGAATAATAAAGCAAGTGTTGAAAAAATGAAAAGTGATATCTGATATTTGGCACAAATATCATGTTTTGTGTCGTATTACAACTCCTTCTTATGACTTTTATCGCTCAATTCATGACGTAACCGTCATATTTGAACTTATATCGTTATATTTTATATGTATAAGTACGATGACGACAAACGATGGAAACTGTGCTTGAAATGATTGAAATTCGTAGCATATGTCGATTGGCTGAGGTGACGAGGCGAAGACCGCAAAGGACGAACTAAAAGGAGTTAATCGATTGAAGAGACTCCGCTTTCCTTCCGCATCGCGGAAGGATCGCGAGAAGCTTCAGAACTTCAGGCCATCGAGGTGCATCGCATAAAGAAAGCGGAACAACCAAACTCAGTCATCAGTGTTGCGCGATCCATCTGCATCGCGTGAAGAAAGCGAGAACCTGCAGTACATTGCGCGATCCTTCCGCGATGCGGAAGGAAAGCGGGGATCTGCGGATGTTTTCCCGATTAAACTAGGATTTGGATTCCTTATTTATTATTTTTACCCTAGCCTATATATAGACGTTTTAATAGCTGAGAATGGTGTGCTGGGATTATTCAAGGATTTGTAAGTCACCGTTCTCCTTTTTCTCTCTCTAGGTTATTTTATTTTTCATCTTTTTCAACCCTAGTTTATTAATGGCTTCTTTTGTCTATGATCGAACCATGAGTAGCTAATCTCCTAATTCTAGGGTTGTGGCGAAAGACTTGAAAGTTGATGTGATGACAATTATTATCTATTGATTTTCCATATTGTGGGTTGCTTATTTATTCTTGATTTCAATTGTTTGATTATCTGGCCAATAGTTAGACACTATCTGTGGTGCATGAATTGAACTTGAGAAAGGGAATTCACGTACGTAATAAGAATAAATAGAGTTTGTTCGATTGAATCGTTTCGCTAATGAGGATAGAGATATACCCTTTAGCCCTACTTAGTTGAATACGGAGAAATAAACGTGTTCTTGTTACCTCTGATGACCATAGAGATATAGGCGTTATAGTAACATCTACAAGCTTGTGAGTAGTTCGAGAGAATATCATAAAGCATAATTAACCCGTTAACTAGTAACCCAGGAAATAAAATAGGTGGAATTGTCTGAAGATCAACTGGATTGTCGAAAGCCATAACCCTAGCTCTTTCTCTCATCTGATAACTCTTACAGTCCTTCTCAACATAGTCCCAGTCATAAAAACACCCATCACAAATTGTTTACTTTTCAGTTTTAGTTTAGTACAACAAACAATCTTGATTTTCACTTTCTTGAATAGTTTCATTCGAATTTGAATTAGTTTAACAGTAGAATCTAAGTCTCTGTGGGATCGATATCTGGACTTAACAGTCTATATTACTTGTACGACCACGTATACTTGCGTGTGCGTTTGGGAGCAACAATATCTCAAAAAGAAATATCCAAATTCATTCATACTACCATTGTTGCTCCCAAACGCACACGCAAGTATACGTGGTCGTACAAGTAATATAGACTGTTAAGTCCAGATATCGATCCCCAGAGACTTAGATTCTACTGTTAAACTAATTCAAATTCGAATGAAACTATTCAAGAAAGTGAAAATCAAGATTGTTTGTTGTTCTAAGCTAAAACTGAAAAGTAAACAATTTGTGATGGGTGTTTTTATGACTGGAACTATGTTGACAAGGACTGTAAGAATTTTCAGATGAGAGAAAGGTCTAAGGTTATGGCTTTCGACAATCCAGTTGATCTTAAGATAATTCCACCTATTTTATTTCCTGGGTTACTAGTTAACGGGTTAATTATGCTTTACGATATTCTCTCGAACTATTCACAAGCTTGTAGATGTTACTATAACGCCTATATCTCTATGGTCATCAGAGGTAACAAGAACGCGTTTATTTCTCCGTATTCAACTAAGTAGGGCTAAAGGGTATATCTCTATCCTCATTAGCGAAACGATTCAATCGAACAAACTCTATTTATTCTTATTACGTACGTGAATTCCCTTTCTCAAGTTCAATTCACGCACCACAGATAGTGTCTAACTATTGTCCAGATAATCAAACAATTAAAATCAAGAATAAATAAGCAACCCAAAATATGGAAAATCAATAGATAGAAATTATCATCCAATCAACTCTCAAGTCTTTCGCCACAACCCTAGAACTAAGAGGTTTAGCTACTCATGATTCGATCATAGACAAAAGAAGCCATGAATACACTAGGGTTGAAGAAAGATGAAAAAGAAAATAAACCTAGAGAAAGAACAAGGAGAACGGTGGCTTACAAATCCTTGAATAATCCCAGCACACCGTTCTCAGCTATTAAAACGTCTATATATAGGCTAGGGTAAAAATAATAAATAAGGAATCCAAATCCTAGTCTAATCGGGAAAACATCCTCAGATCCCCGCTTTCCTTCCGCATCGCGGAAGGATCGCGCAATGTACTGCAGGTTCTCGCTTTCTTCACGCGATGCGGAGGGATCGCGCAACACTGATGACTGAGTTTGGTTGTTCCGCTTTCTTCACGCGATGCGCCTCAATGGCCTGAAGTTCTGAGGCTTCTCGCGATGCGGAAGGAAGGCGAGGTCCCTTCAGTTGATTAGCTCTCCTTTTAGTTCGTCCTTTGCGGTCTTCGACTCGTCACCTCAGCCAATCGACATATGCTACGAATTCCAATCATTTCCAGCACAGTTTCCATCGTTTGTCGTCATCGTACCTATACACATGAAATATAACGACATAAGTTCAAATACGACGGTTACGTCATGAAGTGAGCGATAAAAGTCATAAGAAGAAGCTATAATACGACACAAAACATGATATTTGTGCCAAATATCACCACCCCCCACTTAGACTTTGCTCGCCTTCGAGCAAACACAAACCAACATTAGACTATACTTCTAGCTCACTCATTCAAACAGGTCTGCAACGGGATTCGGCTAGTATGGCTAACTGTTGAAGAGAGATTTTCAAAAATAAACCAACGACCCAGATTGCGAAAGCCATGCCACAGGTTTAAGAACAAAACTCATTTTCAGCACCAAGTACTTCTTTTCAAAGAAAACATTTCGAATTTCAAAACAGTTGACTCAACGACACCACTTTAACGCATATAGGCAACCTTATGATCAAGAAATCAACACTTCACCTCTCTATTGCTAATTATGTGCCCTCACCTCAACAAAGTAGTCCATATTTCATCAAGAACCACATGTTTAAATCAATGGACCTGAAATCAATAAATGCGCTCACTCTCACAAAGAACGTCACATGTAATGTACGACATACCATATGCTTGCCCGTAGTGTAACCACTCTATTAATATAAGTGAGACGATCCTAGAATCAAGTAGGACTTCGAGGGTTGTAATGTAGGCTACGGGACGGGTAGGAATTATTTGGATAATAGTGACTAACCTCCCTAAGCACTTTAATACTTATACATTCGTCATTCTTGCACGCTTTCTTTGTTATCCCTTATTCAATACTAACCAACCTTTAAATTTCTCCCCAATTCACCCATTTTCTTTGTTTAAGCACCACTCTTTTTAGAAGTTACACAAGTTAGAAGGGGAACTTTTTTGCTACATTTTTTTTTTTGTCTTTTTCAGATTTCTTTCTTTCCCCCTTTTTTTTTTCAATTCCCACTAACACATGAATTAGTTCTGTTCATTCGGTGCTCCCATTGTATTCCTAGATTACAATTAAAAACCATTTCCCCTCTTTATTGCACCTCCCAACTCCCATTATACATGTAAATGATTAAAGTGCTCATGGAATGTTTGGATCAAAAATCAAGTTTTATAGAACGAAGGGGTAAAGGCTAAATAATTGCTATCAAAGAAAAGGCTAAAGGCTCAAAAAGGGTTAACTAGGGTGCTATTTGCGAGTTGGTAGGATAGCTTTCTAGGATTTTTAGTGACTAATCAAAGAAACGCCTCTATCACTTTCTAGGCTCAACCAACTTCATTTCGATTCGTGAACACACAGGGCAAGTTCTAGATGTCAATACCAAACATGGATTCAAATACAAAACCTTACTCACACATGGCACACAATCAACGCAAGAGGGATCCGGTTGTCCCTCGAATCAAACAACAATGATAGTCAACAATGCCAAGTAGGTCATACGGGTCAACACAAAAACCATTTTCAAGTGCTTCCAAGAAAAGTAATACAATTTTCACGGCATGCTTTCACAAAACAGTTCAAGATCACTCATATGCCAAGACTTCACCTATCCCGTGCACCTAGCATTTGAATACACCTAGCCTACGGACTAATTTTCCCTCAAGCAGGTTGTCATCCACCCGTCATCAGGAACAACCCTTCTTATGACTATAAAAGAAAAATCGACCTACGCCCGGCTCAAAGGCCCCCCCTCGGGAAAGAACCGAGGCCATAAGAAAACCAAAGGGGGTGGATGATGAATGCCTACTAATGAGGCGCTTAAGAAGTTATCAAAGAAAAATAAAGAAAATAATTTTTTTTGAAATTTTTCCAACTTTTTCCATTTTGTTTTTACGACACTAAGATGCAGAACTAAAAAGAAATCCTAAAACAAAATCCTACGGCATACTAATCATCATCCGCAACCTCAAAACATGGTGTTACAAACCAGGGACGTATTTTCCCACCCTACACTTAAAATTATGCAATGCCCTCAATGCATGTAGATTTGAAATCAAATAAAGCGCAAGCGAGGTAAGAAATACTCCCAGGGGACCAGTAGGGCCTGGTCGTCCTCATCAAGGAAGTCCTCATCATTAGCCGCGCCCTCATCTGGTTCGGCGTCCTCTTCCTCTTCATTGTCTTCACCTTGCATCAGCGACTCTGCCTCCTCCTCATCTTCGAATGCGGCCATTACTCGATCAGCCGAGTTCTCGTCCTCATCCGCGGGTAACTGAGATAGCTCGCCCACCAGCGCCCAAGAGTGTGGAGTGTGTGGTTATCAATAAAGACCCTTGTGAGATCAATATTAAAGTGCTCACTCGCAACCATCATCCCCGAGTAAAGCTAAGCTAGTATAGTGGACTGGGCAGACCTCTCCTCTACCGGAGTCAAGTGATGTCCGGATACACTTGTTGGGGCCATGACATTGGAGATGTCGAGCGGGTCAATGGGCGCCTCAAGTACTCTATCAGTAGAGTACGCTAACTCCTCGTCGAGCTGCATTAGGTAGGAAGTGAGAGTGTTTCCATAACTTAGCCTTTTTGACTTCCCAGCACGCACTCGGCGGATTTCCTGCAGCATCCAATACCCTATGTTCACCGGCTGCCCTGTCATCAGGAAGTACACAATGCACACTCTCTCCCGTTGTACCTCCGAGAAGTGATCAAGTGGCATTATTCTCACATTTAGGAGGCGCAGCCACACTCGTGCCTATTTACAAAAGTTGCTCATGCTCATACTTCTATGCTTCCGAAGAGGCCCTGAATATCGCGCCCATTGAGCTTTTGAGTTGGCTCCACACAGAGTTTCCCGGATAGCCCTATAATCAGGCCTTTTGATGAACTCTAGTAGTAGCTCAACAGGCACATCCGGAACCCCAATGGCCCTGCACAAGGTTGATGCCGACAATGGCACCCAATTTTGCCGAAAGAACAGAGACTCTCGAGCCATACGAGTTGGTATGCTAGCATAACGTTCCATGACCAAATCGATGTTCACAGGCCCCGATTGTTCGAACACCGACGTCCATCCCATGGCAACTATACGGTCGTGGACATCCCGAAAATTCTTCTTCAAAGGGGCTCGACTGATTGCTCGCTCATGATTGTACCCTTTCGAGGTGTCAAACCCCGCATACCACTCTTCTCCTTCCCCCGAGAGACGGGGGTTGGTTGTCCTTTTAGATGTCGTAGGAATGACAACCGCGGGATGCTTGCCTTTTCCGGATGTTTGCCCCTTTTTCTCTTTGGGCGGGCTTTGTGCTCGCCCTCTTTTTGTACCTTGGGAGGAGGAGGCGACAGCTTTTCCCTTGGATTTGCCATGAACCATTTTGCCTGCAAAACAACGCATTACCAAACGAGAGGTGTAGGTTAGTAACGACGGGGTCGTGGCACAACCCCACACTTACTTCAAACTATATTATGAAAAATAAAATCAAAAGAAGTTAACTACTCCTACAAGACCAAGCAAACAAAAACAGAGTACTCGATTGTCATGTTGTAGGGCTTGGGACGAAAAAATCACAATTTCCAATCTGCCCTTCTAATTCGAATTTCATGGTGAGATGAATTTCACAAGGGTTCCTATGCTCGGTTAATGTTCCATTGCTACTCAAGACTTCACAATTTCACAAAAACATAGTTTAGGACTTTTATCGAACACCTTGTGGGCGTAAAATCCTCCCTTAACTTTGGGTAACAATGGTGGGTTGAAGAACCCTCCTTTATGCAATGGGAGTCACATTCTAGCCACATTCACACCTAGTACACAAGCAATACCAATCCCCGCCCACAATTCGCCCATACCCATATCCCTACTTTACACATACCAACACAATAACAAGGAGAAAGAAAATAGGGAAGATGAACACTTACCTTGTGATGTTAACGTGGGATGGATTAAAGCAACTTGAAGTTGTTTGTGTGAGAGAGGGGATGGGGATGGGTGTTTTTCGTATTAAAGGGAATGGGGGGAGTTGGGGAATTAGTGTAGGATGAAAATAAGAAGAGGGGGGCGGCGTATTCCATATATACGAAAAAGAACACACAAACCGGGTCGACCCACGCGATCCGTCCGAATCGCGGGTCGATCGCGCAAATCACTGGGCGCTTCTGATTTTTAATGCGCGATCTGCCCGCATCGCAGGCAAAAAGCGCAAATCACTGGGCACTTTGTCTGTTTTTTCTTCTTTTTTCACCCAATTCCTGCAACATGAACAAACGTGACTTATATCCTACAAAATGTTGGGTTGCCTCCCAACAAGCGCCTTAGTTAAGGTCATGGCACGACACTTTTGTTTTTCTAAAAAAAAAAAAAAAACCACGGGCTGCCTCCCGAGAAGCGCTTGATTTAACGTCGCTGCACGATGCAGGCTTTCCTCAAGCCTCTTCTAGATCGATGGTGGTCCTGGCGCGGTCAGTGGCCTCCCCGTAGTAATGCTTCACTCTCTATCCGTTCACCAAGAATGTCTCATTCGAGTTGGGTCTTTTGAGCTCGATTGCACCATGTGCAGTCACGCGAACTACCTCGAATGGTCCGGACCATTTACTCTTCAGCTTTCCACCAAACATCTTCAGCCTGGAGTTATACAGCAATACTAACTGCCTAGGCTCAAAGTCACAAGATTGGATGCGCCTGTCATGAATTCTCTTGGTGCGCTCCTTATACATTTTCGCGTTTTCATAAGCATGATAGCGAAATTCCTCCAACTCGTGCAGCTGCAACAGTCTCTTCTCTCCAGCTTGAACCATGTCTAGATTCAGCTTCTTGATCGCCCAATATGCTCTATGCTCAAGGCTCAAGCTCGACTGGTAGATGACATGCCTTACCAAAAACGAGCTTATAGGGAGATGTGCCAATCGGAGTTTTGTAAGCTGTTTTGTATGCCCACAGAGCATCATCAAGCTTTAATGACCAATCTTTTCTACTTACGCTCACAGTCTTCTCCAAAATCCTCTTGATTTCTCTGTTTGATACCTCCACTTGACCACTCATCTGAGGGTGATAAGCAGTCACTATTTTGTGTTTCACCCCATACTTGAGCAGCAACTTATCAAAGAGCCGATTGCAGAAGTGCGTACCTTGATCACTGATGATGGCCCGAAGGGTCCCAAACCTTGTAAAAATGTTCTTTTTCAGAAATCACGCCACCACACTAGCATCATTGGTGAGAAGTGCAATAGCTTTCACCCACTTCGAGACATAGTCTATAGCCACCAATATGTACTTATTCCCCTTGGATGGTATGAAGGGACCCATGAAGTCGATACCCCACACATCGAACAACTCAATTTCTAAGATGCCCTTCAAAGGCATTTCATTACGCTTGGAGATATTTTCGGTCCTCTGGCAGCTATCACATGCTCGCACAAATTCATGAGCATCTTTGAACAAAGTGGGCCAGTAGAACCCGGACTGAAGTACCTTTGCATCCATTCTGTCACCCGTGTGATGTCCCCCATAGGGTGATGAGTGACACTTCTCGAGAATCGCTGAGACCTCTTTCTCTGGAACACACCTTCTGATCAGCTGATCTGTGCCAACCCGGTAGAGATAAGGCTCATCCCACACATAGAAACGATTGTCATGCAAAATCCGCTTCTTCTTCTCGTGATTAGCACCCGGGGGTAGACCTCACTTACTATAAATTTCACCATGTCTGCATACCATGGCACCTCCGCTGATTTAAGAGCAAAGAGTTTTTTGTCGGGAAACGTCTCCTTAATCGCCACTGCTTCATCCACATGTTGCCGATCTTCTAATCGCGATAGGTGATCTGCTACCTGATTTTTTGTGCCCTTTCGATCAAGAATCTCGATGTCAAACTCTTGCAGCAGCAATACCCAACGAATAAGCCTAGGCTTTGCATCCTTCTTTGCAAACAAATAACGAACTACCGTGTGATCAGTGTAGACAATCGCCTTCGTGCCCACCAGATATGATCGGAATTTGTCAAAGGCGTAGACAACTGCCAATAACTCCTTCTCTGTGACAGTATAGTTCATCTGGGTTGCATCAAGTGTCTTGCTGGCATAATAAATAGGATGAAAAATCTTGTCCCTTTTCTGACCAAGGATAGCACCCACAACGAAATCACTTGCATCACACATTAAGATAAACGGTAGAGACCAATCGGGTGCAATGATAATAGGAGCAGACACCAACCTTCGTTTCAACTCCTCAAAAGTCGTCAGACAGGCTTCATTGAACACAAACTTCACATCTTTCTCTAGAAGCTTACAGAGTGGATTAGCAATTTTAGAGAAGTCTTTGATGAACCGTCGGTAAAAGCCAGCATGCCCAACAAAAATGCGCACTCCCCGAACTGAAACGGGTGGTGGAAATATTTCAATTGCTTCAATCTTCGCCTTGTCAACCTCTATTCCTTTGCCCGATATCTTGTGCCCAAGAACAATTCCCTCTCGAACCATGAAATGGCATTTTTCCCAGTTAAGTACCAAGTTTGTTTCTTCACAACGAACTAACACGGCATCAAGATGATTTAAACAGCCATCAAAAGAAACTCCAAAAATGGAGAAATCATCCATAAATACCTCCACATAATTTTCCACCATATCGGTGAAGATAGCCATCATGCATCGCTGGAAGGTACCTGGAGCATTGCACCAACCGAAAGGCATCCTCCGGAATGCAAATGTGCCATATGGAAATGTCAATGTGGTCTTCTATTGATCCTCAGGCGCAATCATGATCTGGTTGTAACCCGAATAACCATCCAAAAAGCAATAATAATCGTGCCCAGCCAATCTGTCGAGCATCTGATCCATGAAGGGTAAAGGAAAATGATCTTTTCTGGTGGCGTTGTTCAACTTGCGATAGTCGATACATATCCTCCAGCCCATAACAGTTTGTTGAGGCACCAATTCATTCTTCTTGTTTTCTACCACAGTTATGCCCCCTTTCTTCGGGACACATTATACAGGACTCACCCAATTGCTGTCTGAGATGGGATAAATAATGCAGTTGTCAAGCCCCTTGATTACCTCTTTCTTCACCACCTCCTTCATGATCGGGTTCAGTCGCCTCTGACACTCAATACTGGGTTTGCTGCCTTCCTCCAATAAAATTTTGTGCATGCAAAAAGAGCTACTAATACCCCGAATATCAGCTATCGACCACCCGAGGGCTCGAATTCGATTTCTTAGCACTCGTAATACACGTTCAACCTACACATCAATCAAATAAGCAGAGTGGATTACGGGCAATGTGTATCCCCTACCCAAGAAAGCATAGCGAATGTGAGGAGGCAATGGTTTCAACTCAAGAACGGGAGCCTCTTCAATAGACGGTTTCGGCTTCTTCCATGACTCTGGTCTGTCTAGCTCCTCAAACGGTGTACTTGCTCGTAGATGAGCACATGAAGTTTCAAGAATGCTAAGACACTCCTCCACTTCTGTATCAATCTTCAGATCTTCCCCATACACCAAAGCTGTCTCCAACGGATCTCGCGAGGCTAGAAAGTGATCTAACTCGGCATTTGTGAGCTCGGGTTCCACCACAGAAATCATCTTCAATTCCTCATAATGGGCTGGAAGTCTGGTAGCTTTAAACACATCAAAGGTCGTCTCTTGCCCATTAACTGTCATAGATATCTTTCCATCTTTCACTCGGATTACAGCATCAACAGTAGCCAAGAATCCTCTCCCCATGATGAGAGGAACACTCTTATCTGCCTCATAATCAAGTATCACAAAATCAACCGGCAGAATAAATGGGTCTACCTTCACAAGAACGTCCTCAATAATACCATCAGGATAAGCAAGAGATCGATCAGCCAACTGCAATGTAATAGTGGTTGGCCTAGGCTCTCCCAAACCCAACGTTCGGAACACAAAGGTGGGCATAAGATTAATACTAGCACCCAAATCACACAATGCTAGACCAACTTCAATGTTGCCAATCGTAATCGAAATTGTGAAGCTGCCCGGATCTTTCAACTTTGGAGGGATCTTACTCCTCACTCTAGAACTGCACTCCTCAGTAAGTGCAACTGTCTCAAACTCTGTCCAACGCCGTTTGTTCGCGACCACATCTTTAATATATTTCGCATACTTTGGGACTTCTTGAAGAAGCTCCACCAAAGGTATGTTGATGTGTACCTGTTTTAAGAGTTCAAGAAATTTCCTGCAAGCCGAATCTGCTTTCTGTTTCTGAAGTCACTGTGGAAAGGGAGGGGGTGGTCGCACCACTTCCTCTACATGCTGCTCTGCGACTGTTTGCTTTGGTTCCGCTTGCTTAGCAGGGATAAGTTCTGCCTCTGCTATGTTCTTCTTTTTCGGCGGCACTTCTTATAGCTCTCTACCATTCCTCAAGGTGACTGCTTTGCATTCTTTTGGATTCTTTTCAGTATCACTAGGAAGAGCACTCGGAGGTCTGACATTCTGGATAAGAGCCATCTGCCCCATCTGACGCTCAAGCTCGAATCGATTTCTGCATCTCACTCTGGATTTTTTGATTTTGCTGCTGCATCACCTGATTTTGATCTATGAGCTGCTTCATCATCTCCTCTAAATTGCTAGCTGGCTGAGCTTGAGGTTGCTAATAATTGCTAGGCTTGTGGAAATCCTGCTTTCCAAATGGAGTGTTGTAATTATTTCCGTAATAGTTCCCCCGATTTCTAGTACCACGATTCTGCTGTCCTATAAAGTAGACGGACTCTGGATTCAATGGACAATTGTTATAATCATGAGGTTCACCGCAACCTACACATGCTGCTTGCTGAATGTGTTGAACTGGTTGAATCTGCTGAGCTTGAGGAAACACCCTCAACATCACGTTAGTAAGAGTACCTATATCAGCCCGAATAGCTGCAACATCATCAACTTTAAGAACCCCAGCAGCTTTTTGTTGTAGCCCCCGGCTAATCTCGTTATACTCATGATGACCCTCAGACATCATCTCAAAGAGATCTTCCATCTCTTCATATGTTTTGTTTAATATCTAACCTTGAGCTAAAGCATTCAGCTGGGCCCTTGATTCATGGTTAAGACCCTCTACGAAATAGTTGCCAATGATCTCCTTTGGCTGCATGTGATGGGGGCAATCTCGCAGATAACCCTTATACCTTTCCCAAGCGTGTGGTAGAGATTCGGAATCTCTCTGAGTGAAGTTAGCAATTCTTCCTCGCAGCTCCTTTGTCTTCTTGGATGAGAAGAACCTGTCGATAAACTTATTTCATAATATCTCCCAAGAAGTGATAGAACCTGCAGGTAAATTCGTCAACCATTCCCTCGTTTCGCCAATAAGTGAGAACGGAAACAAGGACGGCTTCACATAATCATCGGGGACATCTCTATATTGGAAATTCTCGCTCAACTCCACGAACTGCATCAAGTGCTTATGCGGGTCTTTACTAGATTTACCCATATACTGGCACGTATGTTGCACCAGCTGCACTGTTCCTTATTTTAGCTCGAAATTTCTAGTAATGTCAGGCCTAACAATAGCCTTAGCAATGGTTGCCATACTTGTCCTAGCATAACTGGATAACAGAATTCGTTGTTCCTGTGCCCTCACGGCTGCTCTCTCCCCCTGTTCATCTGTGTTTCTGGCTCTATCCCTTTCTGCCTGTTCAAGAGCAAGTCTTGGTGCTTCGTTAGCCATTTGTCTCTGTCGTCGGAAGATTCTTTCGATTTCTTGATCAAGATCAACTAACGGTTGTCCTGAACTTCTAGTGCTTGGCATAAACCAGAGAAGTCTGAAGAATCACAAGGAGAACAACGAAAAAAAAGTAAAGACTTGAATAGAAAAACAAACTTAAATTAGAAAAACAGTAATTTTTCTAAGTCCCCGGCAACGGCGCCAAAAACTCGTTGCTCCCAAACGCACACGCAAGTATACGTGGTCGTACAAGTAATATAGACTGTTAAGTCCAGATGTCGATCCCACAGAGACTTAGATTCTACTGTTAAACTAATTCAAATTCGAATGAAACTATTCAAGAAAGTGAAAATCAAGATTGTTTATTGTACTAAGCTAAAACTGAAAAGTAAACAATTTGTGATGGGTGTTTTTATGACTGGAACTATGTTGACAAGGACTGTAACAATTTTCAGATGAGAGAAAGGTCTAGGGTTATGGCTTTCGACAATCCAGTTGATCTTCAGACAATTCCACCTATTTTATTTCTTGGGTTACTAGTTAACGGGTTAATTATGCTTTATGATATTCTCACGAACTACTCACAAGCTTGTAGATGTTACTATAACGCCTATATCTCTATGGTCATCAGAGGTAACAAGAACGCGTTTATTTCTCCGTATTCAACTAAGTAGGGCTAAAGGATATATCTCTATCCTCATTAGCGAAACGATTCAATCGAACAAACTCTATTTATTCTTATTACGTACGTGAATTCCCTTTCTCAAGTTCAATTCACGCACCACGGATAGTGTCTAACTATTGGCCAGATAATCAAACAATTAAAATCAAGAATAAATAAGCAACCCAAAATATGGAAAATCAATAGATAGAAATTATCATCCAATCAACTCTCAAGTCTTTCGCCACAACCCTAGAACTAAGAGGTTTAGCTACTCATGATTCGATCATAGACAAACGAAGCCATGAATACACTAGGGTTGAAGATATATGAAAAAGAAAATAAACCTAGAGAAAGAACAAGGAGAACGGTGGCTTACAAATCCTTGAATAATCCCAGCACACCGTTCTCAGCTATTAAAACGTCTATATATAGGCTAGGGTAAAAATAATAAATAAGGAATCCAAATCCTAGTCTAATCGGGAAAACATCCGCAGATCCCCGCTTTCCTTCCGCATTGCGGAAGGATCGCGCAATGTACTGCAGGTTCTCGCTTTCTTCACGCGATGCGGAGGGATCACGCAACACTGATGACTGAGTTTGGTTGTTCCGCTTTCTTCACGCGATGTGCCTCAATGGCCTGAAGTTCTGAGGCTTCTCGCGATGCGGAAGGAAGGCGAGGTCCCTTCAGTTGATTAGCTCTCCTTTTAGTTCGTCCTTTGCGGTCTTCGACTCGTCACCTCAGCCAATCGACATATGCTACGAATTCCAATCATTTCCAGCACAGTTTCCATCGTTTTTCGTCATCGTACCTATACACATGAAATATAACGACATAAGTTCAAATATGACGGTTACATCATGAAGTGAGCGATAAAGTCATAAGAAGAAGCTATAATACGACACAAAACATGATATTTGTGCCAAATATCACCCATAATATCTAAATTAATTGTCTTAATGAGTATTTACTCATGTTATCCGTTGAGGCATTGAAATTCCTAGTAATGAGTCTTTAATCATTCTACCCAACAAATCACATTGAATAGCAATTGACCTTTTCAATTGCTAATGAGCCATTTCGTGTTGGACATCAACAGAACATTTCTTGTCTATTAAATTAGCCAGCAGTTACTTGTATAGATCTTGACCTATTTATATGCTCTATTTCTTTTCTCTTGTTTTTAACTGTGAAGATGGTGAAACCAAGAAACACAATTCCATCTTTTCATTTCCTTTTTAGTGTTGGATTTTCTTCTTTGTGAAATCTTTGTTAGATTCTGGCTCCTAATTTTGTACTAGAAGAGTTTATTGAATCCTGGGGATACACCCCGGGTGAAATATCCTTAAGAACAGTGTCTTAATTGACATGCCTCTAGCTTTCAAGAATTTCTTGCAAGATTCGTGATCAAGTATTTTCCGACAGGTTCGTGATCAAGTATTTAAGGTTGTTTACACTCTAATTATACGGAGAATTGACGATGTCCAAGTCGCTGTTCTAATCCTATCGAAAGGTATAGAGATTTTTCACTCATTCTTTTCCAAGACGGTAAAGGTATGTGATAAAACTTCTGGACAAATGTTATTGTCAAATAACGTGTTTAGTATTGGACGTTAAGTCAAATATTTTTCGTAAGATTTCCAACAGCAAGTGGGCAAGTCCTAGGCATAATAAAAGGTAGTATTGATCCAAATGAATTATCTAAATTAAGCTCTCTCTTCTTATGGTACATGTAGTCCATAAAATAACCAATTCCTAAAGTATTTCTCTGAAGGAAACTTGGAAAAAATTCTACAAAACAAAGTAAAATTCTGTTTAATCATGAGGAAGTCGAAAAGGCAGAAATTCTTCAAGTTTTTACTAATCCTAAATTCTGATTTACCTATAGGACAAAATCTTTTCCTTTTCAAATACGTGTTGTCACATATATATGCACATGTCCCTTGACTTAGACCACTATAATCTATCAAGAAAATATTCCTACATGCAGGAAAGAAATAGTAAGAAACATTCAAACAGTTCATACCATATATTGTTGGCGTGCAAATTGACATTTCTTATACGAGTCTTGAAAACTTTAATATAAAAGTTTTGTTTCTTATGCATTAACAATGAAAAATTCTCATTAATAATTGTGAATACCTCTAAATAATATTACAATTTTAGATCAGACCAAAACTTTGTTTTTCAAGGATAGAAGAAAGATTTCAAGGATGGAAGAAACCATTACAAGAATGATATTTTTACATTAGTAATTGACAAAGCATAATTGCCATCAGAAAAAATCAATTGCATTTCATACATCATTTAATAGGAAAAATATAATTGTTGAAGATAAGTCTGGCAAAGCGAATTGTAAATAGCACCAACCTAACGAGCGACGACGATCAATGCAAAGTAAAAAACCAGCATCAACATCCAGGAAATACTTGGAAATTTGCAAAAGTCTGTAAAAATAGATAAACACAAATCCTGGGGTTTAATTGGGCCACATCAGCGGACCTATGTCCTGCTTTTATATATTTATATAGATATAGACGAATGACTTTAATTCTTACAATTGAATAAATAGAGGAATATTAAAAGAAAGACAAAAAAGGAGAAATAACGAAGAAAAAGGCCAAAAAAGGAGCAAAAAAGATAATTATCATTCTTGGGTTTAGAGGCATACCACGTCGCTTTTCCTATGCCTAGCTTTATTATATATATAGATTTTATCTTTAACACGTATCTTCATGTGGAGGCTTGATTCTTTTTCATGGGTCAAGTATGTGAAAATTCTTCGTCTTTTTTTCTTTTTTTTTTTTAATATGGTGGCGGGGAAATTTGAATTCAAGGCGTGGCTATTTTGATGCCATGTTGAAGTATGCCTGACCAACAATTCTTTTATTTATTTTATTATTTTTTTAACACTCGCAAACAATATGATCTACTTGATGAAATAAGGTTTAACAATTTCTTCTTTATATGGTGATGTTCGAGTTAACCAGCGCGCTCATCAGTTATTTCAAACTTGTCATTTCCTACCATCATAGACAACGGCAACTCTGCCAAGGATCAGGAAAATAGAAAGAGATCTCCTATCATTATAAAACGAGAAACTGATCAAGTAATATGGGACGGAGAGAGTACCAATTATAGAACTATTGATTTATGTAGTTCCAACTCTTTCTATATATAGTTATTTCCCATTTTCCATTATCATTGTCCTTAGAAAGTTATTACATTATTAGCTAGTTCCAATACGAAGAAAATTATCACCAAATTATGGACTTGGCAAAATATTTGGGGAAAGATCACGAATGCCCCCTCAAATAAAAAAAATTACCCGCTTATACCCCCATTATTTTCATGCCCCAAGAAAAAAATTAAAAATATTTACCAAAGATGCTCCCCAGTTATGATACCAACATGATATATAAATATACTGAGATGGTATCATGGAAGATACTTCAGTCCTTCTCTTAGTCCTCCATGATACCATCATGCATGGATGATGCTTCAGTCCTTCTCTTAGTCCTCCATGATACCATCATGGTATATAAATATATCGAGACAATATTATGAATGATCATGTTCATTCATTAAAAATGACACACTTTTTTTGAAAAAAAAAAACTTTATAATACCATCGTCTTATATACATATACCTGATGGTATCATGAAGGACTGCTTCAATCCTTTAATAAGACACTTCTCAGGACCATGGTACCATCATGGTATATAAATATACTGAGATGGTATCGTGGAGGACTGTTTCAGTCCTTCTCTTTGTCTTCCATAATACCATCGTGATATATGCATATACCGAAATGGTATCACGGAGAGGAAGGGGTTTGGCCAAGAGGTATGTTGGGTAAATATTTTCAGTCGGTGGGGATAGAAGTGAAAATAGTTTGGAAGGGGGTATGAATGGGTAAATATTTTGTATGTTGGGGCCAATTAGTGATGTTTTCCCAAAATATTTCCTAACTGTATATTAGTTCACTAGGGAATGGTGACTAATTTTATTAAGTCCACATGGGGTATTCAAAATATTTTATGGGCCACTATATTTTTTTCTCCCGTTTGAAAAAGAATGTTACTTTTCTATGTATACAAATAATTTTACTTTAAAATTTTTATTTTATAAATTTTTTATTTTATCCTTAACCACATGATTTAATATATAGCCATACAAATACAAACGGAAGAAGGAAAATACTGTTGGACGAAAAGTCACAAGTGTAATGGGCCATGCCACTACTCATACAAATGTAGCCACAATTGCAAGCACGGTTTGGAGCTGACTATGGGATTTGTAAGAAGTACAAATGCAGTGATCACAAACATCACTGGCTACTCTCCTTGCCATTATTCATGAGAAATTTCGAGTCCCAATTCTTGGTAAATTAACTAAAATAAATAAGAAGCTACCTATTTATGTTAAATAAAGGATAGACAAGAAGTTGGAGTTGTTTTGTGTTTAACAATGTAATAAGGTTTAGTTAATGTGAACTATGGTATTATGCGGATCAATAAATATTTATTGTATGCTTTTTGGTTAGTGTTAGTGTATGAACTATGGTATTATGCTGAATAAATATTTATTGTGTTTTTTTTTTTTTATTAGTGTTAATGTGAACGATCGTATTTTGCTTAAAAAATTATTTGTTGTGTCAAGTACCATAAACATGAAGAGCACCATTGCAAAAAATGATTACTGTAAGATTATTAAATCTTTTTCTTTTATCTGGATGAAGCAAAGGCAAAACAGATCTTAAAAGCTTATAAATAATCCACGAGTAATAAATATTTGGGTTTGGGGAGGGGATTGTTTATCTCCTAACGTTATGACGATGACCAGTAATAGATCTCTTATTTTTGTTGGAAGGATTCAAATCTAAATGATTGTCTGGTGTAAGACCTCTTGTAATCCCATTAAGGTATATGGTGAGATGAATGAGATTTTTTCGTACACTTAACGAGTGGCTTTGGGTTAAAACCCCTGAGGCCTCTTAATAAAATTTCGTTAAGCCACAAATAACATTGAGCACCCTTGCACCAATGGTGCATCTTAATTCTTACACTACAGGAAATAAGAGATTTTTTATTTTTTTTGTGCTGCGGCCATTGCGTGTTGACCAGACCTTTGTGCGTGACTGATAGTGTTTTGACATGTTAATTTTAAATGATTTCCCACATCAATAATCAATTGTAGTACACCAATTTACCTTCTATGTGCTGATAATTAGAAGCTTTGATTTTCTTTATCTTGATGTTTTATTTAGCGAGACAGAGAAAGGCTTTATTGGAAGAGCAAACTAACTGCGTGTATCAGGGATTATAAAATAATGTTACAAAATGTGATTTGCCTCAACACATGTGGACATGGGCAATTGCAATTCACAATTGAGAGAGGGATTTTAAAGTTTGATAATAGGGAATTTTAAAAATCGCAAATAAACAAAAACCAACAGAAAGGAACGTAACATACCCTAACACAAATTATTAGGAGTAACTGTTTTCTGGTGAAAACGGATAATAATCAATTAGAGAATCGTATTTTAAGGGTTTAAAGACAAGTAGGTCGTATCCAATCCCAGAAACTCTCCTTTCGGGGTCAGTGTTTGTGATGGTAAGGGTTATATTGAAAGAACCGAGCTTAAGAAATAACAAAATAATGTAAGACAAACAGATATTCCAAGGTAAATGATGTGCCTGGGTGTATATTGCTTTAGAGAGAAAATAAGAGATAAGTTACTAGAGAGGAAGTGAAGATGCCTTAGCTTATATGATAAGCTATCTATATGAAAAACCAAAACAAGACCTTTCCACCCTCGCATGTGGATGATGTGACGCGAGGTTACCTCCAACGTTAGCATAGTCAGTGGCTCTCTGATCTAGAACAGCGAATGTGACTGGAGTTGGTGGGAGAGGGTTACAGCTGTGAGGATTCCTCTGATCATCCCGAGCACCCAGTCTCACATGCGACCCAGGGATGATTTTCTACCTAATACAGATAGTCCCCATTTTCCGGGTTACCTTAATAGCGAGCCCGGGAAGTGGAAGAGCTCATCACTTCTAACCTTTTCGTGGAGAAGTCCTTAAATCGTCGAGACTTATCTTGTCAGGATTTCGAATTTAATGCGCCTCTTCACTCATTCGGTGGCGTCGTTTCCCCTTGCATGCGTTCTTTTCCCATCAGAAGTTATTGGCCACGTGTCCCATTCTGAACCTAGTCTTTTCATGAGAAATCACGCCTTCATATTGATGACGGATCCCTTCCTTCGAGGTTTGACTCGACGCACCCCAACAAAGTATCCCCCACTTAGGGTTGCATCGCTTGCTCCTTTATCCTTATAAATACCTCCGCTTCTCCTCCAAAGAGCCATTTCCCTCTCGAGCTTATCCTTCTTCCGAGAGGCGTCTTATAATCGTTCTTCAAGGCTATCATTCTTTCTCTGCAAATCTTAATCGTCGTCTTTTCCAACTTCTGCCATGTCTTCGGATTCGTCCACCGCTGGAGGCGCCACCTCCAGATCCCGGGGGGTTCAAAACAGCTATTCCGAGGTCTCTATTCAACAAGTACCGATTGATCGTCCTCCGATACCTAGGTCGTCGAAGAGGAAGGCTTCGGCCTCAAGCTCCGCCCCCCAACAGGCAAAAATATTTATTCTTGAAAAATGGTGGAAAATTAAAGACTTGGCCGTGCGCGAGACTTCTGCCGCCTCGGATCATGAAAGAGACTGGCCAACATTAATTGCCTAAAGCCCCATAATTATGGGGCCCATATTTTTCTATATATGTACTAGTCTCTATAAATGTGCAGTTGCACGTTATTTCCAATTAAATATAGCCCGTTAATATTTGATCTTTGACTGTTGTCATGTAAGTGCTTATTTAGAATGTTAATTGTGAAGTTACCTTAATAATATCAAATCAGTTACGTTATTTCCAATCAATCTCAATCTATGTTATGTCTTCCCCGTTTAGAATCCTTCAAAAATAGTAATCGTCGAAACACAACAATTCATACAAAATAAGTTAATAAAAACTACAACGTATACATATTAAAATTAAAACTCTCAGCCAAAATTAATAGGCACCATCAAGCATAAATGATGTCCAAGTCATGAATACAATTTTTTCATAGTCACCGGAAGTTTTTTTTAAATAAATCTATTAATTGGTTGTGAAGTCTTATATTTTTTTGGTCGAAGAAATAATTTCATTAACCAAATTAGAGTTATGTACAACTTGCTCATTTGGACTTTTGAGACAGGATCTCATGCTAATCTATTACAATCATTCCGTGCTACGAGCTATTTAATTGCTAATACTATCTAGCAAGGAAAGTTGTTAACATCTCCTAACTTTTTACTCCAGTTCGGCTGCTTTTGACCTGCAATATGAAGTTGCAGTACTATTTTTTTTGTTCGGTCCTCTTTTATACTGATCAGTTGCTGAAATCTTCGCAGGTTCCTCTCCCTCCAAATATGGTATATTGTTGCTGCAAAGAGGAATCCTAGAATGTGCCATTTTGTATTTCTACTGGTAACCCTTTTTGATACCCATTGGATTTCATTCTCCCACTGTTCTATCTGTCTAGTGATGCATAGCAAGTGCACTAGCTTTTTCCAGATAAAGTTGGAGTAGGAACACTCAAAGAACAGGTGGCTGTGTGTTTCTTCAAGGTCATCCAAACATAATACACACTTAGACTCCATCTGCACCCCCATTTTGTAATTCTATCTGCCGTAGCTAGTCTGTTTTGTATAGCCATTCACATGATAAAGTGATGTCTAGGTATAATACCTTTAAGCAGGGCCAATGTTTTCCAATGGACTTTGGGCATTTGCGGTCAAGAGCTATATATGTTTTTTTTATACTGAACCTGTTTCCAACCTGGTAGGTGTAGAGTTGGCTTATCCCTGTGTGGAGTCCTCTTCTGGAGTCAAAGATCTTCCGCAGAAACCAACATGATTGTTTAGGAGTGTCTATCTCTTGGATTCTCTTGTTCTTTATGTAGTGGATGTGGACCCATTGCACCCACAATGTATCGTTTTTCTTAGCAATTACCCATAACAGCTTAGTGATAGCAGCCTGGTTCCATACTGAGAAGTGGAGAATGTTGATTCCCCCAGTAGATTTAGTTTGGCATAGCTTCTCCCAAGCAATGGGATGTTTCTTTGAGTTTTCATTTGATCCACTCCAAAGGAAGTTCCTACAGATGGCACTCACTGTTTTATGTACCTTCTTTGGGAGGAGGAAAACTTGACGCCAATAGGTTTGCATTTCAAAAAGGATGCTCTTAATAAGTTGTAGCCGTCCAAAATAGGAGAGCCATTTTGAGGACCAACATCTTATCTTAGCTGCAATTTTGTGCACCAGAGGCATGCATTGACTGATGGTGAGCTTCCTTGAGGAGAGTGGTACTCCTAAATATTTAAATGGCAGAGCTCCTGATGTAAAGTGGTATTGCTCCAAGATCTGCTATTTCAGCTGGTCCGTGACTCCTGCCATATATATGTTGCTTTTTTCCATGTCACTTGCAGCCCAGAAATAGAGGAGAAGTGATTGAATGCATCCATCATCAATTTTATTGACTGCTTATCTGCTTTACAACACAATAATAAGTCATCTGCAAAACAAACATGAGTTATATTAAATTTCTTGCATTTGGGGTGGTGAGTAAACTCAGGCTTCTTGTGTAGCTCTGTTCAGGTATTCCATTACTAGGACAAAAAGATAAGGAGACATAGGGTCTCCTTGTCTTAGTCCTTTCTTAGCAGGGAACCTGGGGGTCAGACTACCATTAAGAAGTAATGAGTAGCTCACTGTAGTAACACACTCCATTATTAGCTGCACCATTTTCTCCGGTATACCAAACTCTAGTAACAACATTTCAAAAAATTTCCATTCCACAGAGTCGTAGGCTTTCCGGATATCTACTTTGATGACACACCTGGCCGAAATTGTTTTTTTAGCATAGCCTTTTATTAGATTATGAGCAAGAATGACATTGTCAATTATGTTCCTTTCCTCTATAAACGCAAATTGTGAGGGTCCAACTAAGTAGTCCACTACTTGCTTGAGTCTTGCGGTCAGAATCTTGGCTATGATTTTATATAATGTGGAGCAACAGGCAATTGGCCGGAATTCCTTCACAAAACTCGGGTGAGTGACTTTTGGGACTAATGTTACCGTGGTACAGTTGACTTCCTTCAACAGTTTACCTGACAGGAAAAATTAAGTCACTGCCATGATTACTTCCTCTCCCACTATCTCCCAATTATCTTGAAAAAAGTCAACAGGGTATCCATCAATGCCTGGGGCTTTGTCTGAGGGTAGGGCCTTGATAGCAAGTGCAATTTCTTCTCGAGTAACTGGGAGTAGAAGTTGTTGTTACTGGTTGATGATTAAGCATGTCCCATCCCTTGCTAGACTTGAGTCAAGACCTGGCATAACTGGGGCTACCTGCCCTAATACGTTTCGGAAAAAAGTCTTGAATTCCTGTTGAATCAAGCCTGGATCTGTAAGCTTCTGGTTCTATTCATTAAATATGCAGTTGACCCTGTTTCTCGACTGCCTAGACTTCAACTGAGCAAAGAAGTATTTAGAATTCTTATCCCCACTATGTATCTAAGTTGCTCTGGATTTTTGTCATAGGATTTTCTCATGGATGTTATCCCACTTCTCAATATGGAGCAGTAGAACTTTCTCTTCCTCTATCAGATGTTGATTGAAATAGTCTTCATTCAGAGCCTCTTGTGTTATTTTTAGCTGCTCTTTCAGTCCTTGGATTCTCATTTCAGCTGCTGAGTAGGTTTTGTGCAGTTCCCTGGTATGTTCCTCTAGTATTTTCAATTTTCTTACTATAGAGAACATAGCATATCCTTGCATTGTGGTCTCCTAAACCTGTTTAACACTTTGCTGGTATTCCTCTTGATGGAGTAGTACTGTTAGGAGTCTATATGGTCTTTTTCCAGCAGTTCTATTCACTTCAGTATTCATCAATATTGGGGTGTGGTCTGAGCACTCAGGAGGCATATAGACTGTACCAGTTGCAGTGTACGCTAGGAAACATTGTGCATTTCCAAAAACCCAGTCAATGTGACTGTATATTCTATCTTCAGACCCCCTTTTATTGTTCCAGGAGTAGTGTTGCCCACTCTTACTAAGCTGCCCCACTTCAATATCATCTAGACATTGTTGAAAATCTTGTATCTCTATATGATGAACAGGGGCACCATTTAGCCTATCTTCCACATATAGTATGCTGTTAAATTCACCAAGGATAAGCCAGGGGGTATTTATGGTGCCTTTGATCTCTCTTAGCTGCTCCCATAGTGGTCTCCTACCTGCCACTGTGTGCTTGCCATATACAAAGGTGATATAGCTGCTAAACATGGTATTTTTGTCCTGCACTTAACAGTGTACCACTTGTTCGTTAGTGTAGACTATATGTACATCCACCTTTGCATTTTTCCAGCCCACCCATATCCTTCCATTCTCAGCATAGTTATAGTTGGCGAGAAAAACCCACTATTGGCCAAATTTCCTTTGAATTTTACTAGCCTTATTAGCCTTGACTCTGGTTTCATAGCATCCCACGAAGTCAACTTTATTCTTCTTTAAAAAACTATCGAACTCTTTTATTTTGTAGGACTGATTGAGTCCTCGTATGTTCCATGAACATATTATCATGTTGGGTGATTTTGGGTGGAGTTGTTACCTTTGTCCACCAGTTGAGTAGACTTATTCTGTTGACCACCTTCATTTATCCTTAGACTGCAAACTGATTCTTCTTTAATAGTAAGGCAGGATCCAGTTGTTCAAGTTCCTTATAAACCTGCACTTGTTTTCCATTCTTACTTGTGTTTACTGGTCCCCTGTGTTCCCCAAGTTCAGTAGTCGCAATTGGCACTATGCTTTGCTTACCCAGATTTTGTGGTATATTGTTGTGGTTGGTGGACGTTGTTCCTGCGTTATTGCTTGTGTTGCCCCTGGTATCCTCTTCCTGTTGTCTTGCTTTCCAACCTTTCCTTACTCTGCCTCTCCTCACTTTCTTTTGTTGGTGTTCAAGTTCCTTGTGAGTTTGACACTCATCAGTAAGATGACCAAAGTGGTTGCAATTTCTGTAGAATCTGGGTTTCTATTCATATTCTATTTCTTGTTCCCATATACCTTCCTCTGGAGTCTCAATGTCTACAGCATCAGGCAATGTTTGCGTGATGTCCATTTCTATCAAGACACGAGCATAAGAGATCCTTTCGTATTGAGCAGCTAATTTATCTGTGCATAGAGGAATTCCAATTCAACTTGCAACTCTACCTAAGTTTTCCTCAGCCCAACATTGTACAGGTAAGCCTGGGAATGTGACACAAAGTGGAATAACACGCATAGATTCCTTACCTATCTTGAAATCTGGTGCCCACTTTCTCAGTACCAAGGGTCGACTATTGTACGTGTATGGTCCATTCTGGAGTATCAATTCTTTGTCCTCTTCGTTGTCGAAGCGAAACACGAAATAACCATCATTGTGAATGAGTACCTTGGGGGCACTGACGACATTCCATACTCCATAAACAAATTGGAGCATCTCCTTGAATGTCGGATTCCCTCCTATAACATACCCAATCAACGATGTGTCCCACTTCTTACATTGCTCCTTGAGTTCAATTGGATTCAGCTTAACAACCTTTTTCCCATCTCGAATCTCAGGGGAAAAATATTTGAGTTGCATACCGTGTTTCTTTGCTCTGTTTCCCCTTACTATTTCAGCCAGAGTTGGATTATTCTTCGGTGGTGGTTCAACCCCACTGGTTTTAGGGATTGTCGCTCCCATCTCCTTTTCTATGGCTTCTGGTGTTGCTACTCGAGAGTTATTGCCTGACCCCGCCGCACATTGGAGTTTTCTCAGCGACGATGCAATAGCTGCTTCTCGTGGCGTTGGGTTTTCCATTGACTCATAGATGTGTGTTTGAAGCACCGTCGGTGCACTTCCCCTTCCTGGCATCCAGTGTAACAATTTTGCCGGCGCAAGAGGTTGAGCGACCCCTAATTCTGGTGTAACCATGCGAGGGGGCTCTTGGGGTTGTACCGGCGGAGTTATCTCTTGGGGTGATTCCGGCGGTGGAGGGAGAATTTTGCGTCGACGACCTCTCGCCATGGCGTACGTTAGCTAACCCTAGCTTAATCGTGTGAAGTCTTATATTAATAACCTTAATATTCAATATGGAGTTATTTATTTAAAGAGTACTTTAGGTTATAAAAATTGGTTGCTTAAGTTCATCTATTATTTTCTTCTTATTTCTTCCTTGTCATCTAATTTTTGCAAGCTAATAATTATGTGACTGAACCAAAACCAACCATACATCTTTCATAATACTGTTGGTAATGTTCTTTTAGGCTTTTGGTTTAAAAAGTATATAGAGCTTATACGTTTTACCATAGTCGGAAGATAATTGTTTAGATCTGTTTGAAGACCAACTAAACATATGTATTTTATACCTTTTAGAAGCTAAAGTGATTTTAAGTTTATGCTCAGTTAGTTAAGTTCCTAGTAGTAATGAGATTAAGTACCGTAAGTAAAGTTCCTACAATGAAATAGTTAATGAGTTAAGTTCCTAGTAGTAATGAGATTAAGTACCGCAAGTAAAGTTCCTACAATGAAATAGTTAATGAGTTAAGTTCCTAGTAGTAATAGGATTAAGTACCGTAAGTAAAGTTCCTTCAACGCCTAAGCCAGTAAGCCTACTATAACATGGTCAGTTAATAAAGTAATCATTTTCCAACGCTGAAAAAAAACCTTCAATCACAAAGATATCCAATGCAAATAAGGCCACTGATCTGATTTTTTCCTTATTTGGACGTGATAGCAAATTAAAGACTCTTTATTAATTACGTATTAGATCAGGAATCAAAATTCAAAAGTAGTATGTGTTTTAAACTCTATTTTCAATTGTGCAGTTTTTTTCATTTACCAAAATAGCCATTAGAAATATGATAAAATTAGACTAAAAGGGTATATATAAGTCGTTTAATATTTAAAGGATATTTTGGTCAACCAACATTTATATTCATGCTTTTATAATAACTAATCTCTATGTATGTGCCCGTAATACCTTAGAAATGAGGAAAAAGTGCAAATAATAATAATAATTAAGAGGTATACAGTCAGACCTCTCTATAACGGCACCCGCATATAACAACACCTCTCTATAGCAGCCAACTTTTTTCGGAACCGATTTTTTATATTATATTTTACTTCTCTATAACAGCATTTCACCTATAACAACAACAATCAACTTTATAACAGTACACTCTTTGTAAAATTACCCCCCATATAACAGCATTTCACTTATAACAGCAACAGTCAACTTTATAATAGTACACTCTTTGTAAAATTAACCCCCATATAACAGCTATCTTCTTTTTTTGGTAATATAATAATTAATCATCTTTAAAAAATAGAAAATCTATGATTACCAATAATAAGTGTAGATATTTTGACAAAATATTTGATCATTTAATATGCCATTACAACAAAAAATATTATATGAATATATATATTTTTTTCATCATTAAATGATTTTCCTTCGTTGTACAAAGTGTGATTAAGCTTAGAATTTGACCATTAAAAATAAAAATTAGATTTTATGCATCTTTTTTTGCCTATAACAGCTAAATATTTTTGAAAGGACAATGCTGTTATAGGTGTATAACAGTCATTCTCTATAACAGCTGAAAGATTTCGAAACCAACGATGCTGTTATAGAGAGGTTTGACTGTATCTCTTTGTGTGATGTAGGCAAAATCTTGTGCCAAATATTAAGCACCTGCCAAAAGTAATAATACTTATAATTACGTATTAAATATGAATGGAGTTCAATAATTACTTCCTTAAGACAAACAAAAGAAGATTATATATATATGAGAGAGAGAAGGGTAGTCTAGGTTGATATTAAGCCAAGTGGCGTAATATGATCAAGTCACTTGGCAACAAATTCTATTTGTTTTAATTTAAAAAGAAATTAAGTGAGATTATTTAAAGCTAATATATGCTTATCTATTTTGGTGGATTTGATCAAATTTAATTTATGATGGAAATCAATTAAGATTGACTCTTATTTTCACAATAAATTTCAAAAGCTTTTGAAAAATGAGAATTCCTATTTTATCTGGAAGATTCCTACAATTACGGACAACTAACTCATCAATTACTAATTTCTAGGAATACTTTTGAAGAAATAGTCCGAATTTATAATGCTACCTTGGAAATTATGAAATAAAATATGCAATCTTCATATACTATTAATTAGTAAATGAAAAATTGTACTGTTAGATTTGCCTTGAAGATACGTATCTTTTTAAAATTAGTATTAGATTAATTGTGTAAATTAAGAACAAAGAATAACTAATTCAAACTTAAAGTTCATTTAAACTCACAATGAAATATTTATTACATATGAATCTATAGGACTTTAAAAGCTCAACGATCTTCTAAAAAAAGAGGTATTTATTAACCAAATGTCATATTTTAATTAAGATTTAGAAAATAATTTAAATTTGATTTGGAAGATAATTAGATTTGATTGGAGAAATATAATTAATTGATATTCTTGGATCTACTTTATAGTCAAGAATACTCCCTTAATGGTAAGATATAATATTACATGATAGAATTCAAAAAAAAAAAAAAAATTAAGGCGGTGTTTTTATTTGTACTAATTTTGAAAAGAATTACTGTATTAAAGATCTTTTAATAATTAGATTACAATAGATCAAATACTACCATATAGGTATAATTATATATGACAAAAAATATTCACGATTTTCTTCAAATTGAGTAAATCAAGGAATCGTGACAAGTTATTAATGAACGTGGAACATAATTAGTAGAACAATAAAAAGGAAGGTTTGTCTTATTAATTGTCAATCAACTTATTAATTATGGATTACCATTAGAATAATTCTCTTTTTCCAAATCAATCTCCTAATTGACTAGAAAAATTGACTTACTGACCATAAGATATACATGATCAAATCACGACTATATATTATATATGAGGAAGAAAATAGACTGCTTACACTATTATATTCAAGTTTTGAAAATTGACTTACTGACCATAAGATATACATGATCAAATCACGACTATATATTATATATGAGGAAGAAAATAGACTGCTTACACTATTATAGGTTATGAAAATTCATAACCTATGAGTATATCTAAACAAAGAATTGGAAATCAAATATATTCAAGTTTTGACAGAAAAGTTCTAAGTTTTTACCGTGTGGTTAAAACTTATGAATGAAAAATAAAATAAAAAATCAAGTGCTATATAAAGAGGGTCTAGGGAATGGCAAAAATGCTATTGATAGAGAAATTTTATTTATCAGACGATGGAATGAAAAAAATTCGATGCAGAAAATTTTATACATCTAGATTTTAGCCTACGAATGCAAGAGTTTGTCTCATTTTGGTGCTTCTTTGATTTTTTTTTTTAATTATTAAATTTTTATAGGCTAATCGGTAAATTGTGCATTTTTGCTTGCTTGCAGAAATTAGCAATTAATTGTTTGCTTGATTTGTAATTTTATGAGTTTTAAGTATGTGTATATGCTATGACTTTTGATTTATGTATTGATCAATTATTTTAGCGTATTTCAGTTATAAATTTTTCTACTTATAGTCCACAAGATTATTACTGACTTCTATATCTTCATCTACCGCAGATTCAAAATTTTATGATAAAGCAGCGAAAAAAGCTTATGAATTCTGACTTTTGAATCAAGAAATTTAGGCATTAATGCATAAAGTGGGTAAGTTAAATAGTCTGTTCAGTTCAATGCTTTAATAATTAACTTACTAACGTTGATCGAGCAGTATTTTAATTAAAGATGTCGTTCACTTTTATGTTTGACATGCTTTGAGCTATTATTATTTGATTTTTTGGTGTCAATCAGCCTTCTTAATAATACAAAGCTACAAACAAATAGCGATGGATGTTCTTGCAAACTTGCAAGTATTGGACATTTTTTGAAATGTTGGAATACGAAATTGAATTTCTTTTTTGTCCTTCTTGAAACAAATAAGGTACCATGAAGTAATTATGTACTTATATTTTATAGAGTTCCATTTATATTAATGGAAAAGAAAAAAAATCAAGGAAGAGAGTTCTTAAGTTTTTAGAGATTATAAAATATAATTGATTAGAAAAATCCCATTTCTTTATGAATTTTCATGATAGGTTTATTATGCTTAATTTTTTAATTATATATTGTTCGTTCGTGTTTTTTTCTTGCTTTTACTTTTTTTATTTTGTCTTTTTAATATTTTGTTTAGTTATTTTATGCGTACATTGTTATTTAGGATGTCTTTGTTTAGATATACTTTAGTTTCATAATAAGAATCTTCACGTTTGAAATATTATGCAAGAAAAAAAAGATTTTATGTTGGGTTATCAAAACAAACCCAACTCATATGATTTTAAGAAAAAAGAGAGTCGAATTTGAGTCTACTTTAAGAGTTTGAAATGAACTTGATTGTTCAAAGCTTCCAAATATTTGATGGTTTTTTAAAATTTAACATACAAAGTAAAATAAGTTATAAGCATTCATAACTTGCAAAAATTATCATATAACAATAAAATAAAACCTCTAAAAGCTTACATAGCTGCCAAAAAAAAATCACTAAAAAATTAAATAATGAAATACTATGATATTTTGGTGAAGTATTTAAAGTAGGACATAATATGCATTTTTTTAAGTTAATGGATTAAACACTAAATTTAAAATAAAATTAAATATTATAGTAGGGAAAATAATATGAAAGAGGGGGATAGAGATAGTCTGAAGGATAAATCTTTAATTTAAACTAAAAATATAAAATAAATCAAATTAAAAATACTTTCTAAAACATATTATTGATAAATTTAAACGTTATTGAATAAAAAGAATAAAAATAATTAAAAAATTATTTCAAGAGAAAGAAAAATCATATTATCTATAATATATTATGATGGGAGTAGCGGACAAAGATATGAAATAAGTGGGGAGCACATAAAAGAGTTAATAACATACTAACATTTAGACTGGTAACACAAAAACATTAAACAATGAATTAAAAAGAAGAGGAAAAATATGTAAATATATAATTTCAATTTAGAAATAGAGAAAGATAAGACTTATTTGAATTTGATATGGAGAAATTTCATAAAATATGATGAGAAAAGTTAATGAATAAGATCCTTTGCAGAACAACATAAGATCATTTTCAAATTCATATATAAAAGTTCAAGTGTGTGTTTTGTTTGATGTCCGGGAAAAATATATAATCTTATCTGTCAACATCTCTTGAAATTGTCTATTAAACATCCTGGATCTCTTTGTATTTTAGGAATTGAGAACGAGAAAGTTGGTTAAGGGAAGATGAATTAATTGAGAAGTAGATTTTGATAATTTGTAGCATTATATGTTTTTGTGTAAAGGTTGTTGGTTCATGTTAATGCTTATCTGATTTGTTTACATTCACAAAGTATTTTTTTTTTTAATATTTTATTTGATAGAAGCCAGGAAAAAAACTTGAGTGAATTATCTAATTCTGCATTTCCGATTTTGAAATTTTATAAATTTATCCGAGGCCTCATTTTATGATCCTAATGTAACTTCGAATTACTGAACGACTATATAATTCATCTCCTTTAATAAGGATTTTGTTATAAGGTATAATGCATTATTAAAAAATAAGATGAATTTGAAAAGTACGTTTAAAGAATCTCCAATAAGACATCAAAAATTCATGATTAATATTCTTTAATAATTGACCGCGCATCGCGCGGGTACTAATACTACTTTATATAATACAAATCAAACTCATTAATAAAGTCTTGGCACAATTAAAGGATAAAATGAATTAAAAATTATGAGAGTTATGCTAAAAGTTGTAAAATCACTTAAATAATGCAGCAACACTTATACTGTTTCAAATGCAATCAGTTACTTTGTTTTCGATTAATTATGTACTTTTTTTTTATTTAAAAGAACATATTATGAATAAATAGTGTCAAAGGAATTTAATATAATATTTTTCCTCAGTTATGTATTTGTTTGTGATCATAGTGCTAACCATAATCACACTGATCAGATTAGTAATGAAAAATCGATACATTATCAATTGGAGTTTCACTTTCACTTGGACTCAAAGACCCTCATCAACAATTGCTATTATACATCGCACATGATATGTCCGAATCCTACTAGTCTACTCCTCTTCTACCGAATAAGGCAACAAATACGGCCAAAAAATACTTAAGATTTATAAGATTTAATGAAGTGAATAAAGTTATAAGAAATACAATTTTTAGGGAAATCTCATAGCTGTTTTTTTTTTAATAAATGAGTTTGGATTTATGAAATTCTTTTAAGAAATGGGCTTAAGGGGTAAAGTTCATTAGTCTAATAAAGATAAATAAAATTTTGATCACAAGTATTTAAAATAATTATAAAAATTAATTTATTGTATACATATAAGTATGAAAATTATGTATACTATTCTGTCGGCTTCGTTTGGTTTTCTCTTCGGTTTCTTTTTAATAAGAAGAAGTCAAAGCAAATATTATCGGGTTTTCTAAATTTGAAACCAAAAATTAATTTATTGTATACATCTAAGTATAAAAATTATGTATACTATTTTGTCGGCTTCGTTTGGTATTCTCTTCGGTTTCTTTTTAATAAGAAGAAGTCAAAGCAACTATTATCGGGTTTTCTAAATTTGAAACCAAACCAAATCCAAACAACAATCGGTTTGGTTCGATTTACTGTTTGGTTCGATTTTAACCAAATCTTGAACCCCCCTTACCATTAAAAGTGTCTCTGCCTATTGCCATCCAAGTGCACTTGCGATATTTGCTACAAAAATTCGGCAAGATTCAGAGACACAAACAAAAAGAAATTAAACGCAAAAGTTACATCCTCATAGACAAAAACCAAAGCTTTCTCATATTAATTTTGTGTTACATTTCAACGGATAATTGTCTCTTCCATAATTCTAAACATAAAACTTACAAAAAATAATATATTTACGTACATTTATGTTAACATACACCCAATTTATATTTCTATATATAAATAAATTTAGAACAAATCAACCAAACCCACTTTCCACAGAGAAGGGAAGCACGAGATCGTTTTGCCAACATGTAATCCGTAGTCACACATATTTATATTCACATACATCTAATGGAAGAAAAAAATAGAACCAGAACCAGCTCAACCAAACACAACCGTAAATAGAGAAGGAAGCATTGGAATATTGTAAAAGTGGAAATATTACCAAAGCTTAAACAACTTTTTGGAACTGACTTTGATTTCTTCCTTAAATTCAGCCACCTTTTTTCTTGCTAACCCCATAAATGATGTAGTACTATAAAAATCTTTGACTATAATACTAAAAAGAATTATTTATAGGATTAATTGCGCCAAACATGCATAAATACCATCAAATTATTCACATAACTTAAAAACATTAGAAGAAAGAAAGAAAAACAAACACTACTCTAGATATCGAAACCTATTAATATTTGTCAGCAATTCCAGAAATAGAAAGTATGGGAAAAAAGGAAGAGAAATTAAAAGCAAAACTTACATTTTCGTAGACAAATTTAAAAATAATGTTTCTCTCATATTAATATTTCTGTGTTTTGTCTTTTGACAAATAATTGTCTCTTCTAGAGCTTTGCACGTAAAACTATGTGTAAATCGTTAATTACATAATTAAAGAGCAAGAAACGACTCAGATGAAAAATACTATAAGCTAACGGGCAGTACAACGTACTACAACTGTACAACATATTTGAATGGTAAAAAATATAACTTAAGAAGCTGAGCAGAAAAACATTTTAGTTACCTGTGATATTTTTAGTCAGTACCACTCTAGATTTAGAGGAGTACGACTTACTTTGGGGACTTGATATGTTAATCATCAGCTATTTTCGTGTTTAAATAGTACTCAGATTTTCATTAACTATGACACTGAATAAGACTTCTAATGGAAATTAACTTAACTTCAATATAAAAGAAAAAAGGTGATTTACATCGTTTCTTTTAAAATTTTAGGCAAAGCCTTGTGTAAACAAACATATAAGCCGTGACTTTGAAATTGGACTTCTACACGAATAGGAGTTTTATCCAAAGTGCAGTAAAGTGGAGACTTTTTAGTCTCCATATCGGAATAACCTACTAACGCTTTAAGAGATAATCTTGAAGGGTTAGACCGTCGGTTTAGTTTACAATAGACTTGGACTCTATAACTAATGGACTATTTCTACGTTTTTGTAGATTAATATTGAAGACATTGTTTAAGTTATACTAAACACTTCTTATAAAGATATGAATAATATGAATCCTAACAGTAAATAACTTCGTAGTAGAATATGAATCCTAGTGTATACCACATATAAATCCTATTTTTACAATTCTATCCAATTAATATGGAATAATTTCTTTTGAAGAAATACTCAATATTAAGGGGCATTAAAGTCGATCAACATTACGGGGATATTTTCATCTTTCAACATTTAGCGAAAATTATTCGTGCTTTTAATATATACTAGTCTCTATGAACGTGCCTCGCACGTTATCCTCTATAAGTCGCAGTTGCACGTTATTCCCAGTCAATCTCAATCATAGCATAATTTTTAGATAATAATTTTTAATTTTTGTAATTATATATATTTATTGTAAGAGTTACAAAAATATTACTATAGTTATAGGATTTTATCTACTTAATACTTCTTTGAATTATGTTCTCGGTATTTATCTTTTCTTCTTTTTCCCGTATCGAAAACATGTTACGACTAAGATAATTCAACATTAGGGATTAAGTGACCATAAAGCCAACACATGCAATATTTCTCGGTATATATATTCTAAAAATAATTATCAAGTATTCCAATTTTATCCAGTACAAAACAATTTTCTTAAAAAAATATATAATATAATTTTGAAGTGAATAAAAATCGATCAATATTATTGAATCAACATTTCACACTCTCTTAACCTATGTACAATGCCTTTAAACATGAAATGAAAAAGGATAAAAAAATTCCCTAACGTATTGATAATGTTTTAAATGTGCGCTACTTCCACCTATTGGACTTCTGCCTTTGGGTTAAAAATGGCCCTCCTTTCATTTATTGGACTTCAATTGTTGTCCTTTACTGTTAGAAATGTCCCTTCTTTTAATGAAAATATGAAATGACATATGAATTTAATATATACTTAAAAGCACTTTTTAGAGGTTTGACCCAACATTGTTGCTCAAAACTCAAAAAGTTTTTCCATTGACGGCAAAAACAAATTGTTTCTCACCAAAATTAATTTTTTGAAAAACACTCTTCAAAATAAGCTGATTTTGAAAGCTTAGCCAAACAGACTTTGAATTGTGGAGTTTGATACATATTCTATCATTGTAGCCTTAGTTTATGGTCTAAGGTGAATTCTCCATGATGTAATTTCATTGTAATAGGTTGTGGCTTTTAAACTTCACACTCCATTACAAATTAACAAAATTATATTAGTACTCGACTTCAAAATGTTACTTTCTTTGTTTCAATTTATGTGATAGTTTTCGCTTTTAACATTTTTCGGTTCTTTTAGACGTTAGATTTGAATGAATGTCCTTACATGTCCACGAGTTCACTCTTTATGTCAAGCTATTCCTATGAGCAGTTTGCGGGCTTATGGCTGAGAAAACAATTACACTGGATACATGGATATAGTTTTTCAAATAAAATATTAAATTGCAAAGACAGAACAAATTAAAGATACTTAGTAATTGTAATAAAACAATTCATTGATGTAATCTGCAAATCAAATAAACACAATGACAGATAATTTAATCCACAACCAATCATCCACAGTTTTTGAAGAGCATCAAACTTGTATAGCTAGCTACTGCAAAAAGGATTTGTATTGAATCAACAAAATAAAAAGAATCAAATATCGATTACTCTATTCTTAGTTCTCTCTTAATATTATTGAAAAAGTCCAAGTAAATGGCATGATACACAAATCAATGCTAACCCAATTCTCTGTTTTGCTTCTTCTACATAAGCAATGTTGCGGAAATTCTTTTAATCAAAAGTAGCTAGAAACTATCCTATTTAAATTGAGACTCATGTAGCAAAAAGTTTCCGTGAAGGACATGGACTCTTCAATCATCGTGGGTGCAATTTTAATTGAAGTCAAAGTTGTTGATATTACAATTTTATCCTAAAAGGAATTATCAATTCAAATAATAACTTAGTTTGAAGGGTATAAAAGTTGTTCAATATTTGAAGGCTATATTGGTCAACCAATATTTAAATTTATGCTTTTAAAATAATATAGACTATTTTCTACATACATGTGTTGCACGAATATCCCTCATCAATTATTACTAAATTATGTTATGCATGCTGTCACCTAATTCTAAGGTTAGCATAGTTGAATATTGTCTGAACCTAAAAATATAAATTTTCGCCTTATACATCTAAGTGATCTTCTAAAACAATAGGAGATCCCATAATACAAATCACTCTTTCATGTCACGCTTGGAAATTCTTACATAAGGGTCAGGACGAATTCCTAACAATTGTTACGTTTATTATGATTAAGTTGATTGTAGGGAAGATACCCTTGATCTCCAAAAGCTAACAGTTTCAAGGTCAATTTTTACTTTTTCGTATTTGGCAATTTTGAACATACTATTTGATATCTTCTTTCTTTGTCCTTAATCATTGGCATTGCAATACAAAAGTTGAGCTTAAAGTTATTTATATTAAAAATATTGTTCTGTATTTTTATAATAGCGCAAACTTCCCTAATAATTAGGAACTTATATAAAGAATATAAAGCAACTAAAATTGTAAATCTTGGTTATTTGGATTATTACATAAAACCATCATTTTAACTATTTTTAAATATTTAAGACTTTGAAACCAACTAAAATATCGATTATTATATTCTTCCTTATTTGGATTAAGTAAGAAGTTCTAATAATTACTAAAAAAGTAATCAAGATTTTATCACAATATATATATATATATATATATATATATATATATATATATATATATATATATATATACTCCTCGGTCAATTATTTTTTTTAAAAAAATTAAAATTATAATCGCTCCGGTCCAATACGTGATTTCTATTTTTAAAAAAGGGGGAGGGGTTGTGGGGTTTTGGAGCGAGTGGGGGGACTGTTCAGTCTAAATATTTATTGCCTCCCTGGTAGCAATTTGACTAACTGAGATCTTTTTAGTACTTTTGACTGAATGTTCCAGACATAATACGCTAGAAAATTTCTGCGTAGTTAAACTTTACAATGTGTAAAGAAGTTTATACAATTAGGCCTTATATTTAACTTTTAACTCTAATAATAAAATCATCTCTAATTGGAAAAAAAAAAAAGGGAAAAAGAAGAAAAAAATCTAATTGGAAAAAAAAAGGGGAAAAAGAAGAAGAAACGTATCTCAACCTAAATAATAGGACTAAGAACTTCTAGTCCATATGAATACACTCATTTTTCAAATATGACCAACTCTTAAATACTATACGCAGTCTAATATTTGGAATTATTTAACCATGTGCTTTATTTATTATTATAACAATTTGGAAGAAAGATCAAATTATCTCTATATATTCTATTAATCTCTAATGTGTCTATAAACACTTCTCTTATAAACAAATAGCAAACTCATGCTTAGCCTAAGATTAAGGCTCTAACCTTACACTTCTCTTCACACACAAAATAATTTATAGCTGTACAAAAATTGTAAAGTTTTGTAACAAATATGAAAGCATCTACATAATATTCTGAGTGAACGAACTAACCTTTCATGTAAATACACGTAGATTGAGTTGCAAATTGCACCCATGTCGGAATCGTGACTTAAAGTTGTCCATAGAAGATCTGATACGGTCCATAGAAGATCTGATAGAACCTATGAATCCACCAAAACAATCTGAGGGAGCTGGTCCCTAAACTGTTTTCACAGATATATACTCAAGCTAATTAAGGCAAGATATTTACGTTGAAAACTCCTTGCTTAAGGGATTAAAAATCACGACCTATCTCAGTAGGATTTCCAACTTCACTAAACTGAGTAATGTTTCAGCTTACAAGCTTTTGCAACCTAGGAATTAGACCAGTAATCCCTCCCCTTACAATACTCTATTGCAAGAACCTTCTTGACTAACTCTAGTCAAGCACCAAACTGATTCAACTAACTCTAGCTGAACCTTAACGTCACTATGACTAACTCTAGCCAAGTGTTTACAACAAAAGCTTGATAAAAACAAACTACCTACAAAACTCTTCTCTTGAAGAAGTGTAGGTTTACAATGTAGAGATCATAAAGGCTAGACAACTCTAGGACTCAAAACATCTTCCTTTGTTGAGATTTGGTCCTTGAACTTGTCTTAGCTTTGTTCTTGAAAGCACCAAAGAGAACAGTGGCGGCTGCACTTGTAAGGATCTGAATTTTTAGGTTTTTCAAGTGGTGAGTTAAAATCATTAAAACTATATGAAGTCATAACTCATCAATTTCCCCCTTTTTGATGATGACAAACTTGTAACTGATGTTCTCCATGAGAACCAGTTTTCCTCTTCACGATAAATTTCAGTAGCATAAGAGTATGTAATTTACATTTTTATTTGTACCTGCGGGACCTCAACTTCATGTTGACATTTTCACTTGCTATGTAATGAAGACAGCTGTGCAACTATACCTGGTTCATTTGGAATTATTTCCCCCTGAGAACATGCACCATATTAATCTCATTAAAACAGTTACGCTGCTATCATTTGGAACTTATTTCCCCTTGAGAACATGAAAACAGAACTTACACCCATATCAATTCCATTACAACACTATTTCCCCCTTTTGGCATCATCTAAAAGAGACACAAGTTTAGTACAAGCTTAAAGGAGTTCAAAGATATTAACTCAGGCCACAGGTGCAAACTCAGAGGAGCACTAACAGAAGCAACCAAAACAAGACAAAGGAGAAGCATATGCACAAAACAGAGAGAGTGACATTGAAGTAAATTTCAAAAGAGCTTAGCCATCAATTTGTGCCACAAACATACAAAATAAACTTGCCATAGTGCCAATGTCATTAGTCAGACCAAAAAGAGAATGTGCAAAAAACAAGGAAAAAGTTTAACAACGAAAGTGAACTAAGAAAATTGAGTCATGGGTTCGTAGGTTTGGTGGGATTGAAAGCTTTGAGCATCATGTCCAGCCTGGCATCTGCAACTCTGTGAGTGTCCAAGATCTGCTCCTGAAGTTTTTCAACATTCTTCTTCAGCTGAGCATTATCTTCTCTCAACTCAGCAACCTCTGCTGTCTGCACCTCAGTCGAAGCAGGTCCTTCTAACTTCAACTTAGCAATTTCAGCTTTCAATAGAGCATTTTCAACTCGCAGCTTCTCCACTTTAGCCAAAATCTTCTCGTTTGCCTCAATGAGGCTCTAAATGGTAGAGGTGCATCCTGTTCCTCCTTTCTTTTGCATAATATCACACTCCTCTAGGGTGCCCAAGGAAAACATTTATTTTTTAATTCCTTTGGTGACCTTTCCAGTGATTACCTTGAAGTGATCAAAGACTTTAGCCAGAAGGAAGCCATAGGGGAGACCATGCTTGCCATCCTTTGTGCCCACAACTTTCATCATGTGCTCGATCATGATAGAAGGTAGGCTGACCAAAAGTCCTCCATCCAGTATCTCCATTAGGAATAGGTCCTGCTTAGATTCTATGCACCTCTTTTCAGTCCTAGGCAATACCACTTTGTTGACTAGCTCGAAAAGAAGCTAATATTGTGGCTTCAGTGGTTACCTGCTCTCCTATTCGGACTATAGTACTTTTGAAATCGTCTGAGGCCTTGATGTCCTTGTCATTTCCCAGTTTTTTAATTCCTTCAGTTGGGACATCCAAAAATTTTCCCAACTGAGCTTCATCCAAGGTAAACTCAACTTTTCCAACCTTTCAAACCAAGGTACGATCATTAATATACTGCAAATTCACAAAGAAATCTGCTACTTCCTTCTCATAGGCTAATGCAGGCCCTTCAAGAAGATGATCCCAACTTTGAGCTCTCAAGATCTCCATTAAATCATCAAATCCTTGGTGCCCAATCGCCTCCGGATCAAACACTTTGCCAAGCAACACTTTTTGACCTCTTAGATTCTCTTGTCTCAAGTTCTCTTCATCCCTTCTAGATTTTCCCTTTTTACTGGAACCAGGTCTTTTAGTCAAGATTTCTTTTCTTTTCTTAGAGGAACCTGCCTCCTCACTGGCTGAGCTCTTTCTTTTCTTAGGAGAGGGGGTCACCTCCTTTACCTTTCTTATTTTTTCAGCGACTTTCTCAACTTCCACCTCACCCACATTTTTCTTTTTCATCGATTACAGATTTTCTCTTTCCTTTTGAATTTCTTCTTTATAGAGAAGCTTCCTTCTCTGCCTCTTCTTTTTCATTATCAGACATAGTCACAACTGCCTCTTCATCTATCAAACGTCTTAAGTTGACTAGTTTTGCCAACTTTCTTTTCTTTCCAGTACTCTTCTCCTTGTTACTGTTACAACTTGGAAAATTCCCCATTAATGTATAGCGAATAGGCTAGCGAGGAACAAGAGGTATATGGTGATTTGGATAAGTAAGGAATAGCATTTGATGGTCTTAATCGAGATTCAAAGACATTGGACTAAAAGGAAGAAGTTTGGTAAAAGAAAGTAAAGGGTGTGTTATGTGTCGGGTAAGAATTTTGATCGACGAGTTAATGATGGAATAATGATGTCTTGGAGACGAGTGATAACGCCTCTTAGATTGGTATTGAGGTGCTAAACAAGTGTCAAGAAGGTTCCGTAAGGATTGGAGGTCAAACGAGTCGACGAGAACGAAAACGGAACCACTAGACACTATACGGCCCAACATACGGACGGTATAAATTATACTGGCCGTATGTTAGGCCGTATAACTAGCCAAGAGGGAAACCATATTCTGGACCAAACATATGGACACACATACGGTCCGTATAAAATGTATGGACCGTATGTTGGTCCGTATGAGTTGGTCGGGATAGCTTTCAATTTAATATAAGGGACCTTTTCTCATTTCATTTCATTTCACTTCCACTCTTTACACTTCAAGAAAAATCTAGAACACTCTCCAATATTCATCTACAAGGAATCAAAGGGGATCAATGATAAACTACATCAAAACCATGAAATCAAGTGTATGAAACCTGGTAAAGAGTTCATCTACCTCAAGAAAACCCAAGGAAAGTGAAATAGGGTTTTGGTGCTAGAAGAGTATTTACACTCAAGGCTTGTTCATCTATCATCTAAGGTAAGTTTCATGACCATACCATATTGTTTAAGGTATTGGAAGGCTAAGACACTTGAATTATAGAAAGACATAGAAAATGGGTCATAAATGAGTGAATAGTATCATTGTTGAATAGTGGTTGAGATGAGTCATGAATGATGGTATGTTGTGATTGAGAAAATGTTGTAAATGACATTTAGACCATGGAATAAGTATTATATATTAGAAAACACGATAATGAGCTATAACCATAATTGTGGAGAAATTGAAGAGAAATGGTGAATTGTGGTAAATGTATACAAATGATGATTGTTGTTTGCAATATTGTGAATGTTGTTGTGAGCGTTTGGGAGTTGATATAGAATGTGGGGAAAGTAGTAGAAACAGAGGAAATGCTGCCCAATTTTCCCTATAAATAGTAACGCGCTCTTATAGTCGATTAACTAACGTTAATGCGAATTCTCTCTTGAAGGTAGGAACGTGGATATTGAAGGAGAACAAGCAAGCGATAGATTAGTTAAACATAAAAGGTATGTGAGACTAGTACTTTCTTTCTATGACATGAATCCTATAGCATAACTTTCTTTCCTTTACATGAATTTCCTACATTCCGGAAAGACTATGAGCCTATGTTCATGAATGGTATATGAGATACGAGATAAGCTATGAATCCAATAATAATGATGATGAGTTAAAGTATAGAGATTCTAGAGTCCCTGATATGATGTCACTTATTGCTTACACTCACCTTATATGCTAATCCCTTCAAGGTGAGGCAGAATGTCAATGAATGCTCTATAACGACATCGGGGGATCACGACCTTACGTCACCCCGATTGAGTATATTTGTCCTTGAGTCTTTATGCGTGTATTGTGATAAGCATACTCTGATGAGCATATTATGATGATGATATAACACCGTGCCTATATGGTCGGGCAGTCACCGCTAAGGTGGGCAGCGTATACACCATGGCCAGATAGCATGGGCAGACACCACTAGTGGGCGGCATGAGATGATACCCCGAACGCGGGAGGCCTGGACGCAGGCTATGATTATTACACCGATCCGATATGGACGGGCAGCTTATACATTATTATACCGTACCTATATGGACGGGCAGCTTATACATTTATGCATATATGATATGATGATGAGTATGAGTAAGACAGTGTGGGTTATATGGTCTCACGAAGTTGCTATGATGTATATATATATATATTATTTTGATAGTTTAAAAGTATTTATGTTTCCAAATGAAATATGATTTTCCTACGATTTGAGTATGAATTTATTAAAAGAATGTTTAATGAGTACGATAAGAGGTACAACGAGTGGTGCTCGGCGGTTAGCCCCGGGTACCCGTCGCGGCCCCTAGCGGGGTCGTGAAAGAAGTGGTATCAGAGCGGTTCAGTCCTGGGAAGTGTCTACGAGCCGTGTCTAGTAGCGTCTTATTTATGATATGTTGCGCGCCACATCAATAAACAAGAGGTTACAGGGCATTTAGGAAAAATGACCATCTTTTTTCTTATGAGATCGTGTGATAGAGCCGTGTATAAGATTTTATCCTCCCTAATAGTGTTTTGTGATTTCAGAATGCTGCCAAAGGGAAAAGCTACAGCCGCCCAGAAAGGCAAGACTACGACAAAAAGGCGGGTAGAAAGAGAGTCGCCCATGAATGTAGAAGAGGGCGAGTCACAAAATGAGACTCCATCTAATACCTCCTCCACCCCGCCTAATGTAGAAGAACAAGGAGGAGCTTCAGCTCTAATTCCTCCACCGGGTGTTTCGGGTCAACAAGTGACCGAGGCCATTCATTTATTGACACAGTTGGTTGCCGCACAGGCACAGCGGCAAAATGTGAGTTCAAGTGATCGGGCAGCCAGTACCAGAGCCCGTGACTTTATGAGTTTAAATCCTCCGGAGTTTTTCGGGTCAAAGCCGGATGAGGACCCGCAAGGTTTCATTGATGAGATGTTGAGGACATTAAAGATTATTCACGCCTCCAAGACTGAATCCGTGGAGTTGGCATCGTATAGACTCCGAGATGTGGCGGTATTGTGGTATAATAATTGGATGGCATCGAGAAAAGAAAATGTGCCTCCTCCCGTGTGGCAATAATTTGTAGTTGCTTTTATCCGTCATTATTTGCCACCCTAGGTCCGCCGAGCTAGAGCGGATAGGTTTCTAAATTTGAAGCAAGGGAATATGAGTTCTCGGGAGTATAGCCTGCAGTTTAATTCTTTAGCCAGATATGCCCCGACTATAGTAGCCGACATGGGAGATCGGGTACATAGATTTGTGAGTGGGTTGGGGCCACATTTGTTCAAGGATTGTTTGACGGCTTCGTTGCAAGACGGGATGGACATTTCCCGAATACAAGCCCATGCCTAAAACTTAGAAGGATGACAGCAACCACAAAGAGGTGATCGTGATATTGATAGAAGGCAAAGCAAGAGGGCCAGATCTATGGGGGCAGGTAGTGAGTATAGAGGGGGATCGAGGCACAGTTATTCCAAACATTCGGGCCAGTCAGTGACTAGTACACATCCTCGATTTACGGGTAGGAGATTTGATCGCTCCTTTCGTTCAGGAAAGGGTCAGAGTTAGAGGGCCACATATTCTCAGTTCAAGGAAGATTATAGTCAGAGGAGACCTCCAGTACCGTGGTGCAGCCAGTGCGGTAGGTTACATTCCGAACAGTGTTATCAAGGTTCGGATGCTTGCTTTGCCTACGGTCAGGGTGGGCATATGATGCTAGATTGCCCGTCGATCAGTGGTAGAGTTAGAGTTCAGCCTACAGGATCAGTGGCTGGTTCATCTTCAGTGCGCCCGGTAGGGCAAACTTCCCAGATGTCAGTAGGTCGAGGTAGAGGCAGAGGAAGAGCATCTACTTCAGGTGCCACTCAGCCCCGTGTGTATGCTTTAGCCGGACGACAGGATCTGGAGTCTTTCCCAGATGTGGTTACAGGTACATTATGCGTATTTTCCCATGATGTGTATGCCCTGATAGATCCGGGCTCTACTTTCTCTTATATTACTCCATATGTTGCTTGTTTTATTGGGGTGAAACCTGAGCCAATCAAACATTTTGAGGTATCTACTCCGGTTGGTGATCCCGTGATAGCGAGACAAGTGTATAAGAATAGTATAATTGTTGTGATATGTGACCGCCAGACCAAAGCCGATTTAATTGAGCTACAAATGTTAGATTTTGATGTAATTATGGGTATGGATTGGTTGGCCTCGTGCTACACTAATGTTGATTTCTGAATGAATGTGGTTCGATTCCAATTTCTGGGAGAGCCCGTGCTTGAATGGAAGGGTAATACAGCCTCTCCGAAAGGTAGGTTTATTTCCTACCTTAAGGCAAGAAATATGATAGCCAAGGGCTATATTTATCATCTAGTCCGAGTTCATGACACCGAGGAAAATTCGCCAACTTTCCAATCTGTTCCGGTAGTGAATGAATTTCCGGATGTATTTCCTGATGAGCTTCCAGGTCTTCTTCCAGAAAGAGAAATTGACTTCGCCATTGATGTGTTGCCGGACACCAAGTCTATTTCTATTCCTCCTTATCGAATGGGTCCGGCAGAATTGAAGGAACTAAAGGCACAGTTGAAAGATTTGCTCGAGAAGGGGTTTATTAGACCCAGTTCATCACCGTGGGGAGCACCAGTCTTGTTCGTGAAAAAGAAAGACGGTTCCCTATGAATGTGCATCGATTATAGGCAGCTGAACAAGGTGACGATAAAGAACAAATATCCTCTCCCAAGGATTGATGACTTATTTGATCAACTACAGGGGGCCAAGTGGTTTTCTAAAATATACTTGAGGTCAGGTTATCATCAAGTGAGGGTTAGAGATGAAAATATTCCCAAAACTGCTTTCAGAACGAGATATGGTCACTATGAATTCCGGGTGATGTCGTTTGGGTTAACTAACGCTCCGACAGTGTTCATGAATTTGATGAATAATGTATTCAGGCCACTCTTGGATTTGTTCGCGATAGTATTTATTGATGACATCTTGGTATACTCTCGCACAGAATCAGAACATGCAAATCATTTACGTACCGTTCTTGGAATTCTTCGAGCCCGAGAATTATATGCAAAATTTTCAAAGAGCGAGTTTTGGATGAATTCTGTAACATTTCTGGGCCATGTTATTTCAGATTATGGCATTCGAGTCGACGCTCAGAAAATTGAAGCTGTGAAGACTTGGCCAAGGCCTACAATGCCTACAAAAGTCCGTAGTTTTCTGGGATTGGCAGGTTATTATAGAAGATTCGTAGAGGGCTTTTCATCCATTTCAGCCTCATGGACGAAGCTAACCCAAAAGTCGGTTAAATTTCAATGGAATGATGCTTGTGAGCGCAGTTTCCAAGAGTTGAAGGACAGATTAACCTCAGCTCCAGTCTTGACACTCCCAGAAGGGCCAGATGGTTATGTCGTGTATTGTGATGCTTCCGATATTAGGTTAGGATGCGTGTTAATGCAGCACGGTAGAGTCATTGCATATGCTTCGCGACAGCTGCGGAAACATGAAAAGAACTATCCAACTCATGATCTCGAATTAGCTGCAGTCATTCATGCATTGAAAAGGTGAAGACATTACTTGTACGGTGTGCATGTCGACATTTATACAGATCACAAGAGCCTTCAGTATATTTTCAAACAGAAGGAGTTGAATCTGCGGCAGAGGCGGTGGTTAGAATTACTAAAAGATTATGATGTGAATATTTTATATCACCCCGGAAAAGCAAATGTAGTAGCTGACGCGCTTAGCTGCCGATCAATGGACAGTTTATGTGAAATTCCTCCGGAAAAGAAAGAGATGATCCGTGAGCTCCATCAATTAGCTAATCTTGGAGTCCGCGTGATTGATTCAGGTAGTGCAGGGATTAGCATTAATGATCCCACAGTTTCTTCCCTGAATATGGAAGTAAAAGAGCGTCAGTATGAAGATCCTCAGCTGAGCCATTACAGAGACACATCTCATGAAAAAGAGAAGTCTCCATTTGATGTTTCCACGGATGGAATTCTTAGATACCGAAGCAAGCTATGTGTGCCGAATGTGGCAGAATTGCGCCGACGAATTCTAGAAGAAGCCCATTGTTCTCGGTATTCTATTCACCTAGGTGCAACCAAAATGTATCATGATCTTAAGATGATATATTGGTGGGATGGCATGAAGAGAGACATAGCGGAATTTGTAGCCCGATGTCCAAATTGCCAACAAGTGAAGATCGAACATCAAAAGCCAGGAGGCTTATTGCAAGCAATGGAAATCCCTATTTGGAAATGGGAGGTGATCAATATGGATTTTATCGTGGGATTACCCCGTTCTCGAGGTAAGTATGATTCTATATGGGTGATCGTGGATAGACTCACGAAAGCATCATTTACTTCCAGTCAGAACCACATACTTAGCAGAAGCCTATGCAAGGTTGTATCTCAAAGAAATTGTGCAACTTCATGGTATTCCACTATCCATTATCACAGATAGAGGAGCATAGTTTACAGCCAAGTTCTAGAAGTCCTTTCAAGAAGGTCTAGGTACCCAGGTGAAGCTTAGCACGACATTCCATCCGCAAACTGATGGGCAAGCCGAGCGTACTATTCATACCTTGGAAGATATGGTACGAGCATGTGTACTGGATTTCGGTGGTAGTTGGGATGATCACTTACCCCTTATAGAATTTGCATACAATAATAGCTACCATTGCAGTATTCAAATGACTCCGTACGAAGCTTTATATGGAAGGAAATGCAGGTCCCCAATCGGATGGTTTAAAATAGGAGAAGTACAGCTAGTAGGCCCTGAATTGATTCAACAAGCGGTAGAAAAAGTCAAGGTGATTCGAGATCGATTGTTGACAGCCCAAAGTCGCCAAAAGTTTTATACAGACAATCACCGACGAGACTTGGAATTTCAGGTTGATGATTAGGTATTCTTGAAAGTATCTCCAATGAAAGGGGTGATGAGATTTGGCAAGAAAGAGAAGTTAAGTCCTAGATACATTGGACCTTATAGAATTATCCGCAAGGTGGGTCATGTAGCCTATGAATTGGACTTGCCTTCGGAGATTGAATCAGTCCATCCAGTCTTCCATGTTCCGATGATCCGCAAGTGTGTTGGAGATCCCATGAGTATTGTTCCGATTAGTGATGTCCAAGTGACAGAAAAGCTAGCATATGAAGAAGTGCCCATTGCCATTCTAGATAGGCAAGTACGACGGCTTCGAAATAAAGAAGTAGCCTCAGTCAAGGTCTTATGGTGAAATAACAACCGGGAAGAAATGACTTGGGAAGCGGAAGAGAAAATGAAATCCACATATCCACACCTATTCCAACCCCCAGAGGAGGTTCAAGGTGAAACACCAACAAAATAAGGTATGTATGCTTACTTTTCATGATTTTGGTCGTGTGTGGCCATAGATATGTTTATATAGTCTTATAGCCCTGTGAGGCAATGATATTATGGGTTGTTGAGACAGGTTGGTAGTGCCATATTACAGGGGAAACTCTGGCAAAATTTTCGTAGAATTCCGGGTGTTTAACATTCGAGGACGAATGTTCTAAAAGGGGGGAAACATGTTACACCTTGGAAAATTCCCCGTTAATATACAGTAAATAGAATAGTGAGGAACACGAGGTATACGGTGATTTGGATAAGTAAGGAATAGCATTTGATGTTCTTAATCTAGATTCAAAGACATTTGACTAAAAGGAAGAAGTTTGGTAAAAGAAAGTAAAGGGTATGTTATGTGTCGGGTAAGAATTTCGATCGACGAGTTAATAATGGCATAATGATGTCTTGGAGACAAGTGATAACACCCCTTAAATTGGTATTGAGGTGCTAAACAAGTGTCAAGAAGGTTCCGTAAGGATTGGAGGTCAAACGAGTCGACGAGAACGAAAACAGAACCACTGGACACTATACGGCCCAACATACGACCGTATAAATTATACTGGCCGTATGTTAGGTCGTATAACTAGCCAAGAGGGGCACCATACTCTGGACCAAACATACGGACACACATACGGTCCTTATAAAATGTACGGACCGTATGTTGGTCCATATAAGTTGGTCGGGACAGCTTTCAATTTAATATAAAGGGACCCTTTCTCATTTCATTTCATTTCATTTCACTTCCACTCTTTACACTTCAAGAAAAATCTAGAAAACTCTCCAATATTCATCTACAAGGAATCATAGGGGATAAATGATCAACTACATCAAAACCATGAAATCAAGTGTATGAAACCTAGTAAAGAGTTCATCTACCTCAAGAAAACCCAAGGGAGGTGAAGTAGGGTTTTGGTGCTAGAAGAGTATTTCCACTCAAGGCTTGTTCATCCGTCATCTAAGGTAAGTTTCATGACCATACCATGTTGTTTAAGGTATTGGAAGGCTATGACACTTGAATTGTAGAAAGACATAGAAAATGGGTCATAAATGAGTGAAAAGTGTCATTGTTGAATAGTGATTGGGATGAGTCATGAATGATGGTATGTTGTGATTGTGAAAATGTTGTAAATGACATTTAGACCATGGAATAAGTATTATATATGAGAAAACGCGATAATGAGCTATAACCATAATTGTGGAGAAATTGAAGAGAAATGGTGGATTGTGGTAAATGTATACAAATGATGATTGTTGTTTGCAATATTGTGAATGTTGTTGTGAGCATTTGGGAGTTGATATAGAATGTGGGGAAAGTAGTAGAAAAAGAGGAAATTCTTCCCAATTTTCCCTATAAATAGTAACGCGCTCTTATAGTCGATTAACTAACGTTAATGCAAATTCTCTCTTGAAGGTAGGAACGTGGATATTGAAGGAGAACAAACAACTGATAGATTAGTTAAACGTAAAAGGTATGTGAGGCTAGTTCTTTATTTCTGTGGCATGAATCCTATAGCATAACTTTCTTTCCTTTACATGAATTTCCTACATTCCGGAAAGACTATGAGCCTATGTTCATGAATGGTATATGAGATACGAGATAAGCTATGAATCCAATAATAATGATGATGAGTTAAAGTATAGAGATTCTAGAGTCCCTGATATGATGTCACTTATTGCTTACACTCACCTTATATGCTAATCCCTTCAAGGTGAAGCAGAATGTCAATGAATGCTCCATAACGACATCGGGGGATCACGACCTTACGTCACCCTGATTGAGTATATTTGTCCTTGAGTCTTTATGCGTGTATTGTGATAAGCATACTATGATGAACATATTATGATGATGATATAACACCGTGGATATATGGCCAGGCAGTCACCGCTAAGGCGAGCAGTGTATACACCATGGCCAGATGGCATGGGCAGACACCACTACTGGGCGGCATGAGATGATACCCCGGATGCGGGAGGCCTGGACATAGGCTATGATTATTACACCGATCCGATATGGACGGGCAGCTTATACATTATTATACTGTACCTATATGGACGGGCGGCTTATACATTTATGCATATATAATATGATGATGAGTATGAGTAAGACAGTATGATTTATTTCCTTTATAATTGACAGTTAGATACAGATGTTCCTTGTTGATATTTCCTTTATCTCATTGGCATATTTCATTGTTTATGCCTCTCATACTCAGTACAATGTTCGTACTGACGTCCATATTTTTTGGACGCTGTGTTCATGCCCATAGGTATACAAGGAGGTGAGCTTGATCCGGACTCGTAGGAGCTAGTAGCTGATTAGAGAGCACTCCATTGTTCTGGAGGTGCTTATGATTATTCTTTTGGGTATATTCACGTATATGTATTTTGGGCATGACGGGGTCTTGTTCCGTCCTCATGTCTAGTACTCCAGTAGAGGCTCGTAGATACACAGTGTGGGTTATATGGTCTCACGAAGTTGCTATGACGTATATATATATATATTATTTTGATAGCTGAGAGGCCAATGTATATAAAAGTATTTGTGTTTCCAAATGAAATATGATTTTCTTACGATTTGAGTATGAATTTAATAAAAGAATGTTTAATGAGTACGATAAGCGGTAGAACGAGTGGTGCTCGACGGTTAGCCCCGGGTACCCGTCGCGGCCCCTAGCGGGGTCGTGACAGTTACCTTGAAGAGTAGAGTAGAGTTGTGTTGTGGCCCTTTGTCTAGTGGTAGGAGGTCCTTTTTCGCGAGCGGATGTGGGATTTACCTTTGCTTTTTCTTCCTTTTGATTTAGCACTTTCAGTTCTATGCTTGAAGAAAGTCCCCAATGCTTCATCCTCATCAGAGTTTATCTCTTTTCCTTTTTAGATGGTTTTGGGAGACCAGGTTCCTTTTCTGAGGGGTCTTCCTAGGGAATAGCAACGGTGGATAGAGGTATAATATCCCAACAATCTCCTTCTGGACCAGCTCCTCCGTTCATTTCCTTTGGTCCAATGGAATTTCCCCGTTCCCTTTTAGTTTCCACAATTTCCTTCTCAAACTCTTCTTCAACAGAAACCTTTCCAGATTCTCCATCAGCAACATTATTCACAACCTTTCTGACAATGTCATTAAGCTAGTCACCAACATTGTCAAAACTAGCACTTACATTATCACTTTCCATTAGCAATTCCTATCCAAAATCGTCATTGATTCCTACATTTTCAACATTTTTCTTCTCCTAATTTCTCTGTGTTTTCCACCACTATAGAAACCCTCTATCTTTTTTCTTAGAAGCTATGACATTTACAGTTGTTCTTTATTAATAAGAGCACTCAAATTCTTCTCACACCCAGCATTTAGAGGTTCTTTATTAACACATTTCTCTACAACTTTCTCACTATTCAGAGAATCTGGGTTACCTGAATTTGGAGATGTTTCCTTTGAAACCCCTGCTTCCTTTTTAGTAGGTTCTCTTCCACTATCGAGTGGTCTTTAATGATACCCTTGTTTGTCACCTCTAACCTGTCAACCTTCTAAACGGTTTCCTCAAAGAGATCAAGGTATTGTGAGGTTGTCATGCTCCCTTGTGAGTCAGCCTTTTTTTGAAGATTTTGGGGTTAAGGCGAGGAAGGAGTCTTTTTCATGAGTTAAACATTGATCATTAGTAGAGGGACTAGGAACATCTGTTATAGGGGAAGACGAGAAAGGGTTTTGGTTGGATGAGTTTTGAGATTTTGTGGGAGAAGGGATTAACTTTGGGTCCGACGAAATGGATGGTTCAATAGAAGAGGATGTAGGGTTAGCTTTAGAGGAGGTGAGAGATAAAGATTTTAGGTTAGACATGTTTAAATTTATACTAGGGGAGAAGAGATGGAGCAGAACGGACAAAGGGTTTTAAAGATTTGAATCAGTGAGGAGAGAGAGAAAAGAGTGATTTTTAGCTTAAAGAGGAGAAGAGATTTGTTTCTTATTAGTTAAAGAAAAGAAGCAGGTCAACTCTGAGAAGATGAAACATTTGGTTCATTTTAGAAAAGGAAAGAAGTAATAGTGACATGGCACTTAGCCAAAATTAAACCGTATGTGAGTGCTTGAAAAGACTACTAACCTGAGTCAAAGGGACCTGGTCCCTTGACATTTTTGACAACAGCTTAGGCACAAATTCTGATGAGTGCTATGTCTCCAATATTAGGTTGTCCTGAGATTGCCATGTGAGCATACCTGTAATGGTATAGAAGTGAGTTAGATATCTCCAAAAACCACTTCACGCATTGTACCTTTTCTCTTATCATATCCAGTCACAGAGGAACCGTTATATGATCTTGAATAACTCCGACTCCAAATGACTTCTTTGATATGCACCCAACTGAATTCCTTGATGAAGAAGCGAACAAACTGTATATGATGCAAATCCTCATGTAGGATGTCATTCTTTTCACATTGTCCCATAGAGGTGATATTCCACACTATCAAAACTGCTCTCTCTCTTTTGCTCAAATTCTGCAGATTATATACTATTTCAAGGTTTGGTGATGTCTCTGATAGCATTATTCAAACCATATCATTTACTTATTTGTATAAAAAAAAGGTCATACATATTCACTCAAGATATCTCATTCCATGAGTGCTATTCAAATTCATAAGAAATCCAGTTCAAAAGATTTCAGCATATCCGAGACACTGATGTTATCTTCTGAGAAGGAGTAGGGACGAGGTATTTTCTTCCGTTAAGCTACTGTTATTGCTTGTTAGCTATTATCAAAGAGAACCCCTTGAACTGAGTTGAGTTTTACCATCCATTTCAGCACTTAGTACAATAGTTGTTGATTGTTAAGAGATTCACTTGACACCTCATGATCTTGACATCCTTTATCCTAACTCTTTGAGCAAAATCCTTGATTCCACTTGAGTTGACTAATCAAAGTACCTTTTGATGGCTACTATTGGTAAAACCAGGAGAAGATTCCTTATTTGCCATTTCTTCTTCATAATTACTATCCATGAGCTAGATACCTTTCTCTTTTCCTCCCATGTCAATTCTGATGCAATATTCTTCAGACTTAGATGGAGCTTGGCTGCGCATGCTGAAAGAAGCAGGTTCTTTTACATCTTCTGAACACTTTGCTAAACCTTCTTCACTTGCTATCCTAAGCTTGAATCATCATTTTAACTTTTCACTCTATCCTCCTCTGTCATGAGGAGAATACCATCTTCCATCGGCTGCATCTTGGCATATTTTGCGAGATCTGTCTTCTTTTTCTTTGACATAATTTACCAGAGAAAAAACTTGCACATCTCAATTCTAGTGATATGACTTAAGAGCTAGTATCCTTCTTATTTTCATCATTTAGAGAGATCAAGTATCCATCTGTTGACCAAATGAGGTTTATCATATTGAATTCCCTGTGGCTGACATAGCTCAGCACATTTGTAGTTCAAATCTTCAACTTGGTATGCACAATCAATTCCATGGGAGAGTGCGCTGCCAATTTTTCTCACATAAAAAGTACATTATCTCTTCATGATAATACTTAACACGCTCCCACTTTTGGTCTTTGAGTGAGAGAGGATTTTTCATTTCTTCAGTCATTTCTTCAGAGCAGTCACCATGTTCCAATTGTTGTTGACTGCCCCCCTCTCACTCCAGCCTTTATATATGATCACTTGTTGGTCTTAGGAACCCAAGTACTGATAAAATAGGTGAACTAGCTATCTATTCTCCCATACTGGTAACACACTTTCTTTCTTATGAGGACCAGGTCCCTGTTTTCTCTGTCTGCTCTCAACATCCTCTCTGTTTCTCTGTACAGGTTGAGCTTTTGATTTACTCAAGTCCTCATGATGAGCGGCATGATCATAGTGTGTGCACCACCAGTTTTGAGTCACAGAGGAACATTTACTCTACATATTGTAGGGATTCTTGATTTGTTTAGCACCAAAACTCCATATTCTATCATTGCCATTGCGCGTAGCCGCAGTTTTATCTAAGGGTAAGGTACAAAGAAGTGACATCTCAAGTTCAGAATTGACTTGTTTTAGCTCCTTTTGAAGCAGTCTATTCTTATCTACTTCATCAGTGATGCTCATCCCAGCCTTTTCAAGTCTGCTTTCAATTTCAAGATGAATTTTACTTCCCTTCCCTTCTTGTTTTTTCCATGGCATGTTTATCCATTTTTTTATTTGGCTGTTTAACAGAGCATTATCTCTAGATAATTCCTCAACTTGTTCCGTTAAATCCACTATAGTGACTACCATATCATCTCTTGCTTGTTCTAAGACATCAGCTTCCTCAGTTAGAGAGTTTTTCTCATTTACAAGGCTATGATATGCATCAATCAATACATTTGCAAGGGATATTAACTTGTTTTGAGAGTAGTTTTTCAGATTTCTTTGAACATCGAGAAGATTTACCTCATTGTCATCCTCATCTTCAGATTTTGCCACAAGTGCAAGGAAGGAATCATGTTGAGAAGCTTGCCCGTCAATATCCATTGAGGAAGCCTTCCCAGTATCATTTTCATCTTCAGATTTGTCTGAGTATCTTTCCAAGCAGCCAGAGCCTCTTCTATATGATGTCAGCAGCAGTTTTTGAATTGAGCTTGTCAACCGGGACCTGGTTCTTTTCCTTTCCTTCTTGAGCATTTCTGCTGCAGCATACTATCTTCGACAGTTCCTTAGTACTGAGAGTTAATCCAAACTCCTCATTTCCTAGGTTATTTCTATCCTCCTCCTTGGTAACTTTTCTATTTAGCTCATACGTCTTGAGATCGTATATAAGCTCATCAAGAGTTATTTTTCTAAATGTTCAGATTCAACGATGGAACAGACTTTCTTTTCCCATGACATTGGTAATGCTCGCAGTATTTTGCGGTTAAGGGACTCTTCCTCATATTCTTTACCCAGAGAACGAAGCTCATCAATGATTGAGGAAAATCTAGCATACATATCAAAAATTGACTCTCCATCCTTCATTTTAAAGAGGTCATTTCAGTAGTGAGCATCTCAATCCTGGACAGCCTTGCCTTCCACCTTTCATAATATCTTGGTGGCCTATCGATAGATTCTTCTTTCTCAAGACTTGGTGGATCAGACATAACGAGAGATCCTTTCTAGGTGTTAACCTTTTAGAAAGCACTTGCTCTGATACCAATTGATAGAACTTATGAATCCACCAAAACAATCTGAGGGAGCTGGTCCCTAAACTGTTTTCACGGGATATATACTCAAGGTAATTAAAGCAAGATATTTATGTTGAAAACTCCTTGCTCAAGGGATTAAAAACTAGGACCTACTTCAGTAGGATTTCCAACTTCACTAAACTTAACAATATTTCAGATTATAAGCTTTTGTAACCTAGGAATTAGACCACTAATCCCTCCCCTTGCAATAACTCTATTGCAAGAACCTTCTTGACTAACTCTAGTCAAGCACCAAACTGATTCAACTAACTCTACCTGAACCTTAACGTCACTATGACTAACTCTAGCCAAGTGTTTACAAGAAAAGCTTGATAAAAACAAACTACCTACGAAACTCTTCTCTTGAAGAAGTGTAGGTTTACAATGTAGAGATCATAAAGAATAGACAACTCTAGGACTCAAAACATCTTCCTTTATTGAGATCTAGTCCTTGAACTTGTCTTCGCTTTGTTCTTGAAAACACCAAAGAGAACAGTGGCGGTTGCACTTGTAAGGATCTGAATTTTTAGGTTTTTCAAGTGGTTAGTTAAAACTTAAAACAATGCCAACATGTTGTTTACATAGGAACTCAAATGAGAGCATGTGATGATCATGTGATATGCATGTGACCTCAAAAGAGTCGTTACACTGGTCTTTGGTATTTAGCATTGCATACAACTATGCTTTTGTGGTATTGCCTGACGGAAAAGTGCATACAACTTTGCAGCTGTCATGTGATGTACAGTCTTCACGGGACCTCATCAATTTTCTTGCAAGACATTTATATGCACAACTTTTGTCAAAGTGATTTTTTTTTTCCTTGTGAATGTTAACTCTCCAGTAAAATTGAACTCTGAAATCGGAAGAGAAAAAAAAAAAAAAAAAAAAAAGTTAAACTATGAAGTCGTAACTTCCTGGACAATGAATTTTTTTAACTTATCACCATTGAATCTTTAGAAAAATAAATCTTTGGAATGAAACAGAAAGGTTTAAAGAATTATGCAACAAAAATTTCTTAGAAGTAGCAAAAAATCACCCTACATGGATCTTATCTTACAATGAAACAAATCTTAATCGAACTTCTTTCTTTCGCATTGATCCAAAATTTTCATCAACTCCAGTTAGCGCTCCTGTGCAATAAAAATCTCATAAAAATCAATATTAATATTCACATGCCATATAGTAAACCTTGATGAACATATGGCTACTGCTAATATAGTCCTAAGAAGTACTTGATTCGTAAGCAATAGGTATTATTGTAGTTGAGTAGTACTATTATTCATGAGCCTACAATAGGTATTATTTTAGTTGAGTAGGACTATTATTCATGAGTCTAATAGAATTCTTATTACAATCATAACTCCAATTCGTCCATGGTAAAGTCCTTTTTTATCTAAAACGAAAATCTTCATCCTAACATGTAAAATTTCTAATTGTGTCCTATTAGTTCTGGTCAAAACTAAATGTAAATAATTAAGGACATAAAAGTCGATCAACATTTAGCGAAAATTATCCGTGCTTTTAATATATACTAGTCTCCATAATCGTGTTTTGCACGATATTTCCTGTCAATCTCGATTATGCAAAATATATTAGGTATAAGATTATATCCACTTAATATATTTATTTAAAATAATGTTCTTGGTACATAGTTTTTTTTCTTTTTTTCCCCACAAGAGAAACACCTTGCTACTAAGATAATCTAATATTAGGGTTATGTAACAATATTTATTTGTTGTTATCAACAAACATAAAAGTGTTGAAAATTGTTAATAAATAAAATTAATAGCCTCTTTGGCTAAGCTCTTGGGAGGTCAAAAGTTTTATTTTTTTCAAGATGTGCTTATTTAAAAAAAGTGATCTGTTTGGGCAAGCTTTGGGGAGTAAATAAGTGATTCCGGAGAGTAGCAAAAACTGTTTTCAGAAGCTAAAAAAAAGTAGCTTTCCCCAAAAGCACTTTTGAAAAAATACACTTAGAAACACTTTTTAAAAACTTGGTCAATCCACTGTAGCACTAGCAACATAAAAAAAAGAAAACAAAAAGAAAAAGAAAAAGAAATCTTAGCCAAACACTAATTGCTGTTGAAAAGTGTTTTTTCAATTAATTGGCCAAACACAAATTGCTCTCAATGAAAGTTGTTTTTTGAAAAACACTTTAAAAAAAAAAAAACACTTCTCAAAATAAGCTGATTTTAAAAGTTTAGCCAAACAGGCTATAAATTATAAGAATATCTTAAAGTTTTAAGAACGGGTTATTTCTTGTCAATTCCATTAATAACAAGAAGATGTTAATTAGGTAATATTATTTGCAATTACATTACTTTGTTTAAACAAATATTTAAAGCCAATAAGCCATCCCATTAATTAAAAAAAGAAAAAGAAAAAAAGAAGAGCAACTTATGGGCCAAATAAGATTTATAACACAAAGTGCAAAAAGTTTCCGTTGTATACTTGGATTCTTCGATGGCAAGCAATTTCAAAACGGTCGGAGAAATTCCAATGGAAGTCAAAGTGGGTATTATTATAATTTAATCCAATATGAAACTAATTGTTCAAGAATATTTTTGCCAACCAACATTATTATTCGTGCTATCAGCCAACGTTATTGCTCAAATCTTTTACTGTAATAAAAAGGAATGAGTCTTCTTCAATGATTCTTAATCTTTATCCAACTGCAATTTATCCTTTCAAAATTGTATTTCAGTGTCCGACTGAACTTGATAGTGATTAGAAGTCCTACATATTAGGAAATATAAGCATTACCATTTTATCCAATATGATATTACTTTTTAAAGAAAATTTTAACTTAAAAGGGTATAAAAGTCGTTCAATATTTAAAGAATATTTTGATCAACCAACATTTATATTCATGCTTTTATAATAATATAGACTAGTCTCTATAAACTTGTCTCGCACGTTATTTCCAATCAATCATAGCAAATGCTAGGTAATATTATTTGAAATTACATATTATTTATTTTATGAGTACAAAATTTCTATTTGATTGTATCCACTTAATACTTTACATTAAGATGTTGATTTTTGGAATATGTCCTTTGTGTTTTGACCTACGTGGAAAAATATGTTAGGACTAACATAATCCAACAATAGAAAATGAGAAAAAGTTTTATCAATATCAAAAGTAATATGCTAAAATTATTATTAATCTTAATTTGCTAAAATATTTTTCTCACACAATCAAACAACTGAAAACAATTTATAGGAATATATTTGTTTTATGAAAAACATTATCCCGGAAAACGTTTCTCATATGCAACTCTTTTTTTTTTCGTATGTATTTCTTTATTCTATTATAAAGTAATATGCTAAAATTATTCTTAGTGTTTAATTATTTATTTTATGAGTACAAAATTACAATTTGATTGTATCCGCTTAATACTTTACATTAAGATGTAGATTTTTGGAATATGTCCTTTGTGTTTTGACCTACGCGGAAAAATATGTTAGGACTAACATAATCCAACAATAGAAAATGAGAAAACATTTTATCAATATCAAAAGTAATATGCTAAAATTATTATTAATCTTAATTTGCTAAGATATTTTTCTCACACAATCAAACAACTGAAAACAATTTATAGGAATATATTTATTTTATGAAAAACATTATCCCTGAAAACGTTTCTCATATGCAGCTCTTTTTTTTCGTATGTATTTCTTTATTTTATTATAAAGTAATATGCTAAAATTATTCTTAGTGTTTAATTATTTATTTTATGAGTACAAAATTTCTATTTGATTGTATCCGCTTAATACTTTACATTAAGATGTTGATTTTTGGAATATGTCCTTTGTGTTTTAACCTACGTGGAAAAATATGTTAGGACTAACATAATCCAACAATAGAAAATGAGAAAAAGTTTTATCAATATCAAAAGTAATATGCTAAAATTATTATTAATCTTAATTTGCTAAGATATTTTTCTCACACAATCAAACAACTGAAAACAATTTATAGGAATATATTTGTTTTATGAAAAACATTATCCCGGAAAACGTTTCTCATATGCGGCTCTTTTTTTACCGTATGTATTTCTTTATTCTATTATAAAGTAATATGCTAAAATTATTCTTAGTGTTTAATTTGCTAAGATATATTTCTTTCACAAACCAAACGATTGCAAAACATGTTAAAGGAATATAGTTTTATGAAAAATATTATCCCGAAAAATTATTTCTCATACGCAACTTCTGTTATAAAATAATAAAGCAAGCAAGAAGAATATTATAGAGAAAGAGAGAATAGAGGAAATATCTTTATTTCTCTTGTTAGGGATGAAATACAATGAAGAGAACATCTCTATTTATAGGAGACAATTGACTGGGTCCCAAAGTTACTAGCCCTAAATTTTCTCCTAAAGGTAGGCATCCACAATAATAAATAATATTTATAACACTCCCCCTTGGATGTCTATTTGATAAATAATGTGCCTCGTTAAAACCTTACTAGAAAAAACCCAGTGGGAAAAATTCTAAGGAAAGAAAAAGAGTACACATTTCTAATAATATGCTATTTGGTTGCCTCATTAAAAACCTAACCAGGAAAACCCAATTGGGACAAAACCTTGGCTAAGGAAAAAAGAGTATAACGCGTATTAACTCCTCCTGATGAGAACATCAATCCAAAACTTGAATCTTCGCATACCGATCTTGTGAAACATTTTTTCGAAAGTTGCAGTTGGTAGAGACTTGGTGAACAAATCAATCATATTATCATTTGAACCCATCTGTTGCATGTTGATATCACCATTCTTTTTGGAGATCGTATGTGAAGAACAACTTTAGTGAATTATGCCTTGTCCTTTTATGAATTCTCCCTTTAGTTGGCCTATATATGCTGCTATCTTCAGTCTTTGGTTAGAGATGTATTGGCATAAATATTGTTGAAATCACTCCAAGTGCGTTCTGGACTTACTTTATAAACAAATGTTGTCTTTATAAGATTTGACTATCATGTAGAACAATATCGTATGACTGTAATCCCTCAGAGTCGTAACAAAATATATAAATGCATCAATTGCATAAGGTTATGACACTTAATGACCAAAGAACTCTGCAAATTTCTCATTTCAACTTCTTTCAGCAGATAATTATTTCTTTTGAAAACTCTTCATCAAGAGTTTCAATAATTCTCAAGTCATCAACTTGCACTAAAAATATGACAAATTTTGATTTCCACAAAGACGTAGGGATAAATAGACCCTTAGTCATTAAACATTCATTAAGGTGATTAAATCACAATCACCTTGCTTGATTTAATTCATATAAGAATAACTTGTATATGCTTCGGGCTTTCAAAATTCTTCAAGAATTTTCATATAAATTTTGTCAAGTGACAATATCCATTAATATTTAAATAAGTGGCATTTTCTGTTGTCTGGACTATAGGTCCAATAAGCTTGAAGCTTATCAATATGCATCATTTTACTTGGTAATAAAGTCTATGCTGGCACACTTTATAGACATAGAATTTAGAACCTCATAATCTTTTACAATATTGCGTTATATTGTCCCAAAGATATTGTTAACGATATATCGTTTATATCGGTTCACAATGTGACATAACTTATTTGAGATCTCATCACTTTCATTATTTTAGGAATTGTCACGACCTATTTTAGCCTAGGTCATGCGGGCACCTACCATTCCCGCCTTAGTAGGCGAACCTAGGTCATGCGGGCACCTACCATTCCCACCTTGGTAGGCAAACCCTTAACTTAACGCTCAAAATCAATAAATATAATAAAATAGCGGAAGAAGTAAATGACGTAAGTCTCACAATATAATATAGATAAGTGCGGAAGTAAATGAATCCACTCCAGTATCTGGTCTGGTCATACAAGAGCATCTAAATCCGAATAACTCTGGTCTGAATAATAATACATAAAATGTCTCAAATCATGTCTTGAAAGAAAAGTAAGACATAAACAATAAAAGAGTCTTCGAGGTCAGCGGACGCCATGCTCACCCTGGAAAACTCAAGTAGAAGTTGAGGAGTAGATCAGCCACGAGTCAGAGAAGTAGATCCGGCCTGATACTCTGCATTCATAAAAGAATGCTGCAAGTGCAGGTCAGTACAAACAACAGTACTGGTAGGCATCATAGGCCGACTAAGCATAGTTAACACAATTCAGAAATAACGCAGATAAACAAGTAAACCAATCACGCATGGAACAATATAATCATAACTGAGTATCCATCAACACCTATGTAAGTATCTAACCCCAATATAATACGTCTGAGTATATCTAATACTGGAACAATCAACATAATAGAATCAACAACACAATCCATCACAATACAGTCATCACGACATCTCACTCAAGTCATAATGCAATGCAATGCAATGCAAAAATGGTATGAATGTGATGCCATGCCATACTATGCAAATGAGATGTACACATGTACTCCGGACGGAAATATCAACGTCTCGGCAGCACAACCCAGTGTGACTCGCGAAGTCTGAGTGTCACCCGTCCCGGATCTTTGCCAAACAGACAGACGAAATCCTGGATAATTGCTCACAAGGGGAGTCTCACCGGCACCACTTTGGGGACCCGCGGAGCCCATGCACTACAATCAATTCTGGAATAACATCGGAATCGGCCATGCAACAACGATGCCTGAATATAACGATCGAACATCGGCCTTCTCACAATCACTCAAAAGAGTTGTCAAATATCAGTTTCATAAATCAACGATTCTGAAAATGAACCTCGAACATCGGCCTCCTCACAATCACCCAAGTAAAAGTGTTTATCAAGTATCAGTTTCATATAAACAACGATTCCGGAATGGATCTTCGGACATTGGCCTTTTTCACAATCACTCAAGTAAAAGAGTTTATCAAATATCAGTTTTGCTCAATCAATGATACCAGATCATCACCGGATATTGACCATGCATGATAATTATGAGAAAATGCGTGCAATGCATATGTCAATCATGAACAAGAAAGCTCAATATCACAAGTACCTCAACGGGGTATGCCAACAATGCATCACATCACAATACCCACAATGGGTATGCCAACATAGATAAATCAAGTACCACAGCGGATACACCAATAATGTATCAATAATCTCAGTACCAACGGTGGGTACCTATATAATATATCAAAGTACAAATACCAACAAAGGTTATGTCAATCCTATCCGAGTTAGGACAATAAGCGAAATTCATTATCTACCAACTACACATGGCATCAAGCCAACACAATTAAACAATCAAACACATATAACGGGGTGGCTAGTCCCAATACACATAAGGGCCCAACCTAAGGAAATATCCATCCCAACTTCACACCCGAAGGTTCACATGCTGTCTCTGACATCAAAATCTAAATATGTGATTCACTATACTAAGTCTCACCAAAGGTAAACCATAACCTACCTGGACTGCTGAACTGCAACACCAACAAGTCACTCTATCGCCTTGCCCTTTCTCTGAAGGTCAGAACCAAAGTAGTCTAAGCACAATCGAATTCTAAATTAGAAATCACGAATGATGATACTAATATTTCTATGATATCAATTAGGTCCATTATAACCCTAGAATTTGGGGAATGAGCCCACAAGGGAGAAACGGGAAATTCAATGATAAAATACAAAATTGAATCCTAGGTAATCATAACCCCATCATTAATTGTTGATTTAGCTCAAGAATTATCCCCTAATTTGATTTCTAGTAAAACCGCCAAATTGGGTATGAACCCTAATTCTCCAAATCCAAAATTTAACGTTAAAAGTGGAAGATATATGATTACTAAGCTTAGATTCATCAAGTTGTATCATCAACATCATCAATTTATCATATAGGACCCTAAGGGAAAATCTCCCAAAACCCTTCTTCAAATTCCAACTCTAAGGGATTGCAAAAGGGAAGGGGGGAATTCTAAGATGATTGTGATTAAAGAGAAGTAAAGGATTAGACAAGGTTTTACCTCCAAGATTTCCCTCAATTTGTCTCCAAGAACAGCTTTTCTAAGCTCCAATACCGAGATATGAAATAATAAGGTTTTAAGACTTATTTAAGACACATTAAATGAAATATCACTGCCTCTGACCGCCACGGCAGAGGGAGTGCCGCTACAGCGGTGCCGCTATGGCGGCTGGTCTACTGCCACTGTGGTATGGCCTATATTTCCCATCACCGCCCCAGATACCAGATTCCCTCGAATTTATCTAAGTCTTCAATCCGATTTTCGGGTTATTCCCGAGGCCACCTGCTCACCATCCGACAACCTAAACCCATACAAAAATATGCTACAAACGCACTCGTGGTCTCAAAATTTCCAATGGAGGTCTCGTTGACTGAGTTAACCACTGGTGCCTACTTCTCATTTGTCATCCAAAGTCCCGAAATGCACCAAAATGCATTGGGAACTGAACCAATCATACATACAAGTTCTAAACAATCATCCGGACCTCTCAGAGTTGATGAAACTCCGAAAAAGTTCTGTTAGCCTAAAAGTCAACCTCGAGTCAAAAGTGAGTCAATCAATGCTTGAAAGTGGCGAAAGTGCCAAAAGAGCCATAACGACCAAACGGGTCGTTACAGGTACCTAAACCTCTCATGAGGTTTTATGAAGTGTTATGTCATATGCTCTTCAAGAGCACATTGCCTCCTCATTATGACCATTTTGATCATTTGCTCCTCTCCCCTTTTCAAGGATTATTTCATTTGGAACCGATTGATCTACCATTCTTCATGCATGCTGTATACTTTGTCCTTCAGGGACATTGATATTAATAGAAGCATTTTGTAGCTGAAATATGAAACTAGTTTTTGGGTCAGAACTTGCTTCTAGCATTTAACTCGAATTGCTTTTTGAGTGAGGATCATATTAATGATAATTCACAACATATTTCCTAGCTACTTATTATCTCCCCCTTATGTTTGAAAAACTAACATATATCCCATCTTCTTTGGGGAAATCCATCTTTGTGCATCATAGTAAATTAATTAATCATATACCACACATAAAAAACTATTGATGAAAATATCTGGTTCCTAACCCTGAACCAATTATAAGGGGAGAATTTTTCATAATTTATTGGTCTGAAGCATAAAAGTGATGTTGTACACAATATATCATATCTCAGACCAACACATGAAGGTTTGTTCTTATAAGCAATGGTTTAGCTATTTAGTGGAGGCGTTTAACGCCAAACCAGCTTGGATATAAACCAGCATTATCAAGATGAATTGTCTTGATTACATAATCTGAAAATTGTGCTCTTAACTCAATTATTTTGAGCAAGTAATTTTGTAAATGTCAAACTTCAGTTTGACAATAAACGCACATGTGACCATCTCATTGATGCATCTATTTAAGATATTACATAACAGGTGAACGGACCCATATTCACCTTTTTTATTTTATTTTTTAGAATTTTGAGAATTCAATCCCAACATTAGCTAGTATAATCAATTTATCATGGGAACAAGCAACAAAAATAAATACTTGAAGAATCTTCTAGTTCTTCAATATATGTCAAATACTCAATTTGCACATCATGTTTGAATCGGAATGGCCAAACCACTCGTGCCAACTGATAAAATTATTTATACTAGTAACTTCAAGTTTATCATGCCATGTGCTATTTGTTTTAATAAACTTCTGGTTTACTATGAATTCATTTTTGTATTAATAAACTTCTGATTTACCATGGCTTGTGATTTCATCATGCTTATGTTTTTGCAGTACAATTTGGAGAATAAAGAGGGTAACCTTTGCCATATATATTTCTTACCTACTATGATTTTGAAGATGTTTAATCCTCAATCATCTATAGCTTAAATATGATAGTTATTTACTTTAGTAAACTTCGGGTTTACTATAACTTGTATTTCAATCATAACAACTTTGTATATTACAATCTAGAACGAATGGCATAATACTATCTAAGCTCTTCAGGATCCTTTAATTTATTCTCCATAATCACATATTGTTTGGACACTACTAGTGTCATGATCTTCTAGATAAATAGTTAGCTCTTCTGGAGACCTTGATCATTAATTTTGTATTACCAAATATTGCTTAGATACTGCTGGTATCATAAAAGAGTTTTAGTTAGACACTGCTGGTGTCATGAAATAAACATTAAGTTCTAAAATTCAGTATTTCAAACATCTCCTTCAGGGAGATTTGCTATTAACGTCTGAATATCTTAGCGGTGACCACATAAAAATTACATCCTTGATCAAGAAAAAAATATGAATTTGTTATTTCCTTCAAGGAAATCAATAACAACTAATTATAATATATCAATGTGGTTATAATAGAAAATATTCTACAAAATCTAATTCATTTGCCTTGGAATGACACATAATGAAAGTATCCAAGATGATTTGACGTATATCAGGTACGTGCAACAATGACCTTCATATCACAAAATAACATCTATATCTCTTGTTATTTTGAGGTGTGTTGTGGTATTTCTTCATTTACTTCGGGGAATGAAACTTGATCATTTAGATGAGCTTAATACATAATTTTCAATAGCTCATTATTTCTCTCAAGCATAAAAAGATGCTGCTTCAATAGATTTCTCAAAGTTTTTCCGCTTCAGGAGAAGATTTCAGTATTTTGCTACTTTAGGGTTCAAAATTCTACTACTTCGAGAATAGATTTCAGAATTACTACTTCCGGAGTAAATCATATAATTTTTTATATTATTTCTTCTATTTGTTCTACCTCTTCAAGAGATAAATCGTGATATTTTCATAATCAAGTGTACGTTCGTATTTATAAGTTTTACTAAATATTGTCACATTCACTTCTGAGAATGGATATGTGTTTATAACATTTATTAAAAGTTCTCATTCTTCGGGAATGAAACATATCTGAACGTGTGTTAATAATATTAAATAATGATAGCTTCAAGCCTATTGTAAGATATTGCTACTTCAGGAGTAAATCGAGACACATATATATGATATATAAAAGTTTTCTCTAATACATCTTTAATGGTAATCACAACAAACCTATTAATAATATTATCACTTTGAGGGATTGTAAGCATAAATGAAAAATTATCATGTAAAAGCATGAAATAAATAATTTAAAGTATTCATGGCATTCTAACCTCCCTGCTAAAGAATATTGGTACTATGCTTTTGCCGACTTTGGTATCAAAGCACAAAGGAGATTGAAGTGTATAATATATATTTAATTATCACATTTAAATAGGACACATTGTATCTACGGTGATGTCCAGTAATGAAATCTCCTTTATGGACACATATGAATACAGATAGTAGTTGTGTCCAAAAAGCTTTAAAGCAACTCGTTGTAATGGAAATCTTGAAGTCCTTGAACGTGTAGTAACATAAGCAATAAAATTTACTATGCCGATTTGAGGTACATATAGCAATAAAATTACGAGACACAAACATACTTACTTTTAATAGTAATTCAAACATTATTTAAATTCAAAATACTACTACTTCAGGAGTAAAGTTCAACGGCTCACTGCTTTAAGAGTGAAGTTTAAAGTCTAGATATTAAAGTTCTACTACTTCAGGAGTAAAGTTAAACGTCTTACTACTTCAAGAGTATCTGAATATTAAAGTTCTACTACTTCAGGAGTAAACTTTAGAATTTTACTACTTCATCAGTAAATTTAAATTCTTACTGCTTCGGGAGTAAATTTCAAAGTTACTACTTCAAGCGTAAATTTCAGATTTACTACTTCAAGAGTAAGTTTAAAGCTTTACTATTTCAGGAGTAAAGTCCAAAATTTGTTACTTCGGGATCAGATTTTAGGGTTTGCTACTTCGGGAGCAGATTTCTGAGTTTATTACTTCGGGAATAAAACATAGAATATATTATTTTTTTTTCTCAATTATTTTATCTCTTTTGGCGATGAGTCGTTATAACTTCACAACTAAACGCACATCCATAGTTATAAGCTTTACTACATGATCTCACATTCACTTCAGGGAATGAATGTTTATTTGAAAGATTTATCAAAAGTTTCTATTCTTCCAGAATGAAACATATATAGTCATGTGAACGTGCCTTAATTATATTAAATCGTGATAGCTTATAACCTCTTTTAAAATATTGCTACTTCGGGAGCAAATCGAGGTATACATATGATGCGAAGAAATTTTCTCTCACATATCCTTAATTATAACCATTACAAGATTATATAAATATTACTAACTCTGATGATTAGTGAAGTCTAATTATGCTAAGATATATGAAATATAATATTAAGGAATTGATTCCCAAAGCGTTAAAAAAAAAATTAGTCACAAGCAAATAGTGATGGCCGCATATATGCTGGTGATATACCCCTTGCACGGGATCATCTTTGTTATAGTTCTCAATTTACAAAAGTCTTTTCCTTTTCAAAGCTTGAAAATGGTCATTCACTTTAGAACCAAAATACATGATTAATAATACAAATCATACCTGTAGGTTTAGAGATGACATGAAGACTAATAATCAACTTCAAGAATTATTATCCTATTTTTCAATTGGTTAGAGTCTCATGCTGATGACGTGTTATAAAATAATAAAACAAGCAAGAAGAATATTATAGAGAAAGAGAATAGAGGAAATATCTTTGTTTCTCTTGTTAGGGATGAAATATAATGAAGAGAACATCTCTATTTATAGGAGAAAATTGATTGGGTCCCAAAGTTACTAGCCCTAAATTTTCTCCTAAAGATAGACATCCATAATAATAAATAATATTTATAACAACTTCTTTTTTTTACGTATGTATGTCTCTATTCTATTATAATGGTAGCACCAATGGATCATATTTTTTAAATATCTTAACTTTCTTCACCATGAGAAATTAATACACTTATGTATTAATTGTACTTACCAATGACAAGATATTTAATATACTTTTGTTTTTTGGTTTTAGGAATTTATTAAATAATTTAATCTGAACTCAAGTAGTAGAATAATTTATGGGGAACTGTTTTCTTACTATAGTGTTGTAAGATTGATATTTTATAAAAATAATTGAACCCCCTCACCTAAACATTCCAACTATTATAATTTCATTCAACGTAAAATTATAAATTGATGTTCCACATGCCTAGCTCCTTCTAATTCTAAAAAGCATTGGAGTATTACTAATTAACAGATTAAGATTTATATGTGTCAATCTTTGAATTGTCCTGACATCCAAGATTTAGCCGACGTTTGGCTTAGAAATCATCATCAAGTGGTTTAAGTAGGGAAAAGCTTCATTATTTAAAACTAGTGAATTTATCCGCGCTTCGCGCAATTATAAAAGACTTTATTAAATTTATAATTTATTTTTCCTAATACCCAAATATTAAAAGTAATTACAAACTATATATTTATGAAATCTAAAGTATTTATTAATGTCTAACATATGAATATATAAATTCAACCATTATGTACATTTCAAAACTTAAATATTCAGCAAATAAATTAAAAGGCAAACTAATAAAAATATAACCACTTTCAGAGATTGAGGGAATTTTGACAAACCAAATATAAATCTAAAAACCTTCTATTTTTTTTTTTTTTTTTTACATTGCATTTACAAATTCTTGGTGTTTTGATATAGCGGAAGAGGGTTGAAACTTATGTGGAAAACAAATAAAAATTATGAAATTAAACACGAAAAAATAATATCGTTTTCTCCTTCACAACAAACTAACATAAACCCAACTTGACTGCAACAATTTTAAGAATATTACATGAAGGAATTCTCGCATCAATTTATACTACCTTCTCCCTTCTCTTCTCTTCTTGACTCGTCGTTTAAAGTTTCATTATCCTAAAAAATTTATTCGATGCCTCTAAACCACAAGGTAACTGGTAAATATAATTAATGTTTACTTGAAAAATCCTTCATATGAAAAACAAATTAACTAACTCAATAAATAAGATGAAATATATTTTTGCAATAATATTTCAGGATCATGTGAACATATTCAGCATGATACAATAAGTTTTTTGTTTTTGTCTTTAAAATAACAACACGAACTTCTAAAAGGATAATTCATTGTATTTCAAAGCTGAGTCGTAGTTTTACTTGCATTAGCCAAGAAACGTTAATCTATATCGCTTCCAAATAATTATCTGAAAATGAACAGTGCAAGAATATAATTAATGAAGTAAAACGGAAAGAAAATGTTAGTATACAAATAAAATTTATTGGGGAAAGGGGAGAGGTTGAGTAACAGTGAAAGGGAAATGACAAAAGAAGGAGGAAAAAGATAAATAGATTGAGAAAATAATATTACCAATATAAAAATAGATAGCTAATTATCTGATCTTCTTTAATCTTGTTGTCAAGTAGTACATATCCACGAAATTGTCGTGCTGCATATGCTTGTTTGCTCTCTTTTCACCCACAAGCCATTATATAGTCATCCCTGGCTCCTTCATAATTCACAAATCACAAACTCTTCATTTTTGTAACTCCACCAATGATTAATGAGTTTATTATAATCAAAGCTTCTGTCCGTTTCTTTCCTATTGTAACCTCTACCATTTAAGTATATGCATGTAACTTTGAGTTGATCACAAGTTTCATGACCACCTAGTGAATTACTGATCAATTTTCTATATAAACGACGGATCTTTGTGAATTCATTCATTTCCGATCCGTTAGTACTGAATATAACAACATGGGAGGGGGAAAATAGAAAAACACATAAATGCATATTAAAATAAGTAATAAAGAAGACAATTATAGTGGGAGGTGAAAAGTTGATTAATTGTGTTTAAATACTTTTTAGGCTATTAAAAATAAAATAAATAGATAAATAAAGGAGAAAATGTCAAATAAAAGGAGAAAAAAGATAAATGGTTTTCTAGGCCATAGAGAGGTGCCACGTCACCTTGTTTATGCCTAACTTTATATTATATATAGATTCAAGTAACCCAACCAGTAGTATAATAGTATTAGGACACTTCACGGTAGACAAAGTACATGCAAATTTGTATTAGGATGAGGCTTAGATATTAAAATCTTATTCAACCAGTAATTATTTTTCAATAATATATTTTAACTTTGTGAGGATATAAAAATTGTTCAATATTTGAAGGCAATTTTGATCAACCAACATTTATATTCAAACAATTTAACTTTAGAATTTTTATTCGGGCAATTCACATGAATGCCCTTATTTTGAGATGGTCTTTAATTTTTGCCCTTCAAATTTGAAATCTTTAACTTTTTCCCTTCACTAAAAATCCCTTGGTTTCGGGTTTAAACCCCCGCTAAGTCAATTTTTCTTTAAAAAAAATCGCAAGATAGAGTTTGGATTCACAAGGCAGAATTTTGAAGGCAAAATTTTACCTTAAGGAAGTATTTTACCTTCAGACCAAAATTCTCCACTTGCTTCAATCTTTTAATTTGTTTCTCTTCTTCCTCTTGCCAGTTCCATCTGTTTATCTTAAATGACACAACCAGATTGATTTTAATACTTCAAAGTTAGGTCACTTCTTTAATTTCAACTCTAGATATCATGGCATTGTTAATTTGACAGCAGATATGCTGCCTTATTTTGGGATTAAGGAAAAATCTTACCTTTAAGGCAGAGTTTTGAAGGCAAAACTCCGCCTTGCGAATCCAAACATTTGTCTTGCAAAATTCTTTTTTTTTTAATTGAGCTAGAGTTCGAACCTGGAACCCCGGAGTATTAGGCAAAGGGAAAGAATTAAAGACCACCAATTTGAAGGGTAAAAATTAAAGACCACCCCAAAAGAAGGGCAATCTGCGCAAAAAAAAAAAAAAAAAAAGAAGCTTTTATTCTATCCTTAACCACATGATTTAATAAATAACCATACAAATACAAACGGAAGAAGGAAAATACTAATGGACGAAAAGTCACAAGTGGAATGGGCCTTGCCACTATTCTTACAAATGTAGCCACCATTGCGAGCACTAGTTTGGAGCTGAATATGGGATTTGTAAGAGGTACAATTGGGCTGATCACAAACATCACTAGGAAAAATATGCTTGGTACTGCTACTTGTAACGGATAGGTCTCTTAGATTAGATTCCTATTATATCTAAAATATGTAAATGTGTAGTTGTGATAACTAAGGAGACTAATTCTCCTCAATCTTTGACACCTAGTTCCTGTAGGTTTCTCAATGTTTGATCTCTGTATATATTCTCTATTGTTGCACATATTTTGTGAAGTGAATGAAGAACTGTTTTATGGTATCAGAGCCTTTTTTGGTTTAACAACCATTCTCCCTTTTGTTGTTCCGATTAAAAAAAAAAGGAACCCTTGAAAAATCACAAACAACCCATCAAGATAGGAGATAGTAACGCGACCTCTTCTTCCTTGGCAACTTCAGTTGTTTCAACGAATGCCATCGGAAACTATTTTCCTACTCCTAATCTTGCTCTCCAATTGCCTGTAAAGCTCACTTCAACGAATTTTTTGCTTTGGAAGACACAATCTTTCCATTTGTATCTGTTGAATATTCCAAGAAATTCCAATTCCATTTAAGTAGAAAATTTCTTCCGATGATTTGTGGTTGTGGTCTTAGCCATCGTATTGATGATAGTGAACCTGTACCACCACGCGTTTTGGATGGTGATAAACCAAATCCTGCATATCAGGTTTGGGTACGTCAAGATCAACTTGTCTTGAGTTAGATAGTCACTTAACTTTCAGAAAGAGTTCTCCCTCAATGGTCGGGGCAGAAACAACTCATGCAGCTTGGGACAAACTTGTGGCAGCATATGCCACTGGGTCTAAGCCATTGATTCGAGAACTTAAGGCGTAATTACACAAATTGTGTCGTGATAATGCTACTATTGAAAGTTACGTGCAAGGGGAGAAAGCGATTGCTGATAAGTTGGCTGCCTTGCAATACCCAGTAACTAATGATGACTTAGTTTAGTTTGTTCTTGCCGGGTTAGGATTTGCATATCGCCCTTTCACAAGGTCACTTGAATCACGTCATGAGGACGTCACCTTTGATGCAATTTATGGTATGTTTTTGAGTGAAGAAAGACAACTAAAACGTGATGATACTAGTACTGTTGTTTGCCCAACAACACAGTACACACAAAGCTCAATCTCTACACATCGTGGATGAGGTCGTGGACGCTTTGCTGGCCATGGAAGTTCACAACAATTTTAGAGACGCCATTATGCCACAACGACTCATTCTGGAACTTATTCTGGGAATCCACTACCTTCCACTGATTGTTTTTGGAATTGTCTGCCATAATTGCTAGGGCAAGGGTCACATTGCACGTGTTTGTCCGTCACCTAGGACTAATATGAATGGAACTCCGGGTATCTGGACGACCCTCTTCAAATCTTGCAAGTACTTCTTCACAGCCGGCACAAAATTGGTTGATAGATAGTGGCACCACACATCATCCGACATCTGATCTTGATGACCTTGCAATTCACTCAGAATATCATGGTCCTGAAGAAGTTACCCTCCCATCTCTCATATTGGTAAAGGATCTGTATTTATTTTTGATAAGTCGTATGTTCTTGCTGATGAGTTGTGAAATTACGCGATATTCGACGCTAATTCCTTAAGCTTTTGTGACTCCTTAAGCACTTTTGTTGTTACTTTTTGTGTTTTTATGTTGTTTTGTAGGAAAAGATGCCCGGAGAGCATAACGGAGCAAAACGGACCAAAATAGAGCAAAAATAGAACAAATCAACGTTTCTGGCACCACATGCTAATAGCATGTGGTGCAACAAGTAGCATCTGCTGCCAGTGAAAATGGCACCATATGCTACTCGCAGAGTGCAGCATATGGCGCAGCATGTCGCACAAGCGAGCAGCATATGGTGCAGCATGTGGTGACAGAGAAAATGTCACCACATGCTACAGTTTTGGCACCACATGCGATTAGCATGTTGAACATGCGAATAGCATGTGGTGCTGCATGTTGTGCAAGAGGGTATTTTGGTCCAGATTTTGTTCCCGTTTTTTGGAATGATATAAATACTCTTTTAGGGTTTGTAATATTTATCTTTGGCAGTTTTTCATCAAGTTTGGAGACTAGGTTTCTACACCACACTTTGGGGTTGAAGATTTGAAGATTTGGTTGAGTATTTCTTAAACCTTTAATTCATTTCTTCAATTCCTTGCTTTGTATTGTATATCTAAGTGTGTAGCTGTCTATTCCATAACTTGAATCTCGTTTATGAAAGTATTCTTGATTAAAGTTTGGTTTGAAACTCTTGTTATGCTTATGTATTGAATGATTCTTATTGATATTGAAGTGGGTCTTTGTTGATTTAATTAATCTCGTTCTTGAATGTTTCCAAAGGGATTAGCTAACCCTAGGACTCACCCATTTACTTAGATTGAGCTCGGAAGAGGAAATTTAGGTTGAGAAAGATTAATTAACAAGAATTTGGGTCATTAAACTCATCTAATAACTTGAGCTCGGAAGAGGATAGTTACTTGAGGTTAAATTGATTGTGTCTAATATCACACTCTAAGGCTTGGAAAAGCTTAGAGTGAAATTCATTGATTTGGTTGGATGACTTTCAATGAGATTTTAGATATCATTATCTATCAACACAAACCCGCTCTTAGTTGTAAAATTGTAAAATACGTTGGATCGTTACTTGAGTGTAATCTCCGATTATCCATGCTTGTGGCCATTGATAATTTTACTCACTTTCTAGGTTAGTTTACATTTCCGCATTAGTTAGAATCTTTCTGAAAAACCCAAAATATTATCTATCGTTTGGCTTTAGCTTAGTTGGTGAAAGTTCCTTACTTTCTTAATCGCCTAGCATATTGTTCCCTGTGGGATCGACCCCGACTCATAGTTGGGTAAATATATTGCATATGACCGTGTACACTTTCTCTTTGAGGAGTGTATTTGGACGTTATCAAAAATGGCGCCGTTGCCGGGGAACAATTTGGCGTATTTGGGTTAGTTTGGGATTTAAGCTAACTTGCTTTGGTCCAAACTTTCTTTGCTTTATATATATATATATATAAAAAAAAAAACATGGCATCTTGGAATGAAAACGAAAATGTGTTTGATGGTTGCAATCCATATTTTGTTGACCCATGTCCATATTGTGAAGGATTCCACTTTTGGCAAGATTGTGAATATGCTCCCGGGAGAGAGATGTGTGCACCGTCTCAATCCTATAATGAGAGTATTTGTAATGTATGTGGTGGCCAAGGTGGACATTGGGGTGATTGTCCCAATTATTTTGCTTCCCCTCCCCCAAGTTGTTCTAACGAAAATGCTAGCTGTGCTTTTGAGTTTGACAGGGACAACAACATGACAAGTGAAGTACAAAGTGCCGGATATGAAGGCATCATGGCAATGCTCCAAACATACTTAGATCGAGAAGCTAAAATGGAGGAAGAGCGAAAGCTCCTCCAACAATCCGTTTTAGAAAATGGAGAAGCCATGAAAAGAATGAATGATTCATTTGAGGATGTCAATTCCTCAATTGTCATGGAAGTGTCAACTCCTCAAAATGAAATGGTTGAAGAAGAGATTTCAAGTTTACAAGATGAGCCCGAAAATTCGTGTGACCACAACGAAAGTTGTGAAATTGAAGAAGTGGTTCAACTTGAAGAAGAAGAGCAAAATCTTGAAGAAGAAATCTTCAATTCTCAAAAAGAAGAAGTTGAGGAAATTTTGAAAAGCATAATGGGGAGGAACAAAAACTATGGGCAAGTCTTGACCAGATTGTGGGAAGAAGTTCAACATGGAGATGATGAAACTATCCAAAAGGTATATCTCACCATGGATGGATTTTTACAAGAGTTGGACGACTCTCACAATGAAGAAAATCTTGACAAAATGGAAATGTTGAGCCAAGATTGGCTAATGAATCAAGCTCAACAACTTGAAGCCTATGGAAATCACCGTGAAGGCATTTCACGGATGATGGAAGAATTTCTGAAAATGCATGTTGAGCAAAGTCAAGAAGTGGAGCTACTTGAAATTACTATCCAAAAATTGGAGGCCGAATTGAATGCAAAGATTGAGGAATGTGATGCTCAATATCAAAGGGCCATAGATTGTAGTTTTGAGTTGGTTTCCAATGAAGAAGAGGTCAAGATTGATTTTGATGAGCTAATGACGAATTGCCAACCTACCAACCCAAAATCAGTGAATGATGCCGAAGTTGAAGAAATGATACTAGAGTTGCATAAAAGAGTTCATAATATAATTTTTGAAGACTCTAGTTCATTTTTTGGTGAGGATGTCAAAACTCATGCAAATTTGGAATTTGAGCGCGCTGGACCACATTCTAACCATTTTTCAACATTGTGCTTTGTTGATGATATAGAATTTGAACTAACCAAGCCAATGGAGAATTTTGGAGATGAAGAAGAAAGCGTTTTCATATTGAAGTTTGCTATGCCAAGAAGACAAAATGGCATGCCTCACTTATGGGTCAAGAAGTGCAAAATGCGACACCTGAGAGTTGGCCTCTTTGACTTCCTACCACCGCCTCACGAGCATCATCGGAATCTTGATTCAAAGTTGGGGCGCAAATTCATATCCTCCAAATGGAGGGAAAAGTGGTAAAGGTAACCGTCGTGCCGCGACGTTAACTTAAGCGCTTGGTGGGAGGCAACCCATCGTTTTAAAAATTTTAAATCGTTTTTGAAATTTTATTTTTTAGAATAGTTTAGTTTATGGTTTTTGACTAATCTGCAAAGTTTCAGAATTTTTGGAGTTGTTTTGAGCATGTCGGATATCCGGACAGCCCCCAAAACCAGTAAAAGCTGCGAAAAAATATTTTCTGGTGTCATAACATGCGATTCGCATGCCATACATGCGAATCGCATGTCGCGTCGCATGTGGTGACAGACAAAAAAAAAAAAAAAAACGGGTGACATCACATGCGACTCGCATGTCATACATGCGAACCGCATGTAGGGTCGCATGTCATGCCAGTAAAAAATAAAAAATAAAATTCCCTTTCTATTTTTATGTTTTGTTTTGATTATGTGCAGCGAGGACACTGCAATATTTATAGTTGGGGGTGGCACGTGGTAGCGCATTATATTTTGAAACTTGCTCAAAATTTTTGAAAATTTTGTTCTTTTGACATGTTGTGGATTAGTCACTCTTGTTATTTTACTTTCTTTGAGGAAAAATGTGAAAACTCTTGGCTTGTTTGGTACTAATAGAGTTAGTCTCTTGCATGTAAAATTGAAATGCGAATACCCCTCCAAATTGTTTTGTGAATGTTAAAAAGCAAGGTGCATAGGAAAGAATGATCTTTGTGACAACTTTTTGGCTCATTTGGCGACTCTTTACCTACTAGTTGTGTTTACTTTGGATTATGAGATATTACACTAGTTGATCCATCTAGACTAGTTCATATGCCATGTGTGGTGAGTGTTTGTTGAATAAATCTTGTGTTTACTTTTATCATCTAGAACTTACCCGGTTAGTCGTTCAATGCTAATTTTGATTATGTTGGTTGGAGAGATGACCTTGGGCTATCTTTGTGATTTTTGAAAAAGCCTCTTTAGCCTACCATTGCATAAATAATATCACTAGTAACCCCATTTGAGCCTGCGACCTTTTCTTTTGTTGCCACATTACAAGCCTTTACCCTTTTTGATGAAGAGTCTATCTTTTGAACTTTTCCCTCCGTGAACATGAAATTGTGAATTTGAGGCCAAAAGCCTAAGTTGGGGGTGTTAGTGTTGGTTGAGAGTGGTAAAGGTTGGTGTTGTGGAAAAGTCAAAAGAAAGGAAGAAAATTTGAAAAATACAAAAAGGTTGCAAACTTTTTGTGCAAAAAAAAAAAAAAAAAAATTTTTTTTTTTTGAATAATTGGGGAAACTAGTATTCAAAGGAAGGAGTGATGTTTTGAAATGAAGAGGAAAGTGGACAAAAAGTATGTGTAGTGTTCAAGGAGGGCGTAGTCACTTGTATCCGAAATACTTTTCCTACCCTTCCCTAAGCCTACATTACAAGCTTAAAAAGTCCCTATGTGATCTCCAACTGAATGTTCTTGAGTTAGTGATGATTGAAAATAAGGGCAAGCTTATGGTGTGATATTTGTTAGCACTAGAATTTCTTTGTTGAGTGTGAGTGAATTTGTGTATTTGTCCCTTGTGTTGTTGTTGTGAATATAGTGATTTTGGGACTTTCTTTCTTGTGAGGGCATATGGATTACGATAGATTGGTGATATTGAAAAATCCAAAGTTGAGTCAACTGAGCATATCTAGTAAGCTAGTAGTTTTGAGTCACTTATTGAGGCTTGAGTGTCGTTGCTTGATTGTTTTAAATCTCTAATGCATTCTTGAAATTGTATTTTGAAACGAGGGAGTTATTTCGTTGAAGCTTCACATGCTTGTAGCCTAATTATTGGTACCAACCAAAATCATGTTTTTGTGCTTAAAATGGATCCTCATTGAGATTTTTGTTTTAGTTTGCTTGAGGACAAGCAAAGATTTTAAGTTGGGGGTGTTGATGAGTCGTGAAATTACGCGATATTCGACGCTAATTCCTTAAGCTTTTGTGACTCCTTAAGCACTTTTGTTGTTACTTTTTGTGTTTTTATGTTGTTTTGTAGGAAAAGATGCCCGGAGAGCATAACGGAGCAAAACGGACCAAAATAGAGCAAAAATAGAACAAATCAACGTTTCTGGCACCACACGCTAATAGCATGTGGTGCAGCATGTTGAACATGCTAGTAGCATCTGCTGCCAGTGAAAATGGCACCATATGCTACTCGCAGAGTGCAGCATATGGCGCAGCATGTCGCACATGCGAGCAGCATGTGGTGCAGCATGTGGTGACAGAGAAAATGTCACCACATGCTACGGTTTTGGCACCACATGCGATTAGCATGTTGAACATGCGAATAGCATGTGGTGCAGCATGTTGTGCAAGAGGGTATTTTGGTCCAGATTTTGTTCCCATTTTTTGGAATGATATAAATACTCTTTTAGGGTTTGTAATATTTATCTTTGGCAGTTTTTCATCAAGTTTGGAGAATAGGTTTCTACACCACACTTTGGGGTTGAAGATTTGAAGATTTGGTTGAGTATTTCTTAAACCTTTAATTCATTTCTTCAATTCCTTGCTTTGTATTGTATATCTAAGTGTGTAGGTGTCTATTCCATAACTTGAATCTCGTTTATGAAAGTATTCTTGATTAAAGTTTGGTTTGAAACTCTTGTTATGCTTATGTATTGAATGATTCTTATTGCTATTGAAGTGGGTCTTTGTTGATTTAATTAATCTCGTTCTTGAATGTTTCCAAAGGGATTAGCTAACCCTAGGACTCACCCATTTACTTAGATTGAGCTCGGAAGAGGAAATTTAGGTTGGGAAAGATTAATTAACAAGAATTTGGGTCATTAAACTCATCTAATAACTTGAGCTCGGAAGAGGATAATTACTTGAGGTTAAATTGATTGTGCCTAATATCACACTCTAAGGCTAGGAAAAGCTTAGAGTGAAATTCATTGATTTGGTTGGAAGACTTTCAATGAGATTTTAGATATCATTATCTATCAACACAAACCCGCTCTTAGTTGTAAAATTGTAAAATACGTTGGATCGTTACTTGAGTGTAATCTCCGATTATCTATGCTTGTGGCCATTGATCATTTTACTCGCTTTCTAGGTTAGTTTACATTTCCGCATTAGTTAGAATCTTTCTCAAAAACCCAAAATATTATCTATCGTTTGGCTTTAGCTTAGTTGGTGAAAGTTCCTTACTTTCTTAATCGCCTAGCATATTGTTCCCTGTGGGATCGACCCCGACTCATAGTTGGGTAAATATATTGCATACGACCGTGTACACTTTCTCTTTGAGGAGTGTATTTGGACGTTATCACTTGCTAGCATTCTTCATGTTCCCACTGCTACCAAAAATTTCTTATCTATCAGTTCTTTTACTAATTCTAACCCAGTCTCGATTGAATTTTCTCCCAAATACATTTTGATTAAGGACTTGGCAACGAGGGCAGCTCTTCACAAAGGACCTGTCACGACCCAAATCGGGGATCGTGCAGGCACCTACCAATCCCACCTAGTAGGCGAACCCTTATTCCCAACAACAACCCAATTGACAATAAAGAATAAATAACTCAACATGAACCCATTTCATTTATCAATAAATCGAAGTGATTCAAGAATTTCTTATACAACCATTTTCCAAAAACTGAGTCTAGACTAGTACAAGAGCTTCTAAGATACAACTGTAATAAATGTATTACAATGAAAGTCAACCTCTATTTGGAATGAAAATAACAGAAGTCTTCAAGATAACACCAGAGAATCCTCGGAAGCTACTAATCCACGAACTTAACCTATCATAGCTCTACACAGCGAATAGGGTGTCTCAAGAGTAGTATCAATACAACACTCGTACTGGTAAGCATTATAGGCCGACAACGGTTAGAAGATCGTAATAACAGTAGAATTCAATAGATAAGTATGGTAGGCAAAAACTCAGTCAATTTAAAGATTCAGTTTAGGAGGTGGTTCTACCATAAGATATAATCAAACGTTCAAGCCTAGATAAGAACTTTTACTCTACAATCCACAACCTTACAATATAAGTCATGATTCACAAGAATACCACCTAAGCCCTCAAATAGAATTAACCCTACTAAGACCAATTATAGAACAAGCTCACTCCTATTCCTCAAGATAGGCCTACTCTCAACATGGGACTCTTCAACCTCACAGGAACTCGGGTTCAGTTTGCATATACGGGCTGAACAATACTACCTAACATAATTCCCTACCACCACTCAAATAATATGAATATCAAGTCAGTATCCACAAGTATGAATGTATAAATATGAATGCGTATGCAATTATACACACATGCTATAGGCGAAATACCTCCACGACTCGTCAGTCATGACCCATGGGGCACCGTTAAGTCCATGTACCTGCTGCGGCGTACAACCCGATCTAATATGTGTTGCAGAACGTGCAATCCAGTCCATTATATATATATATATATATATATATATATATGTGTGTGTGTGTGTGTGTGTGTGTGTGTGTGTGTGTGTGTGTGTGTGCGCGCGCGCGCAACCCGATCCAGATATATGTTGCGGTGCGTAACGCGATCCAGATGCATAATTATGAATACATGAATGATATCAATGCCAATTAGAGTATATCAATGACAACGAGAATATATCAAGCCAATTGTGCCACGCATTGACACATATCATCATGTCAAGAATGAATCAAACCCTTCCTCTATACAAGGTAAAACTCAACAATGAGAGATACGAGTTCACAACCATGATAAGGCATCTAAGCATCAAGCCTAGTATCATATACGTGGCGACAAGACAATAGATCAAATAAGGAAACAAACCACAATCACGCATCAATATTAACCTATATAATCCATCCAAACTTCATACCCGAAGGCGTACATGCTTGCTCCGACAATCACTAACTTTACATATGCTTTACTAACCAAGCCTGACCATAAGGTAAACTAGAATCATCAATAGGGCTCAACAATTTGGTATGGACTCAGTAATGTTATACAAACTCTACATTTACAACCAATGAGACATCCAACAACAATAATGAGACAATAACCATACATAACAATACCAACCTAGGGCTATCCAACCCAACATCACGTCTGAAGACCTAGGATGCTTTCTCCGTCAATATCTAATGTACATATAGGAGATGGTAATCAAAGTCTCACTACAGTAAGCCATAACCTACCTTAAGGCCGAGCAGGTGCCATAAACATCCACTCGATCTTCATTTTCCATTTTCGAACCGGAGACCGAGATGGGATAACAACGAATCTGAGTAAGCAAGTGCTAAGGATTTGGGTATACATATCTGATAAGAATCTAGAGAATCTAAATAAAACTACGGGCCCACAAGGGTAAAATCGGACATTTTCCTCAAATTAAGTTTTCTAGGTTTTCCTTGACTAATAACCTAGATTTCATGGTTATCTATACCAACACAAGTCCTAAATAGCATTGTTTATCCCCATTTTCAAAAAACAAAGCCTTAACCCTTTTACAAAAATAGTGGAAGAATAGTATTTGGGGTGGGTTAATTAGCCTAGTGTAGGAATCTAAGTGGTTCTTCGAAAATGCCATGATTCTAAATAGAGAAAACCATTTTTTCCTTTCGAGGGCCTTGTAATAAGGAAACCACCATTTTTGTTAAACCCTAATTACCAAAACCTAGTAAATGAACGGAGGGATTCGATAGAGATGGAATAAATGAGGTCTAGATGTTACCTTTCATAAGCATCCATGAGATTAGCTTTGGATATGCCCCAAATGGTGGCTTGGATTGAGAGTTGGGGGAAAAATGAGGTCAATTCCCGAAATGAACCTAAATACTAGGTCTGGCTAGCGTCGTCTACTGTGGCGGACACGGGGCCGCTGTTGCGAGCCACCGTTATGGCGAAAAGACTATCACGAGGGCGGGTTTAAGGAGGTTCGACTCCTCCACTGTGGCAGACCCGCTGCAGCATTCTGCCCCTCGTTGTGGGAAGTACAGGGCCCAGTGGCCCTACTCAGTTTTTAATTTCCTTCTATCTCGACTACAGATCAACGTAAATAGAAAAATCCCCCGAGTAAACTAACCAGCACGACTGAACAATGAGGCTTTAGGATACAAATTAAGGGAAGCTCGGTAGTGACCAAACAGGTCATTGTATCAGATACCAATTAAACAGTCGTTCATTCTCGAACGGCGTGGGGCGGAAAGGAGACAAATAGGGTCAGCACTGCACACCACAAAGATAGTTATGGTGTAACGGTTCGATTTTTCGCGCGGGTTTATGGCACGAGAAGGCTACTACAAACTTGCGGACGCTCTTTCGGACTTCTTGTTTTTGATAAAAAGAGTCGCCACCCAATTTTTAGGAAATTAGGAAAACCGGTTCCGAAGGGTTTATTCAAATGCAGTGACAAAACCTTCGTAATCCAGAGTTTTAGGTAAAGGTTTTGGTGATCTCCTGGGAAAGGAGTTAGGCACCCTAGTATTAAGGATCCATACTATACGGCTGACCTTCGAATTCCAGTGTATGAGTATCTGTTTAAACTGCTTATTTTTTGTTCACTTTCCTGCAAGAAAAAAAAATTGTCATGCATATCATATTTCTTTTTTTGGATTTTTTTTTGAATATATTCCCCTTAGATATATGGTATCGTAATTCCGGATTTATAACGTCCGTGTAAAAAATAGTCTCCTTTATGTATAGGGAGTATATGCTTTAGAAAGAGAATGTAAAGTGAATCTTGGTTTTATGAATTTAATCCTCATTATACTCATACACTTGGCTCGGGTTGGTCCTTATTGGTACGTTCAGCCTTATCCAGAATCATGTATTACGAATTGGTTTTATATATTTATAAGGGCATTTTCATACTTTGAAAAAATGAGTATATCCCATCTGCAAATACTCGTTTATTTGGGCCTGCTATGGGCCAAAACAGCATCAGGTTTTAGTAATCTCCCTTTTTTAATTTAAGCCAAAATAGATTTTTTGTAACTTCATCAAAAGAATTCCTGATTTTGGATTAAGACTGATCCAACCTTGTCAAAATCTACCATTTCATTTTTTTTTAGGGAAAACAGTATATAAGCTGTTTGGGCATTGGGCCCTTTTATTAAAAGCTAAGGTGAAAAATCCCTTGATTGTGATAAAAAAAAAACTGATTGAGTCAAAATAAATTCAGTTTTTGAAAACACTTTTGCTATAGAATGGGATGGCCATTCGAGATTTTGAGAAATCAGTTTGTTGTTTGAATAAAACAAATTTTTTGCTAAATTTCAATTTTTAAACTCAGTTATATAAACGTTATGCCAAGTTCGTTATTTTTTAAAACGTGTACGGGGACCTAAAGTCGACTAAACAACGTAGGAACCGTTGTCCTAAGACGTCTAAATCCAACTATAAGTTTTTGCACTATTATACAGGTGTATATACACATCTTTTATGAATATACCAATTTAAAATAAGTTTGCAAAATGAAAAGAGGCAAGGTTAGACTAGGGGCGTACCAAGCCCCTAGTTCGGTCATTTTCACCCATGGCTGGGCCTTCTACGCACCTCGCTATCTTCCTTTTGTCTTTCCGGACTCTATTTTGAAGTAGTATTCCTACTTGGGCCTTAGGCCCAAGAGGGTGGTTCATGCATTTTTTGACTCGAGTAGTCGCTTAATAAGAGGGGGGAGGGAGGGGTAAGAAAGAGAACACTGGTTAGTTTATAATCGCTGAACTTATCACTATAATAATCAACTATATATATGTATGCATACATAATAAAAAAGATCGTAGAAATTATAAAGTCTATATTTCCCCCATACCAGTCCCAAAAATGGAGTTTTACTAGTTTCAGACTCAACATGGTATGGGCACTGGGTCCTTGCCCCGTATACCCGATGCCACACAAGTTTCAAGGGATTTCTAGGAACCCCAGGCGTGGCTAACACCGAGAAAGGCTCGGACAACCCCAAACTACCATGACTCATTTCAAAACTAATAAACCCCAAGTAAGACAGTAGAGAGCATAGGACTTCTAGACTCAAGAGAGACCAACTAAGCTTACACATAGCAAAACCACAACACTGTCTAGAAACATGAGATATATGTGAGGCATAACATGAAGTGATCAAACAAAGTTCAGCAGATCAGCCAAGGCACAACATGGGAATATTATTAGCATTTCACAGCAAGATTGAGAGAGCAAAGACTACTGATAATATGGCAATATGGGTGAAGCAGGATCAATTCAAGAAAGGGAGTCACTCAGGCTTATCTTAGGGCCATGTCTTCATAGAATCAAGAAGCAAACAAAGATGCTTTTGGACAAATTTTATAAACATAGGCAAATGACATTAAAATTGTTTCAAGCAAAGTGATGTAGCCAGTTGTGTATGTGGGATTAGCAGTAATTGATCATATTGGAAGGGCAGTCTAAGCAAGATCATACACGGGTAGGGACAGGGACATGATGAAGGCTTAAGAAAAGTGCTATCTCAGGGACCAGAGATCAACCAAAACATTTTTTGTTCAGCAAAGAAAGCCTCAAACAAGGCAAGGCAAAACAAAAAGTTTTAACAGAGGAGCTTAAAATCAGCAAAGGTATGCAGTATAGTCATGAGTTCAGCACAATCATAAAAAATGACACAAGGACCAACTTCTAGGTCTGCAATGTATAATTAAATGCAGGCTACAACAGTATGCAGGAAATGGACAAGGTGGGTGCCTAAGAATACATGGCCAGGTGAGACAAACAAGCAAGGTGATGCTTCCAAGTGAGCAAGCAAGGCAGGGAGTAGGTCACAATGCATGTCAAAAGATAAGGGAGGGATTATGGATGTCAACACCAAGAAAGGAAAATAAAAAAACAACTGGCAGACATGGAGTAATATAGGCAAACAACAAGTAAGGTGAAGGGACAAGTAAGTCATGACTCATGTGAAAGGAGACATACAAAACTCAACTAATGGCACAAACAGTAGCCTATTCCGGACGATGATAGATCATGGTAGCACTTTAGGTATGGAGGTTCAATGTGGTGAAAGATAAGACTAGGATGAGGTCCATGCACTTGGTCAGTTAGCACAACCAGATATAGGCTGCAGCATCACAAAAATAAAAAAGGAAGGGCCAGTCACCTGGACACAAGAGAGACCAGCCTAGATAGATTGCAGATGTGAATCTGGACACCCAACATCTCTCAAGGGAACTATATAATTCATGGGTCTAGGCTCAGAACTTAGTGGGCACACATGGGATGCAGGCATGGTGAACATGGTGATCAACTTTCATAGACATCCTAGCTAAGTGAAAGGGACATGCTTACTAGTTAGTCTATATCGGGGTTGAAACAGTAGAAAGGCTTGGTAAAATACTATACAGGTGACTAAATGTATATTGAGAGTTATTCGAGATGAGGTATTGCACAAATGAGCAAGTATGCATGAACAGGCAAGCTGAAATGCAAAGGGAGGGGGTAGGGGAGATATAAGATCATACATAGGAGGACACAAGTAATGACATACATAGAGGTCATAAGCAGGTTATGATAAAGCTAACATGATGTTCAAGAAAGATGGACTAGTCATGATGATCTGAAAACAGACATGAATGAGGAACTAATAAGCAAATGCAGGTAGAGACCAAGTGTGTAGAGGAAATGCTATGATAGTATGATCTACAAATGAATAGAAGGGTTGTAAGACATGAGCATGGATCCCAAAATTCAACTATAGGCTAATCATAGAACCAGCAGGACAGTACAGACCCCATAGGACAAGAGCACAAGAATAGGAAAGGTCTCATGAGTCTTATGTGATTCATTTCTTTTTTGGTAAAGGAGTCTTAGGTGATTCATGTTTCAAACTATAGTGAGAAGAAGAAGTTGCTACAGTCCTACTATCCTAAAAAAATGGTATTCAAGCAATAGTCAAGCAAAACATTGATTAAGGGAGGATTTAAAGTTTGGAGCTGGCCATGAATAGGTATTGGTTCAAGTCCAATCGAAGGAAGTGCCAAGGTATATGTTTAGCTCTAATTCATACAAATTCAGATAGCAAGTTGGGAGAAAATAACGCAAAAGCACAGAGAAAAATGAGGGAAAGCATGCCGGGTCTACTTATCATAAGATGATACATGCTACACTAGGCCAATCACATATGCTCAAAGGAAATGACGGGGTCTCTATTCAGTAGGCATGAACAAGTAGAGAGGGAGCACATAAAATTTCATTTTGTGAGAGAAGACATAGAGTGGCTTAGTTTTGACACTGGACAAGTAGATGTTCATATAGGACATGTAGCAGGCAAAGAACAAAGCTTGAAAGTCACAGGTTGAGACAAATCATTTGAGGATGATGCATAACAGAAACAAATGACAAGTCTTAGGTGGTCATGAAGCAGTGCAGGGCCACACCCTTACAAAATCACACTAAGGCAAACTTACTATGCCTCCAGGTCTGCACTCTCACAAGGGATCAAGACAGATAACAATGGAATACCGGATGAAGACAACTTAAGCAAATAAATAGGGATTTCCAGATAAGTGGCTAACATTAGATGCAATGATCAAGTTTTAAGTGAGGACTCACATGATACACACACAAAAAAAAAAAAAAAGATAAGCCAAATAAGATATGCCACACCTCACTTTTAAGAATCACTTTCATTCAAATAACCCTTCCCCTTCCAACAGCAAGTAGGAATCATGCTACAGACAAGGACAAACACCAACACAGGACCAAGTTATTTACCCTTACTGACCATTTTAATCTTAACATGTTCCATCAGGATCAGGAAACAGGCCAGATAGGACTGCACAACATATGGTACTACCAATAAGATGTCATGAACCACCAAGGATCAGGCTGGGATCATCTTTTCACATATTTTTCAACCATAAGCTTGTTTCACATTTCTTCTCATTCAACGAAAGTTAACCTATTATGCCTCTCATCCCATACCATTATCAAGCAAAACATCAGCCAACATCTCAGCCAGCCAAGATTCATTTCTTGGATCCTAGATTCAGAGAAAGCAAATAACCCACCCATTACATGAAATAGACTCCGTTTACTAGAATAATTGAACTCCATCAAGGCGAAACAAATGTCATAACATGATTTAATCAAACCAACAGTACTAACTTACTGCCTATAATTATCTTAACAGCACCAAACTTTATTCAAACTAAGGGAAGTTATCATGGAAATTAAACTAGGAACAACTATCCACGACTAACAACAAACTATTCAAAACAACACATGAAGCAAAAATAAACAGAAACTTAAGGAAAAAAGCAATAAAAAAAATGAGTATTTCCTTTTACAGGCATGGCCTAGACCAAACGTGGATTTGAAGGGGTACCCTCTCCAAACACAAGCCCAACAACCAAAAAATAACAAAGAAATTTTAGAGAATAGGTTTTCGAGCAAATCGAAAGAAGCTAAAAACTTTTAAAAATACAACTTTTGAGGATTCAATATTTAAAATTCATAATTCTTCAAAATCTAACATCTCTTCCTTGTAAAAGGAGGTTTCTATTTATAGAAACCCCAGAATGCTCTCAACCTTACAAACAAAGATGTGGGGTTTCATAATTTCAAGCCCAGATCACAGGAGGAAGGGCTCAGATTTAAGATTTATGCCAATCAATGGTCATAATCATTCCTCACAACTGTAAATGAAGTAAAAAACAAACATAAATCACGGATTGTACCTTATAGGGGTTGTTTGGATGAAATTCGAGCAAAACAAGAGAAAAGGGGACAAAACTTTTAATGCTTCGTCCTCTTTCAACCACCTGATGACGTCACTGCGCTTGTAGCACACAGTAGTCCGCGATTTGACTAGACGAAAAGGGAGGAAAGGGTGTAGAGGGGGTGAGGGTGCAGGGGCGACTAGGGTTTCACCCTATCCCCCTTTGAAAATAACACAATGGCCCCTTATGTCTTGGTCGTTATACCGAGGGAGTATTATATCAACTTATGGGCCGAGTCAGCCCCCTTTGTGGGCTGGGCCTGACTCTATTTTTTTAAAACAAATCTGAACCCTTTTGTATATCATGCACGTATACGCGCATATATCGGATGTATATATGCTCGTAAGGTAAAAATAAATAATTAAATAAAATAGGTTGTTACTTAAAGTACGTAATCATAAAAAGAAAATAATTAAAACGAGGGCGATCTAAGACATGAAAAAATTATAAAGAGTTTTAATACCCACTTTTGTAGAAAAGCCTCAAATTGACCCTTATACGGCCAATATTTGTAATTAATTGCATAAATATCCTCGCAATTAATTATTTGCAAGAGTAGCCTTATTTTGGTATTTAATTTAACCAATGAAGACTAATATGCATCAACGACCTTAGTTAATCCATCCATGGCTTGGACATTTCAATTAAGGACGTCCGGAATTCAAAAATTTGCAAAATTGATCCCAACTGTATTGAACCATGAGTTGTTTAATCATAAGGTTGTCCTTAAGTCCATTTAATAATAACTAGGATAAAAATCATAATTTAAAATATTTTTGCCATAAGTGGCACAAACATACGCATATAGTAATAATTGAAAGCTCGAGGGTAAAAGCGGTGAATTCTTTTAATTGCTCAAATTCCTTGGGTAAAAACTAAATAAACTGCCTTTTATCTAAATTTATTGATTTTTGCTGAATTAAATGAGCAATTATTTGAAATTTCTCAACTGGTGGGGAATTATAGAAAATACGGTAAAATGCTGATAAATTTCTAAATAATTAATAAATCATTGAAAGTGCGCCTATTAATTTATGGAAGTAAAAATGTTAACCTGAATAAGTTTTTAAAATTATTCACACATCTTTGCGAGTGTGCAAAATTATCTTATTTATTAGCCAAAGACCCTAAGTAAGTAAAGTAAATCACGGGAGGTTGAAAATCAGGTGTCAAAAACTGGCCCTTCGTTGTTCGGGGATGGCGAGACCATCCTCGAGCAATGAAATTTGACTAACCCTGGTTTTTGACTGATCCGATTCTTTTTACCCTTCAATTTTCATGCAAATCACATAAGTGTGGCCGGGCCCGGGCTATTGGGTTCCCTACATATCTCGGGCTATACGAGAGTTTAGGCCACTTGTAGTTTAACTGTATTAAACACTTTCGGGCATGTAGCAGGAGGGTCCCGAGATTAACGGTACAATGCCCGATTGTGCTTGGACATTTCGTTGGAGTGTGGCCGGCTCCCTGGTTGTGAGATCGCCTACATATCCCTGGCCTCTGGGAATCAGGCCGCATGTAGTTCGACCTGCTAGAAAAGATTATGTCCCTTATGCAGGAATACCTTCAGATTTGTCGGTGTGTACCCAATCGATCGCCGCTTTTTAGCAAAACAAATCAAAAGAAAACAAATTTGGCTGAGTCTGGGAGTGGGGTCCTCCAAATCCTGGCCGGAGAGCTTAAATCTCATGGACATCCTTTTTTGATCAGCCGTGTAAGAAAAGTTCCACGTTTACTCCGCGATTTGTTCGGATCCGGTTCAGCAGGTTGGCTCTCTCTCGGAGATTGTGCACATGCTTTTGAAGTTCAAAAATATCGCAGATGTCTTCATAATATTTGTCTGAATGATCCTTTCTGCAGTAAAAGCAAACATGTGATGGCAGTATGTGATGAAATGAATGACCCTTTCGGCAGTATTAAATAAATGCATGAATGGCCCTCTCGGCAGTATGAGACGTATGAATGGCCCTTTTGGTAGTATGAAATGTATGAATGGCCCTTTTGGCAGGATGAATGTATGAATGGCCCTCACGGTAGTATGAATGTATGAATGACCCTCTCGACAGTATGAATATATGAATGGTCCTCTCGGCAGTATAAATGTATAAATGGCCCTCTCGGCAGTATGAATGTATGAATGGCCCTCTCAGTAGCAAAAATTAAATATGCAAAGGCCCTTTTGGCATGTCCCTCGACAGCGAAAATAAATATGCAATGGCCCTTTTGCCATGGCCCTCTCGGCAGCGAAAAATAAATATGCAATGGCCCTTTTGGCATGGCCCTCTCAGCAGCAAAAAATAAATATGCAATGGCCCTTTTGGCATGGCCCTCTCGGCAGCGGAAAATAAATATGCAATGGCCCTTTTGGCACGGCCCTCTCAGAGCTGAAAATAAATATGCAATGGCCCTTTTGGCAACAGGAAAGTAAAGAATTGGAATAATTGAAAGGAGTTAAAAGATACGAATATGGCCCTTGCGGCTGGATGATCTGTATGCGTGGGTTGGGACCCTCGTGGCCGGATATGCCCCTTTGTCTTTGTCATGACCCCTTTGGTCGAATATTGCTTTAATGTTCATTTATTTTTTGTTGTCCCCCTATTTGTTTGAATATATCTTTGCCATTCGCTTATTTTGTTGTCTTCACTTCTGTCTCCTTTCCTGTTAAGCCCTGCATCTACAGAAAATTATAAGTTTCCTAAAAAGCCGATTAGCGTTGTTGTGCCTCCGTCTGACAGCTTCCCTGGATGTCCTTCTGAATCTATTGGCTTCGGTATTCCTAGAGACGATATTAGGGCGCGCTTATACTAATGAGTGTGTATATATATATATTTGATTTTGTTTTTGTCATGACATGTGACCATGAGCACGGTCTTCCCGATCCCCAGGAGGTACGACTGCTAACTCCGAACTTGGCGAGGGGACTCCAAGACCGTTCTTAAAGATTTTGTCTTAGGGCTTGCCTTGAGCGGCCCCCGCCATTTTCCGTTGTGCGAGAATTTTTTAGGCCCCCTCAAAAATTCTACCCCAGTGTAGGGCCTTATTTCGCTATATCTCTGTTGACTGTTCCTTTGTAGGAATTTTTGAGATCTTCTCAAAAATCGTGCCCCAGTGTGGAGTTGACACTGGTAAGTCCTCGCGGTTTGATTTCACCGCTTCCCTTTTTCCTCATTGCCTCTGAGGTTTTCTTAATGGTTTCTGGGTTTTTATTTTATGACGACCGAGCTAGAAAGAGCCTACGTATCATGTCACAGTAGGAATTTAGGTCGAACGTAGTTAGGGTGAAAGTAATTGAATTTTGTTTTTTATTAAAATAAAGCGACAGGTCCGATAAAGACTGCCTACGTATCCCGCCGTGGGAAATCAGGTCATTGTGTAATTCATTACATAGATGACTTGTTTTTCTCCTATCCCAGTACAAGCACAAGCAAAAGGTGCGATTACAAGGAAATAAGAATGCAATTACAAGCAAATGCAATCCCAAATGTAGTATCTCTTGAGCGCATCGGCGTTGCTAGCCTTGGGCCACTCCCGCCCGTCCATTTTGGCTAAGACTACGGCTCCTCCCAAGAGTACTTTCCTAAACATGTATGGCCCTTGCTAGTTTGGGGTGAATTTTCCCTTATATTCTTCTTGGTGGGGAAACACTCGCTTAGGCATGAGTTGTCCGATCTGGAAGAGTCGGGTTCTAACTCGCTTATTGAAGGTTCGAGACATCCTTTGCCTATATAGCTGTTCGTGCCACACTGCCACCATTCTCTTCTCTTCTATCATAGCCAGCTGCTCGTAATGATTCTTAACCCACTTTGCATCTTGCAGCTCTGCCTCTTGGATGATACGGAGCGAGGGGATCTCTACTTCAGCGGGTATGATCGCTTTTGTACCATAGACAAGGAGATAGGGAGTTGCCCCGGTGGATGTGCGGGTTGTCATTCGGTACCCCAACAAAGCGTAAGGCAACTGCTCGTGCCAATCCCGATAGTTGTCGATCATCTTTCTTAGGATTCTCTTAAGATTCTTATTAGCAGCCTTTACGGCTCTACTCATCTATGGTCGGTAGGCAGTAGAGTTTTTGTGTGATATCCGGAATCATTCGTAGATGTCCTTCATCAAATGACTGTTCAGATTGGCATCGTTGTTCGTGATGACGGATGCGGTACACCAAAGCAGCATATTAGATTGTTCCGGACAAAATGGATCACGACTTTCTTGGTTACCGACTTGTGGGAAATGGCTTCCACCCATTTGGTGAAGTAGTCAATGGCGACTAAGATCAAACGGTGTCCATTGTAGGCCAGTAGTTCGATGGGTCCTATGACATCCATCCCCCACACTACGAAAGGCCAAGGTGAGCTCATCTCGTGTAACTCGGTAGGTGGAACCTTCATTAAATTCCCGTGTATCTGGCATTGATGGCATCTCTGCACAAATTTGCACGAGTCATGCTCCATGGTCATCCAGTAGTAACCTGTCATTAGGATTGTCTTTGCAAGGACGAATTCGGTCAGGTGAGGGCCGCATGCCCCTGCGTGTACCTCCCTCAGCAATTTTGTGGCTTCTTCAGCATCCACAGACCTGAGTAAACTGAGGTCAGGCATTCTTTTGTACAATACCTCCCCATTCACGAAGAAACCGTTGGCCAATCTTCTGACCGTCTTCTTTTAATTTGCTGAACTCTCTAGGGGATATTCTCCTTTTTCCAAGTACGTCTTGATGTCAGCGTACCATGGTTGGCCATCCGGCTCAGCCTCGACGTAGGCGCAGTGAGCCTATTCTTCCCTTATTGTGATCTCTAAAGGGTCGATGTGAGTGTTCTCGGGGTGCTGGATCATGGAGGATATCGTGGCCAACGCGTCTGCAAAATCATTTTGGGCCCTTAAGGTATGCCTGAAATCAATGTTCTTGAACCTCCCACATAGTCTCTGTACCAGATTCACGTACGGAAATATCTTGTGGTTTTTCGTCGCCCAGCTTCCTTTAACCTGATTTATGAGTAAATCGGAGTCCCCGATTACTAGCAGCTCAGGTATGTTCATGTCTAATAGCATCCTGAGGCCGAGGACACATGCTTCGTATTTTGCCATGTTGTTATTACACCTGAAGTTGAGCTTTGCGGCCATTGGATAGTATTGTTCCTTTTCTGATATCAACACCGCTCCGATGCCTGATCCTTTGTAATTGACCACCCCGTCAAAGAACAACCTCCATCCCTTGTACAGTTCTGTCAATTCTTCTTCCATATCTAGCACCTCTTCATTTGGGAAGAAAGTCCGTAAAGGCTCAAGTTCGTTGTCAACGGGGCTTTCTGCCAGCAAATCAGCAGTTATCTATCAGGATGTGGATGTTCGAGAGAGGGAAGTTATCCTTCCGATTGAGATCTTGGTAGTCCACACAGATTTGGATCTTTTCGTCTTTCTTGGGCACCGGCACTACGTTGGCCACCCAAGTGGGGTAGGATGTCACTTCTACTATTCCTGACTCGATCTGTTTTTCAACTTTGTCCTTTATCCTGATACTCTTGTTCGGCTTGAACGTTCGCATTTTTTGTTTGACTGGGGAGAATCCCTCCTTAATGGGCAATATATGGGCCACTATCTCGGTGCTTAGCCCTGGCATATCCACGTATGACCAAGCGAAGATGTCCACATATTCCTTCAGTAAGGCTATGAGTTTTTCTCTTTGCTGGGCTAAGTGAGCGCTGATTCGCGTCTTCCTGACATGTCTTCCGTCACTGAGGTCGATCGCCTCAGTTTCGTCCATATTTGTTTTCTCCTTTTCTTTTAACTCTTACAACTCTTCCACCAGTCCTTCTGGCATCATCGTAGATTCGTCATACTCTTCGTACTCTTATTGTCACCCTCTTCGCTCATTTCGCCACAAGTCATGATGTTTTTGGTCGTTTTATTATGATTATTACTGAAAAAGTGAGGCGACGTAAATTAGGCTTATTATCGATTGTTATTACTTAGTTAGCAAGAAAAGCAGTTATTATTAGTCAGTAAAAGGCAGTGATTTACGAGACTTTCATTAATTCAAAAAGCAACTGATTACAACTGTTGTCCCAATCCGGAACATTGTCGGATCGTTCCCACTTTGAAACATCACAGAATAACTTTCTTAGGAAAAGGGTCGATCGTTCGGGCCTCGACCGACGTCGTCATTTTTTCAGCAAAAGATTTTCTTTTTACTTTTTAAAAGAAAAGCCATCTCTCTACCGAGGAGTCAAGAGGGGGGTGGACGTCCAATTGTTCAGGTGTTCCTCCAGGCTCAAGTTGCGTATGTTTGGCGTCTTCTGACTTTCTTCAGCGATCACGTAGCGTCCCTCTTCTTAAAACAGGGATTTGAGACTTTTACCAGCTTCTTCTTTATCGATCTCTCCTAAATAGTCACTTAAGGCTTCGTCGAAACCTCTGACGTTTGTCGCGCTCTGGCAGATATTTCTCATGCATAGCCAAGCTGTGTTAGGGTGGTGGCGGGGCAGATGTTGAGGCCTTACCTGTTGTCCACCAATACTCTTCCCACCACCTTGTCACGACACTCCAGAGTGATATGGAAGGCCTTGTTATGGGAGGTCCCTTCAACGGCCAGGTCTTCTTTAGAGAAGCAGATCTTGTACTCCCTATTGATATGGGCCACTAGCCCGACCAATTCCTCACTGCTAGTCCCCGCTGGCACATGTGCATCATCTAATACCCTCATGAGGGCATGTCTGTGAGATGGTGAACTAGTCAATAGTGGCAGCACCAAGATTTGCACCGGTGTCTTCTTTAAATGTTCGACGATGGAATAGTCTTTGGGCTGCATACGTCGCAAGAAATCTTTGGCCTCTACTTTAGTTATCGCCATTTTCTGAGCATTCTCCTTCCTTGTGGCGTTTGGGCCAACTCTTCCGGAGTGTAGCACCTCCCTGAACGGGTCATGCCTTGGGTCATTGCGGTTGGCATGGTGACCATCCTTTTGGGGTCTGACGCAGCCTGTTGCGTTATCTAGGTCACCATAGGTGCGGGGATCAAGGTTCTGAACATGGCCTTGGGAACCCTCGGACTGGGGACCAAGACTTTGAACTTGGGACGTTCTTGGAGCATGAGGGAAGCCACCGTTTGTTCCAGAGGCTGGGTGATTCCGAGGGACAACATTGCACAAGCTTCCCAGTCTTCGTCTCTCTCTATCATGTGAACCTCTCCGTTTTCATGATTTGGCAATGGGTTCGTGTTCATGTTAGAGGCGGTAGTCTCCAAAACGATTTCCTTTTTGTCGATCAGGTCCTGGATTTTGTGCTTCAGGTTTATGCAATCTTCAGTGTTGTGCCTGACCCCTCCCGAGTGGTAAGTACAAGTTTGATCAGCGTAGAATCTACTCCCGGGTTGCAATAACTTTGGCGGGGCTTTCTGGATTAGTCCCATGGCCAGCAACCTTTCTAACAGTCTTGCCCTTGGCTCGAGGAGCGTCGTAAATTCCCTTATAGGTCTCTTCTTAAAGGTTGGACATGGCGCATTATATGCAGGGGGTGGTGGCTGATTTTAATAGTTCTGGGTCTGATAGGCTGGCTAAGGGTTATTTTGTGATGGGCGATTGTTTTGCTGAGGTGGTGGTTGGTATGTTTGTTGTGGTAGTGGTTTGTAAGTTTGTTGTGGTGGTTATTGGCATGTTTGTTGTGGTGGTGGTTGATAAGTAGGGGCGGATACACAGATGCTGGGCGGAGTCAGGTATGTTGGCGCAACAGTGGTAAATGCTAGCTGAGTGTAATACATGAGTGCTGGGCCGTACGGAGAGGTAGAGCAATTCAGAAGGGGTGAGGCTTGGTGGGACGGTGAGGGTCCTTTTGGGTTTTGGTTGGAAATGCGGCTTGCCTAGATGCTTTGTTGAAGATACTGACGATCTTCCCAGATTTGAGGCCATCTTCTATGGCTTCTCCTATTTTTACCAACTCAGAGAACGGACTTCCAGCCATTGACATCATCCTATCATAGAAATCCGGCTCCTGTGACCTGATAAAAATGGAAACGAGCTTTCCCTCGTTCATGGATGGCTACACGCAGGCTGCTTCGGCCTTTCATCTGCTGGTGAATTCTTTATAATTTTTCGCTGATTTTTGCTTGACTTTCTCAAGGTAGTAGCGGTCCGGTACGGTCTCGATATTGAACCGAAAACTTTCCATGAAGGATTCCGCCATATCCTTCTAGCGGAGCCACTGGCGCATGTCCTGCGTGGCGAACAATTCTGCGGCCTCACTTATCAAACTGCGACTTAACAATCGTATGATCAGGGGTCCATTCTTCTTCACTCTGACCAACTGGTCGCAGTATGAACGGAGGTGCATTTTGGGGTTCCCCGTCCCGTTGAACATTTCGAACTTCGAGATTTTAAACCCTCCTGGTAGGTCCAGGTCCGGGTGTATGCACAGGTCATCATACCTTAGGCCTGTCACTTTTCTTGTCGACCTTGTGGACTTTTCCAGCAACTCCTCCATCTTTTTCTCCATGTCTTTCTCTCGTTTATTCTTTTGAACTCTCCAAACCCTCTCCATCTCCTCGCAGTGATCTAGTTTCTTGTGTCCTGGGGAGGATTCATTTAGCATGTTGGGAGTGAAAAAAGACATTTGGGGGATGACATGGCTAAACGGGGTGGTGGTGTTTTGTCCCACTAGCTGGGCTGGTGCATATGTTTATCCTATTTGATTGAAGAATACCGGCTAGGGGGCTTGATATGTGGGGACCGAGTGAGTGGCCCTCGGGGCTTGAGCATTTTTAGGTGGCGGTGGGGTACCGTAAGAAGGGCCAGCATGGTTTGGGTTGGCTATGTTTAGTGGTGGTGGCTTGGTTCCCGGCGGGTAAATGGGAAAATGGCTGGGCACTGTGGAACTTAACAGAGCGAAGGGGGAGGGCCCCTTTTTCCTGCAGTGGTGTTCTTTTCTGCATCGGCTGCTTCCCCCTTGGCTACTTTTTTCTGGAGAGTAGGGATGGTGGTTAACAATGTCGCGATCAGATCTTCTTGGGAGGTGGCCTTTTGCGAGACCTGGGTGTCCCCGTTGTGGAGAGCGAGCTCATTTCTAGTTTCCTCGGGGGTACCAGTCATTTTGTCCTTTCCTTTATCGGAGAGGGATGCTAACGCGGCTTTAGATCTCGTGAAATATGCCAGCTTTCGATATCATACTAATCGGCCCCTTTCTATATGATAAGAATAACTCAACGGTAAATAGAGTTAGTTCCCGTACATCAATTATAAAAGCAAAATATCAAATATGGATATTTAACACACAAATAGCATATAAGATCGTATATTGAAGCTTGAGTACTCTCGGTCCGATGTTCTAAAGTCTGGGATATTATGGGCTTTTATGCTTGGGTGGGTCTTGGTTTGGTGGCCTTGCGGTTAACTTAGAATGGCGAGCCCTTGGACCTGTCATTTAGGCGGATGGGGAATTAAAAATTTGAAATAGGAAGGGACAGAGTCTTACGTAGACTGCCTACGTATCCCACCGTGGGAAATCAGGCCGTACGTAGTTCGATTACAAGTCAGGATATACATTTCTCCTAAATATCCCTTTAACTAGTCCTAGCTACAGACATCCCCAGACCAGGCCCGACTAAGGCTTCCTGCGTATCCCTCCATTGGAACATCAGGTCGGTGCGGTTCCTTTAAATTTTTATGAGGGTAGGGGTAACATTTGTGCAAAAGATGGGACACCTGGTATCTACCCAAAAGTATAGTTCTTGCAAGACGTTGTCTTTACGGACTTGCTTTCTCTGTCGGATCTTCCTTTGCTCAGAACTACAGTGGGAGTAGGACCAAAATCTGTCCGGTCCTGATCATATTCTTGAGTTCGAGTTTGAAAGCATGGCATTCTTCAATATCATGTCCCTTGGCTCCAGTATGGGATAGGCAGAACTTGTTTCTGTTGGGCCCTATCGGTGCAGATTCATAGGCAGGTTCCATAGGCCTGACTCTGTTCAATGAGGCCAAAGAAGAGAAGAGGTGAGCATATGATTCTTCAAAGACAGTAAAATCGTATCGCCATATCTGGGTTTCGGGGGTGACTCCCTCTCCCGGGGTGATGGGGTCATGGACCAACAAGGTATGCGGCCCCCATAAAGTCGTGATGATCATATAATCTATGAGACTAACAATCCTTCTCCTCAATGCTATGCACTCGTTTAAGGTGTGCCCTGCCTGGTTGAGGTGAAACGAGCATCTCTTGTAGGCGTATACTAAGTCAGGGACCGACAACCTAGCCCTTGTAGTGCAATCCATTTTGGTGGCTATCATTTCCCTGAATACTTCCTTGCAGGTGACAGGCAGTGGGGCCACCCTGAACGGAGAAGATGGAGCCTTGAAGGCTATGCTCCACGGAGCTGGGGTGGGGAGATTTTCCTTTCCAAAGTTCTCCGAAGCCACAGTAGAGGTGGCGGGCATCAGCATAGGCGAAGGCACATAGAAATCCGTCCCTTCCTCAGTGGGAACATAATAACTAGACTCGTCGTCTGCATCATTTCCTTGGAACTCAGGGAACATATCAAACATGTTCTCCTCTACTTTGACCCCTACATCGACGGGCTCTTCCATGTCCTGAGATTCTTCCTCTTCTTCCTCTGGTTCCTCTTCTTCTTCTTCTTCTTCTTCTTCTTCTTCTTCTTCTTCTTCTTCTTCTTCTTCTTCTTGTTCTTCTTTCTCAGCGGGCTCAGGGTCCTCTTCCCAAACCTCTGCCCTCTCCTGTGGGTCCGGTACGAATACTTATGGATCCAAGTCGGCCCCCTACCCTCCGTTGGTCTCTTTCGGGGTTCTTTCCCTGGGCATTACGGGTCTTCTTTCCAGCGGTATGTAGTTCAACACCAACTCTCTCATCTCGTCGGGGGCGTTTTCATAGTACTGTTCTTGGGGTACCCCTTCCGGCAGATTTCCAACTAAGTTCAACAATCCATCTACCTCCTCAATCTTTCTTTCTATTTCTTGGAGATGTTTTTCCATCTGCAGCACTTTGCCCCATAGCATCTCAGCCGTCTCTCCCAGAGTCCGTGCCTCTTGTCCATCTTGGTTCGCCATTACAAGTCAACTTTTAGTAGAGATAAATTTGGATAAGTTTTCAACCTCATGGTTTTTCTTTCAGGTACGTGGTTTATATTATCGGATCAGTGACACTCAAGCTCAATACACGATTATACACATAGCAAGTAAGTATACGAAGCATGTAGCAGATAAGCATGTAATTTGTAGTTATTTATACCACTCGCGTTCCTAAGGCCTCTTGGGTCAAGGCCTTCTTAGTCATTTGAAACATGTAAGTGCCATTTGTGAAATGAACCATTGCCCCGAAAACACCATCATAATTTATAATTATAATATCTTTTCCCACAGGGAATACAAAAGTGCTGACAAAAGCCGCCATGAGGCTTAAAAACAAAAACAGAAAGAAAATCAGTAGTGAAGGAGGTCCTCCAGCGGCTGATGTCGAGGCTTGGTTTGTCCTGGCCTTTTTGACCCTTCAAAGGGTAGACTGGATATGAAGGCGCACCTGATAGAGCTCCATTCTGACAATTACCGAGTTTGTTTCTTCCAGGATCCTAGACAGATGGACGGATAGTAACGACGGATTCTTCGGATCCCGACTAGCGGCACAAATGGGCAATTCTTTTCTCGGACGACCACAGTCTCGGATATAAAGTCGGGGAACATCCAACGGATCCGATCTTCAGTCAAGTTGGTGAAGAGCTCAGCCCAATAACTTTTGGACATATAATCGAGGTTTAGGTAGTAATTCATGAGGCGGTTTATCCGGTTCTTTCGGCTCTAACCATGAACCTCTTTGGCCTTATTAAGGTGTTTGATAATCCACCATTGTAGCAGCATGTTGCACCCTTGGTAGTATCAAAAGCGATTCCGGCATTTGTCAAGAGCTCAGAAGATGTAGGCCAATGTGATGGGTGCCAGGTCAAAATACCTCGTCTCTTGATCCTTGGTTTTCACGTGGAAGATTGTATGGGCTAGGTATATCACCTTGGTTTCTATGGCCAGCGACTGGTCCTGTAGGAAGACCATAGTGCCCAACAAGGCTATGGCAAAGGCTAAAGGTCTAGCAGCTTCCTACTCTTCTCGGCTCCTGAATTCTCTCTAATATAGGGTGTATCCGGTGAAATCTTCGAACATGCGGTACAGATCCCTGAAGGCTAGAGTGGGCCCTTGTGTCGAGGATGCTTCGGTTAGAGAAAGAAATCCCATGATCTGGCCGACGGTGGGCTTGTGTGGAAACAACAGATTGTGGTTCGGCTTGTGTCGCCTCCTTAAATAAGTTCCGTTGTTATCTATAGTATCCCTAATCTCTTCTAGGGTAGGAGTCATTTCGATGTCCCCAAAATGGAACAACATTTCTTTATCATCCTAAAACCCTGCCAACACTTCTATCAGCTCCGGGCGGCCAGCCCTTCATTGTCATAATAGAAGGCAAGTGTCCTAAACTGTAGTTGATCGTTCTTTCGTGAGCGTCCCCCAACTATTCATACCAGGCCCTCAGCAATTCTGGACCCTCAGTGATGATGTCAAAATGGATCCTTCATTCTATTTATAAAACAAAACACGGTTAAGATTCCCCTTTCATTCCCATAGGATTAATGGTTCATCACATAGGCACGGACATGCTTCCACATAACGCACAGATCAGATGTGGTGTTTTTTGGATCATAAACCGTCCGAACATGGGGTAGTCATTCTTAGTTAGCCTTAGGTAGGTCTGAGATACCCAAGACCCGTCTAGGTATAAATGCTATAGTTTGGTAGGGATTTGGTCGAGCTCTATCCTAGTTTTTCTATAGTGGGTTTTTTTACGAATGACCGGAAACCCGAGCGGACAATTGGGGCTGAACCGTTAGGGCTGTTGGATGACCGCGTACCAACCACGCCTCACAACGGTTCCAAGAGAAAAATTTAGTTTTATAGTGAAGGAACGACCGCGTGCTCCGCCAAGTCGCCTTTGGAACAAAGTGTAAAATAAATGCCAGGAGTGGCGGAGTTATGATATGCATGCAAGGACAGTTAATAATTGCGGGGAAAGTAAACACATAAGCAGTTTATGACAGATATACTCATATTATACTGGAATCCTTATGGTTAGAACCTTTAAGCTCCCCAGCAGAGTCGCCATCTATAACGGTTCACTTTTTTGCGCTAGTTATGGCGCAAGAAAGCTACTATGAACTCGCTTACGCTCTTTCGGACTTGTTTTTCTGAAGAAGGAGTCGCTACCTAATTTTTAGGAAATTAGGAAAACCGGTTCCAAAGGTTTTATTCAAATGCAGTGACAAAACCTTCGTAATCCAGAGTTTTAGGTAAGGGTTCTAGTAATCCCTTAGGAAAGGTGTTAGGCACTCCAGTATTAAGGATCCGTACTATACGATTAACCTTCGAATTCCAGTGTATGAGTATCTGTTTAAACTGCTTATTTTGTGTTTACTTTCCCGCAAGAAAAAAGAACTGTCATGCATATCATATTTATTTTTTTGGAAAAAAATTTGAATATATTCCCCTTATATATATGGTATCGTAGTTCCGGATTTATAATGTTTGTGTAAAAAATAGTCTTCTTTATGTATACGGAGTATATGCTTTAGAAAGAGAATTTAAAGTGAATCTTGGTTTAATGAATTTAATCCTCATTATACTCAAACACTTGCTCGGGTTGGTCCGTATTGGTACGTTCAGCCTTATCCGGAATCATGTATTACGAATTGGTTTTATATATTTATAAGGGCGTTTTCATACTTTGAAAAAATGAGTATATTTCATCTACAAATACTCGTTTATTTGGGCCTGCTATGGGCCAAAACAGCATCAGGTTTTAGTAATCTCCCTTTTTTATTTTAAGCCAGAACAGATTTTTTGTAACCTCATCAAAAGAACACCTGATTTTGGATTAAGACTGATCCAACCTTGTCAAAATCTACCATTTAATTTTTTTTAGGTGAAAGAATATATAAGTTGTGTGGGAATTGGGCCCTTTTATTAAAAGCTAAGGTGAAAAATCCCTTGATTGTGATAAAAATAAAAAAATAAAACTGATTGAGTCAAATAAATTCAATATTTGAAAACACTTTTGCTATAGAATGGGATGGCCATTCGAGATTTTGATAAATCAGTTTGTTGTTTGAGTAAAACAATTTTTAAACTCAGTTATATAAACGTTACGCTAAGTCCGTGATTTTTAAAACGTTTACGAGGACCTAAAGTCGAGTAAACAGCGTAGGAACCGTTGTCCTAAGACGTCTAATTCCAACTATAAGTTTTTCCACTATAATACGGGTTTATATACACATCTTTTATGAATATACCAAATTAAAATAAATTTGCAAAATGCAAAGTGGCAAGGTTAGACTAGGGGCGTACCAAGCCCCTAGTTCGGTCATTTTAACCCATGACTGGGCCTGCTGCGCACCTCTCTATCTTCCTTTTGTCTTCCCGAACTCTATTTTGAAGTAGTATTCCTACTTGGGCCTTAGGTCCAGGAGGGTGGTTCATGCATTTTTTTACCCGAGTAGTCGCGTAACAGGAGAGGGGGGGGGGGGGGGGGGGGGAAAGAGAACACCGGTTAGTTTATAATCGCTGAACTTATCACTATAATAATCAACTATATATATATATGTATGCATACATGTTAAACAAGATTGTACAAATTATAAAGTCTATACTTCCCCTATACTAGTCCCAAAAATGGAGTTTTACTAGTTTGAGACTCAACATGGTATGGGGACTGGGTCCTTGCCCTGTATACCCGATGTCGCACAAGTTTCAAGGGGTTTCTAGGAACCCCAGGCATGGCTAACACCGGGAAAGGCTCGGACAACCCCAAACTATCATGACTCATTTCAAAACTAATAAACCCCAAGTAAGACAATAGAGAGCATAGGACTTCTAGACTCAAAAGAGACCAACTAAGCTCACACATAGCAAAACCACAACACTGTCTAGAAAACATGAGATATATGTGAGGCATAACATGAAGTGATCAAACAAGGTTCAGCAGATCAGCCAAGGCACAACATGGGAATAGTATTAGCATTTCACAGCAAGGTTGAGAGAAGCAAAGACTACTGATAATATGGTAGTATGGGTGAAGCAGGATCAATTCAAGAAAAGGAGTCACTCAGGCTTATCTTAGGGCCATGTCTTCATAGAATCCAAAAGCATACATGGCTGCTTTTGGACAAATTTTATAAATATAGGCAAATGACATTAAACTTGTTTCAAGCAAAGTGATGTAGCCAGTTGTGTATGTGGGAGTAGCAGCAATTGATCACATTGGAAGGGCAGTCTAAGCAAGATCATACACGGGTAGGGACAAGGACATGATAAAGACTTAAGCAAAGTGCTATCTCAGGGACCAGAGATCAACCAAAATATATTTTGTTCAGTAGAGAAAGCCTCAGACAAGGCAAGGCAAAACAAAAAGTTTTAACTGAGGAGCTTAAAATCAGCAAAGGTATGCAGTATAGTCATGAGTTCAACACAATCATAAAAAATGACACAAGGACCAACTTCTAGGTCTGTAATATGTAATTAAATGCAGGCTACAGCAGTATGCTGGAAGTGGAAATGGTGGGTGACTAAGACTACATGGCCAGGTGAGACAAACAAGCAAGGTGATGCTGCCAAGAGAGCAAGCAAGGTAGGGAGTAGGTCACAATGCATGTCAAAAGAAAAGGGAGGGATTATGGATGTCAACACCAAGCAAGGAAAAGAACAAACCAGCAGACATGGAGTAATATAGGCAAACAACAAGTAAGGTTAAGGGACAAGTAAGTCATGACTCATGTGAGAGAAGACACTCAACTAATGGCACAAACAGTGGCCTATTTAGGACAGTGATAGATCATAGTAGCACACTAGGTAAGGAGGTTCAATGTTGTGAAAGATAAGACCAGGATGAGGTTCATGCATATGGTCAGTTAGCACAACCAAAGATAGGCTGCAGCATCACAAAACTCAAAAAGGAAGGGCTAGTTACCTGAACATAAGAGAGATTAGCCTAGATAGATTGCAGATGTGAATCTGCACACCCAACATCTATCAACGACACTAACTAATTCATGGTTCTAGGCTCAGAACTTAGTGGGTACACATGGGGTGCAGGCATGGTGAACATGGTCATCAATTTTCATAGACATCCTATCTAAGTGAAAGGGACATGCTTATTAACTAGTCCATACCTGGGTTGAAATAGGAGAAAGGCTTGGCAAAATACTATGCAGGTGACTATATTGAGAGTTATTCTAGATGAGGTGTTGCACAAATGAGCAAGTATGCATGAATAGGCAAGATGAAATGCAAGGGAAGGGGGTAGGGGAGATACAAGATCATACATGGGAGGACACAACAAGGGAAGGATTATTAATGCAAATGGATCCAAGCAGGTTGTGAACTGTGAAGGACGCATACAAATAGATGAGGAAGGTATACAGGATAACAGGCAAGGAATACATGTCAACAATGACACAGGGGGATTGATCAGAGCAGTGTGGGAATAATGCAAGTAATGACATACACAGAGGTCGTAAGCAAGTCATGATAAAGCTAACATGATGTTCAAGGAAGATGGACTAGTGATGATGATGTTGAAAACAGACATGAATGAGGAACTAATGAGCAGATACAGGTAGAGACCAAGTGTGTAGAGGAAATGCTATGATAGTATGATCTATAAATACATAGAAGGGATATAAGACATGAGCATGGATCACAAAATTCAACTATAGGCTAATCATAGAACCAGCAGGATAGTACAGACCCCACAGGACAAGAGCACAATCAACCAAGCAGAGAATATGTGTCAAGATGTATAGGTAAAATTAGAGAGGCAAGTTGGTTTGATGCGTAAAATTCAAGGTGAGGTGACATGGTGTATGCTATTCGCGGATGACATAGTCCTGATTGACGAGACCCGCAACAGAGTGAATGCTAAGCTGGAGGTTTGGAGACAAACTCTGGAGTCTATAGGGTTCAAGTTGAGTAGGACCAAGACAGAGTACATGGAGTGTAAGTTTAGTGACGAGACACATGAGGCTGGTGTGGAAGTGAGGCTGGGTACCCAGGCCATCTAAAAGAAAGGAAGCTTTAAGCATCTTGGGTCTATTGTACAAGGAGATGGGGATATTGACGATGATGTCACGCATCGTATTAGTGCAGAGTGGACGAAATGGAGGCTCGCTTCAGGAGTGCTATGTGATAAGAAAGTGCCACCAAAGCTTAAAGGTAAGTTCTACAAAGTGGTAGTGAGACTGACTTTGTTGTATGGGGCGGAGTGCTGGGCAGTCAAGAACTCGCACGTCCAGAAGGTGAAAGTTGCGGAAATGAGAATGTTGTTATGGATGTGTGGGAATACCAGGCGAGATATGATTCGGAATAAAGATATCCGAAATAAGGTGGGAGTGGCATCAGTGGAGGACAAGATGCGAGAAGCGCGGCTGAGATGGTTTGGGCATATGAGGAGGAGAGACACAGATGCCCCAGTGCGGAGGTGTGAAAGGTTAGCTATGGATGGTTTCAGAAGAGGTAGAGGTAGGCCGAAGAAGTATTGGGGAGAGGTGCTTAGACAGGACATGGCGCAGTTCTAACTTACCGAGGACATGACCTTAGATAGGAGGCTATGGAGGACTCAGATTAGGGTAGAAGGCTAGTATCCCGTCGTTTTAGTAGTCGCGGTTTTGATATTCATTTTCTTGTTCTTTGATTCGTGCAACTATATGTTAGTCCGTGTACCACGATTATCGTATTTATCTGTGGTAGCCACTGTTTCCGTTTTCTCATACTGCTTTATCATGGCTTTTTCGCTTTCGTTAGTTTCATTTTCGTATTGCTTTGAACTATTCCTGCTTATCTGACCTTTTCTCATCATGTTTTCTCTTGAGCCGGGGGTCTTCCGGAAACAGCCTCTCTATCTTTCGAGATGGAGGTAAGGTCTGCGTACATTTTACCCTCCCCAGACCCCACACTGTGGGATTTCACTGGGTATGTTGTTGTTGTTGTTGTAGAGAGGCAAGTTGGCACACTAAATTAACTATGTTGATCTATTTGACAGAAGGGGGTGGCTAGGAGAATATGAAAGGTCTCATGAGTCTTAGGTGATTCTTTTTTTTTTTTTTTTTTTTTTTTTGTGAATGAGTCTTAGGTGATTCATGTTTCAAACTATAGTGAGAAGAAGAAGTTGGTACAATCCTACTATCCTTAAAAAAAATGGCATTTAAGCAGCAGTCAAACAGAACATGGATTAAGGGAGGATTTAAAGTTTGAAGCAGGCCATGCATAGGTGTTGGTTCAAGTCCAATCAAAGGAAGTGCCAAGGTATATGTTTAGCTCTAATTCATACAAATTCAGATAGCAAATTGGGAGAAAATAAAGTAAAAGCACAGAGAAAAATGAGGGAAAGCATGCAGGGTCTACTTATCACAAGGGGATGCAAGCTACTCTAGGCCAAACACATATACTCAAAGGAAATGGTGGGGCCTCTATTTAGTAGGCATGAACAAGTAGAGAGGGAGGACATAGAATATCATTTTGTGAGATTAGACATAAAGTGGCTCAGTTTTGACATTGAACAAGTAGAGGTTCATATAGGACATGTAGCAGGCAAAGAACAAAGCTTGCACGTCACAGGTTGAGCCAAATCATCTAAGATGATGCATAACAGAAACAAATGACAAGTCTTAGGTGGTCATGAAGTATTACAGGGCCACACCCTTACAAAATCACACTAAGGCAACCTTACTATGTCTCTTAGGTCTTCACTCTCACAAGGGATCAAGACAGACAATAATGGAATACAGGATGAAGACAGCTTAAGCAAATAAATAGGGATTTCCAGATAGGATGCTAACATTAGATGCAATGATAAAGTTTTAAGTGAAAGGACTCACATGATACACACACACACACACACACACACACACACACACAAAAAGAAGCCAAATAAGATATGCCACACCTCACTTTTCAGAATCACTTTCATTCAAATAGCCCTTCCCTTTCCAACAGAAAGTAGGACTCATACTACAGACAAGGACAAACACCAACACAGGACTAAGTTATTTACCCTTACTGACCATTTTAATCTTAATATGTTCCATCACGATTAGAAAACAGGCCACATAGGACTGTACAACACATGGTACTACCAACAGGATATCATGAACCACCAAGTATCAGGTTGGGATCATCTTTTCACATAATTATCAACCACAAGCTTGTTTCACATTTCTTCTCATTCAACCAAAGTAATTAGCCATTTCTTTTCCTAACCTATTATGCCCCTCATCCCATACCATTATCAAGAAAAACATCAGCCAACCTCGCAGCCAGCTGAGATTCATTTCTTGGATCCTAGATTTAGAGAAAACAAACAATCCACCCATGACATGGAACTAGACTCCCTTTACTAGCAGAATTGAACTCCATCAAGGCGAAACAAAAGTTATAACATGATTTAATCAAACCAACAGTACTAACTTACTGCCTACCATTATCTTAACAACACCAAACTTTATTCAAACTAAGGGAAGTTATCATGGAAATTAAACTAGGAATAGCTATCCACAACTAACAACAAACTATTCAAAACAGCACATAAAGCAAAAATTTACAAAAACTTAAGGAAAAAGCAATAAAAAAATAAGTATTACCTTTTGCGGGCACGACCGAGACCAAACATCGATTTGAAGAGGTGCCGTCTCTAAACACAAGCCCAACAACCAAAAAATAACAAAAAAAATATTAGAGAATAGGTTTTCGAACAAATCGAAAGAACCTTAAAACTTTTAAAAATACAACTTTTGAGGATTCAATATCTCAAATTCGTAATTCTTCAAAATCCGGCCTCTCTTCCTCGTGAAAGAGGGGTTTCTATTTAGAAACCCCAGAATGCTCTCAACCTTACAAACAACGATGTGGGACTTCACAATTTCAAGCCTAGCTCACAAAGGAAGGGCTCAGATTCAATATTTATGCCAATCAACGGTCATAATTGTTCCTCACAACTATAAATGAATTAAAAAACAAGCATAAATCGCGGATTGTACCTTATAGGGGTTGTTTGGATGAAATTCGAGCAAAACAAGAGAAAAAAGGACAAAGCTTTTAGAGCTTCATCCTCTTTTCAACCACCCGATGACGTCACTGCACTGGTGGCGCACAATTGTTGGCGATTTGACCAGACAAAAAGGGGGGAAGGGGCGTAGAGGGGATGAAGGAGTAGGGGCAGCTAGGGTTTCACCCTAGGCCCCTTTGAAAATAACACAATGGCCCCTTATGTCCTGGTCGTTATATCGAGGGAGTATTATATCATCTTATGGGTCGGGTCAGCCCCCTTTGTGGGCTGGACCTGGCCCTATTTTTTGTTAAAAAAAAATCCGAACCCTTTTATATATCACGCACGTATACGCGCATATACCGGGTGTATATATGCTCGTAGGGGAAAAATAAATAATTCAATAAAATAAATTGTTACTTAAAGTATGTAATCATAAAAAAATAATTAAAACGAGGGTGATCGAAGACATGACAAAAATTAGAAAGAGTTTTAAAACCCACTTTTGCAGAAAAGCCTTAAATTGACCCTTCAATAAATAAAGATTGCAATTACGGCCAATCTTTGTAATTAATTGCATAAATATCCTCGCAATTAATTATTTGCAAGTGCAGCCTTATTTCTGTATTTAATTTAACCAATTAAGACTAATTTGCATTAACATCCTTAGTTAATCCGTCCATGGCTTGGACATTTCAATTAAGGCCGTCCGGAATTCAGAAATTTGTAAAATTGACCCCAATTGTATTGAACCATGAGTTGGTTAATCATAAGGTGGTCCTTAATGCCATTTAATAATAACTAGGCTAAAAATCATAATTTAAAATAATTTTTCCATAAGTGGCACAAACATGCCTATATAGTAATAATTCAAGGCTCGAGGGGTAAAAGTGGTGAAGTCCTTTAATTGCTCAAATTCCTTGGGTAAAAATGCCTTAAATCTAACTTTCTTGGTTTTTGCTGAATTAAATGAGCAATTATTTGAAATTGCTCAGCTGCTGGGGATTTATAGAAAATACTATAAAATGCTGATAAATTTCTAAATAATTAATAAAGCTTTGAAAGTGCCCCAATTAATTTATGGAAGTAAAAATGTTAACCTGAATAATTGTTTAAAAGTATTTAGAAATCTTTGTGAGTGTCCAAAATTATCTTATTTATTATCCAAGGACTCTGAGTAAGTAAAGTAAATCCTGGGAGGTTAAAATATCAGGTGTCAGCATATGGTCCATGTCAAAATTTCTCACCAGAATTTATCGATCATAGCCTTTATTTGCGAATCAAATCTTGTTTGCAAATAATTGTGACCGTTCATTCGCGGATACGGATTAACATCATACCTTACGAGAGAAAACTTTTAAGATTCTTACCAAAATTAATGAATCATTGTTAATGACTTACGGAGCTCACTAGGGTCACAGTCCAATGGGGATTAGACTTGGATTGCGTTAAAACAAATTAATTATTCTCGATTGACAGGGAAACAATAGGACCCGCTACAAAGGAAAATGACCCGCGGACACGGCGTGCTTAGTGCTGGAGTGGAAATCCAAGGAAAGGCATGAGCCGCTGCAGTGGATGGATTGACCGCTATGGCAGCCTTCGCTGTGGTGACTCATCTCCGCCGTAGTGGAAGTCGACGAGTTCAAAAACAAAAAGGTGTGATTTTTCACCTTCCCACCCTTTTACTTCACTCTCCTACTATCTGAATTCCTCTCCCACTCCCACAACGATTCAACTTCTCAACTTCTCTCTTTGGTACAAAACACTCCCCCTACCCCTATTCAAAACACATCCTCTACCGATACTTGAAAACCCCATGAACAAAAGAAAAGGAAAAAATTTCCTTAGCAAGAAGGGTGGACAAATTTTGGTGCAATCTTTCCTGAGTCTTCAAATCTATGTATGTAATCTCTTCTAACAACTCTAGAATACATTTTGGGACTACAAATCTGAACTTTTCATGCCTAAGTATCAAAAATTTGCAAAGAATAATTTGGCATTGTGTTCATGGGTTGCGGTTTAGTGGGGGGGAGGGGGGTGGGGGGTGGGGGGACTTGAAATTTCCTAACTTGTTTAACATCAAAATAGTTTCACCGCTGCGTGATGCATTAGAATTGCTCGATTTTGGGGGTGAGAGACTTGATTATGATGGTGGGTTGTTCTTGGTAGTGGGTTGGTCTCTTTGAGTATTTAGGGTTTCTTGTTGCTTGAATTGTATCCATAGAGCTTAAGGGTTATGCATGCTTAAACATCAGCCAATCCGTGAGTAAGACGTTTGTTTTTTAGTCCAAAAATTGAGAAAACATTTGAAAGGTTTTAGGGCTGTTTCGCTGGGGACGACGAGTCCGCCGCTGCGGAACCGTATCTGCTAGCACGACTCTGCCATGGCATATTATGTCGCGCTCGCGCGGTTGAAGAGGAAAAGGGACTATTTCGCTGATGCAAGGGCTCGATCGCTATGGCCAACTCGCTCCCGCATCTCAACAATCGCAGTAGTAGATCGTGTCCGCCCTGGCGGACATGTCCTCATAGCCGCAGTCTCGCTACGGCTGTACTACTATCGCTACAGCGAAGGCTATACAAAAGTGGCAAAAATAGTCGGCTTGTACTATCGAACTCGGGGTTATTTTAGTTGGTTCCCTTGGCTCGTAAAGCACGTAATTAGCTATTGGACTTGACACAATCGCTGAAACTATCTTCATCTATTATTGCAAGTACAAAATTTAACAAATATGGCCCAAAACAAAGGAATTCCGAACATTGTTCGCTTCCCAATTCTAGGAAGTCACCATTGATACTTGGAGTACATGAGCAAGGGGTTGTTATTGGAGCAGGGGTTTAACATAGACAAGGTGGAGCGACGTGCCCTAGAGTTCTTTAATCGGTTGCAAGCACTTTGGGTGGAACCATCTTGTCGAGGATCCTGGCAAATCCAATGAGACTTGAGTAAGAGAGTTCTCTGTTATGCTCAAAACAGTGGACTTGTCCGCCCTGGATCCAAAAATCTTAATCCAAGGTACTGTGGTGAAAACTGGGGCCGAGGTGATCAATGTCCACTATAACTTGGAGAACCATTCTGTCACGACCTAACTGGAGGGCCATAACGGGCACCCGGAGCTAACCTACCGAGCACCACATACATGTATCTCTTAGTCGTACCTGAGTAGACCATGATACTAAATCGTAGATACCATAAGTTGTATGGGACACACACCCAAATTTAATATACATACTTCGTCATACTAATCCAAAGTACATATGTTGGCAAGGCTATCCATAGTAAAGATACAACAGAATATAGACTGAGATGGCCACTGGACTTCTAACTGTGCATATCTGTCTACAAGCCTCTACTGGAGTACGTGACATAATGTGGTTGGGACAGGGCCCCACCATACCCATGCAAATGCATATGCAACTATACGGACTCACATAGCAACTCCGGAACAAGTGAAGTGCAACAACACTGTCTGCTGAGCTAATATCCTACTAGGAGAGCCGTCAACCTATATATCAAAACCTGTAGGCATGAAACGCAGCTCCCCCAGCAAAGGGACGTCAGTAGGAATAAAGTACCGAGTATGTAAGGTGAAAAATGTAACATAATAAACATATATTGTAAAGAAGAAGGATAAGAATCAACTTGGCATTTCTGACTTACCGATGAGAATCTAGCATATATGTCTCTCTATACTCTCGTATGCTTAAGTACATCGATGTACAAAACTTTGGGCCTGACCAACTCATCATCATGGTGCTATCTACCCAACTGATCAGTGGTAACTGCCGAACCGGCCGTAGCTCGGTGGTAACTGCCCATCCGATTATTGCCCGATGGTAGAGCACATGTTATAACTAGTCGACTGATCAGTGGTAACTACCCAACCGGAAATAGCTTGATGGTAATATCTTCCCAATAAGCTGTAGCATGGTGGTAAATACATGTCTGCCCGATAGACCGTAGCTCGGTGGTAATATCTGTGCAACCAACTATAGCGTAGTTGTAAATAATAATACATAATCTACCCAATTGGCCGAAAACCAGTGGTAAATATAATCAACATCATAACCAGACCTCTATGGGTACTTTCTATGCACCTCTCATGATCATCACTTGTCTATCAATATCTACATGATTACATAAGACTTATAAGCATATTTTCGGGCCATTAAGACTTCTTCCCAATTAACTAAACCTTAGTCAATTCTTGGATGCATCATAAGACTTTCTTCTACCATAAAGTACCTCATTAGGGATCTTATAACTTGCATACTATACATGTCTTACAAAACATTCCTTGAGAACACATTTCTGAATTCATCGGAGTGACGTAAGGTCGTTATACCTCCGATTATCTTTATGGACGTTTCATCGTCAGTATATCTCATCTTCAAGGAATCAATGGCTATAAGATGAGATCAACAATCATAAGATAAGATTAATAACATCATAACAAGATCGAGAACATAAGCTTCCAATATTTCTAAAAATGGAGTCATTATGTAGGACATTTCTATATGTTCGTATCAATATGATCATGCCATAAGAAAGAAAGGGATAGACTTAACATACCTCAAGTCATCCAAGCAGTCCAACAATCAAGCTAATCACAACTAACACGCCAATCCTATAACAAGGAATACATATGCAAACTTAGATGGCGCTAGTATATCACGTATATCAATGAAAACTTGATTCTAAAGTAAAACGGGCAGCATTTCCCCTTACTCTCCAATCACCTCAACATATACAACAACACACAATAACAACAACAAGCTTACAAAAGTTCTTAAATACTTCTTTCGCTACCTATACAAAGAATATACACCAAAACTCTCAAAGTATACCAATATACAATAATAATATACACTTCCTTTCTTCCCAATCAAGGAGCATAATCTCATCAACAAACCAACAACATTAGATACCATCCATATACATGGAAATTACCTCAACAACATGGCCACAACATGCTCAAAATAGTTCATGAACTCAACAACTACAACACAACACTTTATGACCTTTCCTCCATAACTATTTTCACTTTTAAGACTTGCTAACCTTCAAATCAACTCAAAATAAGAGATACGATGAAGAACATACCTTATAATTGAAGAATTTTAGCCATACACAACTTTCCTCATGGCCAAATTCACCACAACTCCAAGTAGAAGCAAGAACAACCAATATCGATGAACTAGTTGAGGATTTTATGGCTTGATCTTCTCTTGATTTGGTTTGGGATGTTTATGGGAATTTGAGAAACCTTAGAGGGTCATTAGGGATTTATTTTGATGAATAAATGAGGACCAAGTCGTGGGAAATCAATTTATAGGAATTGTCCACCGACCTTCAATTTTCTGAAAATTTCGAGCAAAGCACGGCCAAAAAGTACGGGCCGTACTTCAAAGTACATCCAATACTTTGCAGTCCGAACTTGGAAAGTAAATTTTTTTTAATTTCTAGAATTTTCGGGTAAAGCACGTCCAAAATGTACGGGTCGTACTTTATCCTGTACTTCTCAGAATTGCGATCTGTCAGTTGCATTGGAAAGAAGACTCGCTGAACTTGAATTTACATAGGTTATGCATTGCATTAATCCTAATATTCTAGAAGATATACTTCTCTCAAGCTGGACCAAAAATTCCTGTCCAAAATTCTGCCAAGCTTTCCTAAAATTTTGACAAACTTAATTTCTTCGATTCACTTGATCCTGGAACCTTTAGACACTTTCTTAGCAATTGTTAAAAGTTTTCCTTAACCTTATAAGGGTTCCATGATCTCTCCGGCTTATGTTAGTTTACTTACGACGCAAACAACACAATTTTTTTTGAGGTGTAACACATTCAATGGGTGACATGGATGCAAAAAACTATGAGGGTAAGGGGGCTTGTTTAGTCTCAAAGGTGGTAGCGGAGGAAGAGAGGGCGTCGGTTAATTGGGTCAACAAGAGGACTAGAATCAAGAGTACTTATTTCACTGCCGAGGCTAGAAGGTAATTGAACATTATTTCTAGACGAGTACGTCCCTCAATGAACACTACCGATGTTACCTACTCTCGGGCCCTCATAATAGCATGCCTGCTCGATGACGTTCCAGTGAACATGGGCCACCAAGTGATCTAGGAGTGGAGGGAGTTCGTGAGAGAGCCGAGGCCGAACTTGATGTTTCCCTCTCTTATCACTGCTTTATGCAAGGAGGAAGATGTCCCACAGAGAGATAAGGATGATTGGGTTGATTCAGACATTGACTTTAACCCTCTGAAGGTGTATTGGATATGGTTCTACTCCCCGGAGCAAGAAAAGAAAGGTTGATTCGAGTACCGGAGTTGATGTGAGCCTTGGAGAGGGTGAGATGATGCTGGACCGTCACAGACTCAGGGTCCCTTTGAGCTGCTGGGTTCTCAGATGAAGGAGATGAAGAGGTTGATTTCGAAGATTCCCTTACCCGAGGCCGGCCACGTCAGGCACTATTGCTGGCTACTTCATTCAGGATGAGATGATGAAGTATTTAGAGGCACAAGAGAAGATGAAGAATTCAGTTGCCACACTTCAGACCGTCTATACCTCTATGGCTAAGGGTCATGGTGAGCGCCTAAACAAGCTCCAAGTGGATCTTGACAAGGAGAAAAAGAAGAACAAGTCCACGGATAAGCTGTTCATCAAGCTTTGAAGGGGCTTCAAGGGTATGTTCAAGGCAATGCATCTGAATGCGAAGCTTCCAATTGAGGACAATGATGATCCCGAGCGCTACTCTTTTCTGAGCGAGCCCGAGGATGGTAGGGATGTTAGCAGCTCAGGAGATGAAGGGAATAAAGCGACTAGCAAAAGGTAAGACTAGGGGCTTTTCCCCTTTGCCATGGTTTTGCCCTTGCTGAGCTTTTATTTCTAGATATTTAGTTTTTGGTTTTCTTGATGACTGTTGAACAATTTGTTTTCTTGTTTTTCCATATTGTTTTTGTTGTTTGACTTTTGATGGATTCTGCCCTTGTCGGGCTTGCTGATGTATTTGAATTTTCTATTTTTTGAAATGTGGTTTTCCTATTTTTTTTTTGAGTTGGACAAGTTATGAAAATATGGACACTAACTTACTAGTTTTTACCATACTACCGCTACAGCGGACGTGGGGTCCTCTATGGCGGACAAGCCATCACGGAGGATGCTGCACGGTGGCAGCAAGAAGAACTCGAGCAGTATGCTGCAGCGGCCAGATATCCGCTATGGCGGTCTCGCTACAACGAAAAACGGCATGTGAATGCGGACAAGAGATAATATGAGGAGTCCGCTGTAACAGACATATATCTGTTATGACGGACACGCTACTGAGGACTAATCTCCTCTGGCGTGATACTTAATGCATGATTCACCCTCACCACGACGGCCCTCCCTTCGCGGGGGGGGGGGGGGGGGGGGGGGCGTGGGCACTAACGTTTGCTCGCCGTGGTGAGAAGGTTGAACTAGTGGGTAATTTTTGATGCCCTCATATATTGTACAACACTCGAAACATAGTCGAATCGTTCATCGCACGCGAAACAAACCATACAATACCACAATGATACTATCGTTAGATACTAATTGGAATCTATCAGATACCAATTGGACATATGTAGATACTAATTTGTCCGAGGTGGCACGATAAGAGAGAAAGAAGGGAAGTTTCTTAAATGCCTTATAGGCTCTTGTGGATGGGTATTGATGTCTATGTACCATTCCACGAGACTCTACTAGACACTTCTCTTGTACTCGTGAGACCAGTAACCTAGGGCTCTGATACCAACTTGTCACGACCCAAATCGGGGATCGTGCGGGCACCCACCAATCCTACCCAGTAGGCAATATCCCAACAACAACCCAATTGACAGTAAAGAATAAATAACTTAACACAAACCAATTTCATTTATCCATAAATTGAAATGATACAAGAATTTCTTATACAACCATCTTCCCAAAACCAGGTCTAGACTAGTACAAGAGCTTCTAAGGTACAACTGGAATAAATGTAATACAATGAAACTCAACCTCTGTTTGGAATGAAAATAACAGAAGTCTTCAAGATTACACCGGAGAATCCTCGGAAGCTACTAATCCACGAACTCAACGTATCACAACTCTATACCCCGAATAGGGTGTAGCAAGAGTAGTATCAGTACAACACTCATATTGGTAAGTATCAGAGGCCAAAAACGATTAGAAGGTCATAATAATAATAGTATTAACAGATAAGTATGGTAGGCAATAACTCAGTCAATTTACATATATTCAGTTCGGCATAGGGTTCTACCATAAGATACAATTCAATGTTCATGCCTAGATAAGAACTTTTACTCTACAATCCACAACCTTAAAATACAAGTCAATATTCACAAGAATACCACCTAAGCTCTCGAATAGAATTAACCCTACTAAACTAATTATAGAACAAGCTCACACCTATTGCTCAAGATAAGACTACTCTCAACATGGGACTCTTCAACCTCACCAATTAGATAAATAGGTTAACTCACAAGACAAGGATAGATGGCACAGGAACTTGGGGTTCAATTTGCATATACGGGCCGAACACTACTACCTAACACAGTTCCCTAACACCATTCAAATAATATGAATATCAAGTTAGAATCAATCAAGTATGAATGTATAAATATGAATGACTATGCAATGCAATGATACACACATGCTTCGGGTGGACTACCTCCACGCCTCGTCAGTCAGGACCCATGGGGGATCGCTAAGTCTATGTACCTACTGCGGGCTGCGGCGTACAGCTAGATCCAATATGTGTTGCGGAACGTGCAACCCGGTCCAATATATATATATATATACACACACACACACACACACACACATATATATATATATATATATATATATATATATATATATATATACACGTGCAACCTGATCTAAATATATGTTGTGGCGTGTAACCCGATCCAAATGCATAATTATGAATGCATGAATGATGTCAATGCCAATGAGAGTATATCAATGCCAAAGAGAATATATCAAGCAAATCGTGCCACGTATGGACACATATCATCATGTTAAGAATGAATCAAATCCTTCATCCATACAAGGTAAAACTCAACAATGAGAGATACGGGTTCACAACCATGATAAAGCATCTATGTATCAAGCCTAGTATCATATACGTGGCGACAAGCCAGTAGATCAAATAAGGAAACAAGCCACAATCAAGAAGCAATACCAACCTAGATAATCCATCCCAACTTCATACCCGTAGGCGTACATACTTTTTCCGACAATCACTAACTTTACATATGCTTCACTAACCAATCCTAATCATAAGGTAAACTAGAATCATTAATAGGGCTCAACAATACGGTATGGACTCGGTCATGTTATACAAATGCTACACTCACAACCAATGAGACATCCAACAAGAATAATGAGACAATAACCACACATAACAATACTAACCTAGGACTATCCAACCCAACATCATGTCTGAATACCTAGGCATGCTTTCTCCGTCAATGTCTACTGTACATCTATGACATCCTAATCGAAGTCTAAATTAAGTAAGTCGTAACCTACCTCGAGGCTGAGCAGGTGCCGCGAACATACACTTGATCTTCATCTTCCATTTCTGAACGGGAGACCAAGACGAGAGGGTCTAGGAATAGCAATGAATCCGATTAAGCAAGTGCTAAGTATTTGGGTATACATATCCGATAAGAATCTAGAGAATCTAAATACAACTCTGGGCCCACAAGGGTAAAACTGAAACTTTCCCCAAATTAGGTTTTCTAGGTTTTCCTTGACTAATCACCTAGATTTCATGGTTATCTATACCAAAAAAAAAGTCCTAAATAGCATTCTTTCTTTAAAATTCCATTTTCAAGAAAACCAAGTCTTAATCCATTTACAAAAATAGTGGAAGAATAGTATTTGGGGTGGGTTAATTAGCCAAGTGTAGGAATCTAAGTGGTTCTTTGAAAATGCCATGATTCTAAATAAAGAAAACTATTTTTATCTTTCTAGGGCCTTGTAATATAGGAAATCACCATTTTTGTTAATCCCTAATTACTAAAACTTAGAAAATGAAATGAGGGATTTGATAGAGATGGAATTAATAAGGGCCAGATGTTACCTTTCACAAGCATCCATGGGATTAGCTCTTAAATACTAGGTCTGGCCAGCGCTGTTTGCTGTGGCGGACACAGGGCCACTGTGGCGAGCCACGGCTATAGCAGAAAGACTATCGTGGGGGTGGGTTCAAGGAGGTCCAACTACTCCGCTGTGGTAGAAGAAGGATCGCTGTAGCGGAGACCTTAAAACTCCAACAGCCCGCTATAGCGTGCAGCTGTTCGCTAGGGCGAACCCGCTGCAGTGGTCTTCCCCTCGCTGTGGTGAAGAACTAGGCCAAGTGGCCCTACTCGATTTTTAATTTCCTTCTATCTCGACTACGGGTCAACTTAAACAGAAACATCCCCTACGTAAACTAACCGTCATGACTGACCAAGGAGATTTTAGGATACGAATTAAAGGAAGCTCGGTAATGACCAAACGGGTCATTACAGGACCGAAATGAGGTAGGTTTATATTCCCTTCCGATATTGAAGTCATTTTCTTCACCAGCTTCATATGTTGCTTCGCTTGGTGTTTGGCATGCGCGCTTGGCTCACGCGTCTTATCCTATAGTTTGCCGGGCTTTGCCATCTAGTACTTTTGTTTCGTCTAGTTCTGTATCTTCTAGTTTGTGTTCATCCTGCACTATTAGCAAGAGTCATAAAATTCCGTTTGTTGAGTCTAGTTTTCAGGCCACAGGCCCTTTAGATTTAATTTGTTCGGATGTCTGGGGTCCAGCACATATTATTTCGAATGATGGATATAGATATTATGTTATTTCCTTTGATCATTACAGCAAATATATCTGGATTTGAATGATGGATATAAATATTATGTTATTTTCTTTGATCATTACAGCAAATATATCTGGATCTATTTTCTTAAATTCAAGTATGAAGTTCTTTCGGTTTTTATTCAATTTCAAAAGATTGTGGAAAAAATACTTTGGCCGTCCAATAAAGAGCTTTCAAGCAGATTTGTGGGGGGGAGGGGGGTGAGTGTCAGGCATTAACCTCTTATTTACGAGATAATGGTATTACACAGCTTTCTTCTTGTCCTTATACTACAGAACAAAATTGTTGTGTTGAACGCAAACATCGACATATTGTTGAGGCGGGTCGTGCCTTATTAACGCACGCAAGTGTTCCTTCAAAGTTTTGGACAAATTCTTTTGATAAGTTTTGGACAAATTCTTTTGATACTGCTGTTTATATCATAAATAGATTACCAACTACCCGTCTAAATAATCAGCCCCCTTTCGAATCTTGTTTAATTTTGACCCTGATTACTCCTTGTTGTGTGTGTTTGGTTGTCTTTGCTTCCCGTGGCTTCGTCCTTATACGAAGGATAAATTATCTCCTCGTTCTAAGAGGTGTGTTTTCCTGGGGTATAGCAAAATCCACAAAGGTTATAAGTGCTTTGATCCTACTTCCTCTAAATTTTTGGTCTCACGCCATGTTATTTTTGACGAAACAGTTTTCCCTTTGCTGATCAGGATGAAGCTATGGTACCTGCTACATCAACCAGTGTTGCTCCACTTACTGTCCACATACCTTCGTCACTCTCACAGTCAGTTGTGCATATCCCTTCTACACTGAACTTGTCTGATCCATCTCCTATAGCAGTCAGTACCGCCTTACCAGACGATTCATTCGCAACTTCTACGTCGCAATGTTCTAAAGAGTGTCTTGCAGCAGTAGCTTAGTCCCCTCTAGGATCACATGTTATGCCTACAGATACCTCCTTTCAATCTTATGAGATTCCTCAAATACATTGCCTGCTGAAGGTGAAAACCAAGTGGTAGATTTTGAACAATCTCATCCGTTGAGCAGTGCATCATCCTACCAAATCGTCACGCTCTTCATCTAATTCTCATCCCATGACTACTTGATCACAAACAGGCTCATTAAAACCAAAGAGGCCTACATCTTATTTAGCCATGTCAACTGATGTTGTTGAGCCTTCTTGTTACTCTCAAGCTACAAAGTATGCGCATTGGCATAGGGCGATGCAAGAAGATTATAATGCTCTTCTACAAAATGGGACTTGGCAATTAGTTCCACCTTCTCCATCTCAAAATATTATTGGGAGTAAATGGGTTTTTAAAACAAAGGTTAAGCCTGATGGGTCCGTTGATCGTTATAAGGCTCAGTTTGTTGCTAAAGGGTATCATCAAAGATCGGGTGTGGATTATGTTGATACTTTTTATTCGGTAGTGAAACCTGCCACCTTTCTCCTTCTTATTTCCTTGGCGGTCTCGAATAACTGGTATATCACTCAGTTAGATATCTCTAATGCCTCCAGGGTTTGTTGATCCGGATTGTCCTCAGCATGTTTCCTTGCTCAAGCATTCTCTTTATTAGATTAAACAAGCTCCGCGTGTGTGGAAGAAATGTTTAACTGAGGCCTTGATTTCTTGTGGCTTTACAGGCTCAAAAACCGATTGTTCGTTGTTTCATTTTTCCTCCAATACTGATAAATTATTTTGTTTGGTGTTTGTTGATGACCTTCTTGTTTTGGGATCTAGTTCGTCTCTTGTTGGATCTCTTATTACTCGCTTGAAGTCACAGTTCGCTGTCCGAGACCTTGGTCGCCTCTCTTACTTTTTGGGGATTGAAGCATTATGGACCCCTACTGGTTTGCACCTATCCCGGCATAGGTATACTACTGATTTGTTGCGGAAAGCACAAATGGATGGCTGTAATTATATATCAACACCTGCTGCATCTTCCTTTAAACTCTCGAGTTCTGAAGGATCCCCTTTTCATGATGAAATCTTGTGTCGTAGCACTGTAGGAGCCCTACAATATTTAACATTCACTCGTCCTGATATAGCATTTACGGTGAATAAGGTATCACAATTCATGCATAGTCTGAGAGAGTCTCACTGGGTTGCTGTAAAACACATTTTGCGATTTATACTTTCCACTTCCTCCCATGGTTTATTCTTTGCTCGCCGAAATACCAAACTGCTACATGGTTACAATGACGCTGACTCGGGTGGTTCGGTGGACGATCGTAAGTTAACTACTGGTTTTGCAATCTTTCTTGGTTCTCATTTAATATCTTGGGCTTCCAAAAAGCAGCGAGCAGTTGCACGTTCTAGCACTGAGGCAGAGTATCGTGCACTTGCCACTGCTGCGCCGGAACTAACTTGGCTGGAGTTTTTTCTTCGTGAGATTGGGTGCTTTGACACTACAGCTCCTATACTTTGGTGTGATAACCTGAGTGTAACCTATTTAACAACTAATCCTATCTTTCATTCCCGCACCAAATATATGGAGATAGACTTCCATTTTGTCTGTGAAAAGGTGAAGGATAAAGATTTAATTGTTCGTTATCTTAGCACTCACGACTAGGTTGCCGATATTCTCACGAAAGCTCTTCCAAAAGTACGATTTCAGCATTTCAGGGACAAGTTAACAATGTATGATTCCCCTGTTCAACTTGCAGGGGAGTGTAACGGATAGGTCTCTTAGATTAGATTCCTATATCTAAACTACGTAAATGTGTAGTAGTGATAACTAAGAAGACTAATTCTCCTCAACCTTTGACACCTAGTTCCTGTAGGTTTCTCAATGTTTGGTCTTTGTATTATATTCTCTATTGTTGTACGTATTTTGTGAAGTGAATGAAGAACTCTTTCACTACTCTCCTTGCCATTAATCATGAGGATATTTCAAGTCCCAATTCTTGGTATTGACTAAATAAATAAGACGCCACCTAGTAATTCATGTGTATTAAATAAAGGATAGACAAGAAGTTGGGGCTGTTTTGTGTTTAACAATGTAATAAGGTTTAGTTAAGGCTGTAGCCTGACCAGCTATGTTGCTTTCGTTTTATAATTATACGTTTCTCTATAATAAGGTTTAGTTAATGTGATTACGCTGATCAATACATATTTATTGTATGCTTTTTTATTACTGTTAGTGTATGAACTATGGTATTATGCTGAATAAATATTTATTCTGTGTTTTTTTTATTAGTGTTAATGTGAACGATTATATTGTGTTTAAAAAAATATTTGTTGTGTCAAGTGCCATGAACATGAAAAGCACCATTGCAATAAATGATTACTGTAAGATTATTAAATCTTTTTCATTTATCTGGATGAGGCAAAGGCAAAACAGATCTTAAAAGCTTATAAATAACCCATATGTGATAAATATTTGGGGAGGGGAGGGGATTGTTTATCTCCTAACGTTATGACGATGGCCTGTAATAGATCTCAAATCTAAATGATTGTCTGGTCTATTATCTACTTAAGACCTCTTGTAATCCCATTAAGGGATATTGTGAGATGGATGAGATCTCTTCACACTCTTAATTCTTACACGAAATAAGATTTTTTTATTTTGTTGCGGCCATTGCGTGGTGACAGACCTTTGTGCGTGACTGATAGTTTTTTGACATGTTAATTTTAAATGATTTCCCACATCAATAATCAATTGTTGTACACCAATTTACATTCTATGTGCTGATAATTAGGAGCTTTGATTTTCTTTATCTTGGTGTTTTATTAGGCGGGGATAATAATTTAAGAACGGACACTCTTTAGGAGGGGCGAATTTAGGTCCTAAAAGGTCACGTGAATCGATGGTCATCCGACTAAACTCGATATATTTTATGTGTATAATTCTTAAAATATATTTAGTATTACCTTTTGAAACACATGCTACAAAAGGCTTATTGCTGCACTTGGTTGAAAGTTAATCTATTTACCTAGAGGTTCAAGGATCAATCCCCACTTAATGTATTTTTTGCCTCTTTTTTTTAAAAAAAGTGAACCCATCTTCGAGAAATCCTAGATGAGCCTCTGCTTTTTAGGGACATTTCGCGTCATAAACCAGGGATTATAAAATAACTAGTGAATCACTTCGCGCGATCATAATTTTTTTAAATCTTATTTAGTCTCGAAATTTAAAATAGATCAGATTTTAGGTTCTAATCTAATTTATTATTGTTACTTATTCCTTTTCTTTGATTTTGCTTCAATTACAACTTTTTACTTTTTAATCATCCATAATTACTTGAATTTTACATAATAATAATAATAATAATAATAATAATAATAATAATAATAATAATAATAATAATAATAATAATAATAATAATAACAAAAGCAATAATAATAATAATAATAATAATAATAATCTATATAGGTTAAACTGTAGTTTATATTCTCTCTCAAAGAATCATGAAAGAAAGAGATGAAATTCAAGAACATTAATCTCTTTATGTTGATTTGTGCATATAATTTAAAAATAATTTTCCTTTGTTTATTTAATATGTTAAGTATTTATCTAACTCTTCTCTATCTTTCAAGAGCTACATTTTAATGCTCTCTTTTTAAAATCTTAAAAAGAGCATCAACAACAATTTAACTGCAAAAATAATATGGAAAGAAGGGTAAACACACAAATGAAATATTTTTCGTTACTTTTTGCTTTAAATTTTTCCTTGTTTCCTCCTCCTCCTCCTCCTCCCCATCCTATGTGTCTTCTTCCTCTACCTCCTTGCTTCCGTGCACATTCATTCTAAGAAAATTTGTCTATCTTGTATGCTCTTTTCTCATTGAAATATCACATTTTTATATATCACATTTTTATAACCGACTACTCCACTCTAAAGCTATACTTTTCTTGTCCTAAAAATATCAACGCTACACTAAAAATTTATAAAATCTAAAAAGAACAACAACAACATCCCAGTGAAATCCCACATCGTAGGGTCTGGGGAGGGTATAGTGTAGGCAGACCTGACTCCTACCAAGGTAGGACGGCTGTTTCCGAAAGACCCCCGGCTCAATAAAAGCATAAAAAGAAGTCAGATACGGTTAGATAAGGTTAAGAGATTCGGATAAGAGATTTAAAGCGATATGGAAATGAAATAATGCAAGCGACACAGATAATACAGGATAATCAGAGCACAGAAAATAACCGATAATAGCAGAAATCAGAGCAGATGACACAGGATAACCAAAGCACAGGAAATAACACATAATAACAGATAATATAAAATCTAAAAAGAAACTGCTCATTTATTTTTTAAAAAGTTCTTATGAATTCAATACACGGGATCGTTAAAAAGGAGAGAGAATTCAAAAAAAAAAAACAATTGAATTTTCAAGCTTCAATTTTATTGACAATACTTCTTTCGACTACTGAGAAATTTATCATTAACTAATTCTTTTTTATCGAAAATACATAAAATTATTTCGTAAAGATTATTTTAAAAATAACATCTTCATTTATTATTGTTGATATCTTACCTTAGCAGCTAACTAACAAAAGCTTGCTTATATTATTTATAGAAATACAAGATAAAGGAATGAGAAGACAAACTGTTTAAAGAAAATAGAAAATGATTGACACCAAAAACTTTAGTACCTGGAAAACATGAGAAAACCATATCAATTTGTCAACAAAAACATACCGACAACTTACCAAACAAACATAGAGTAAAATTACATCCACATATAACCCCATTAGTCAATTGACACCTAAAACTTTAGTACCTAGAAAAACCTGCATTTGATTCAAGAAAGTTCATACACATTAGAGATCAAAATAGGAAGAAAAAGCAGAAAGTAACATTAAAAATCATATCAATTCACCAACAAAAACATCTTACCAAACAAAAATAGGGTAAAATTATATCCACATATAACCCCAGTACTCACCTATTTTCAACTTGCAAAGAATCACAAACATTTAAGAAGTAACAGTATGGTATTACATGAATATTTCAAAAAGAAAAAGAAAACAGAAAAAAAAAGAACTAATCACCTAGTATCAAAATAAATGACGAATACGATTGGTGGGAAAGCAACGATAAATATGTTACTTATCACCTGGTGGATAGAAAAACTTGATGAGAACTTTTGGGTTGTTGTAAAATCATTCTAAAGAGTTGTTAGCCATACACTTATACTGTTACACCTCGGAAAATTTTCCGTTGGTACGCAAGTGGATGAACTAGTGATGAATATGAGTGTCTGATGTCTATGAGCAAGAAACGACGTTTGATGACCTTAGGCGAGATTTCGAAAGTATCCGATGTGAGACGAGGAAGTTGGCTAAGTTAAGATGAGATACAAGATGAGCAATGCATGTGCATGGACGGGGGTGATTAAAATGAGAAGTCTAAGAAATATGGGAAGTTGCAGAATTGCAACTGCCCAGTGGTCGTAAATCGCAAAATACGGACCATAAATTTCAATACGGTCCGTAAACTGCCATGCAAGGTCTCAACTTTCTGCCAAGTCAAGAAATGGTAAAATACGACCAGGTGGACGGACCGTAAAGTGATTTACGACCCGTAAACCATGGTCGTAAACCACCATGAAGGCAGCCCAGCTTCTGGTTCTGGAAATGGTTAAATACGCCCATGGAGGACGAGCCGTATAGTGGAAGACGGGCCGTAAACCACGATGGACGACCACTGTTCACCCAGCACAGATTTTTCAAGTCATTAAATAAAGGGACCAACACTTGTTTTATTTCATTACAACATTACACCACTTCTCTCTAAAACTTATCTCTACATCTATTATATGAGTTTTCAAGGATTATAAGCCATCAATAACATTAAGACAAGTGAATCAAGGATAAGGGAATCATCAAGGATCATCCAAGTCAAGAAATCCAAATGGAGAAAAACTAGGGTTTTGCTCAAAGAGGAGTATTATCAACCAAAGCTTGTTCCTACAACTTCTAAGGTAAGATTCATGATTTTTACAAGATGTTTAAGGTATTGGAGAATTAAAATACATGGATTGTAGAAAATGTGGTCAACTAGGTCATGAATGGTGAATAGTGACTTTTGAGGAATAGTTTGAATTGAATTATGAATGTTGTTGTGTTACGATATGAATGTATTATAAATGGTACTAAGATCATGAACTAGACACTTTAGACGAATGGACGAAGTTGGAGGTCATGACCATAAATATGTGAGAATTAGAAGCAAATTGAGAAATCTAGGTAATGTGAATGACTAATGGCCATTGTTATGATATTAATGAAGGTATAGACGCTAGCATTGGAAGGAAACATGCAAGTGTAGAATAGTCCGACGAAAAGGTATGTAAGGCTAACCCTTCTTTCATAAGGCATGGTTCTTGGACAAGTTTCTAATTCCTCTATATGAGTATGTTGTATTCAAATGATTGACACTTCGAGCTCATAAGCTCACGATCCTTAACATGTACTACGATTGTACTACGCCCCTCACATGACGAGTAAGTCTATGATATAGAAGTAACGATAATGATGATAGTAATGATAATGATATCAATAAGGATGCTAAAGGTGCCTACGGGCTATTATACTTATATGTGCCTATGAAGGGCTATAATGAACCCCGAGCTTATAACGCCGGGTAGAATATATGTATATAAATATATATGAAGTATGTATACGATTACGAAACACGTGCGCACATCTGCAGATGGTACGGATAACCCTGAAGCCTTGGTAGGGCCAGGTAGAAATAACATTGAGCCTTGGTTGGCTAAGTACGTATGAAACACCGAACCTTATGGTCGGGCACGCTATGTATGTATATAAGTGTATGGCTATGTATATAATATGAATATGAATGTGAAAAGACTATGTATACGAATGCGAATAAGGACATGTATACGAATATGAGCACAAGTATGGTACGAGTACTATTATGGAATACGGATGATGACGTAGGTGTACAAATACGTATGAAAAATGGAAAGTCCTACGAAAGGCAGGTAAGCGCTATGACGATGATATTATTGCCTCCCCTCCTATGCTATTTCATATGTTGTCCATGATGCTTATTTATCGATGTTGCTCATGCTTTACATACTCAGTACATTCTTCGTACTGACGTCCTTTTATTTGTGGACGCTGCGTCATGCCTGCAGGTGCACAGGGAGACAGACTTGATCCATAGCTGCCTATTCGGAGATTATATAGAGAGCTCCATTTCTTTCGGAGTCATATCTTTTGGGTACTCATTCTTTTGTGTATATAATTATGGGCATAGCGGGGTCCTGTCCCGCTAATGTGATATATCATACTCTTAGAGGCTCGTAGTCATGTGTATGTGGGTAGAGATGTTCGGCCATGTCGGCCCATGTTTTGTATATCTTTTGTTGGCCTTGTCGGCCTCGTACTTATGATGTGGCATAGATGCCTACGATATGTTAAATGATGATGGTCGTCTAATGGGATCAATATGATTAACGATAAGAAGAGCACGAATTGACTTATGGTTCACCTAGATGTTATGTTATGTACGATAAGGGGGTGCCCAGGTGGGGTAGCACCGGGTGCTCATCGCGGCCCCCTAGCCGGGTCGTGACAAAAGTGGTATCAGAGCAGTTCAGTCCTAGGATGTGTCTACGAGCCGTGTCTAGTAGAGTCTTGGTTATGGGTGTGTTGCGTGCCACACTTATAAACAGGAAGCTGCGGACATTTTAGGAATGAATGACCTTCTTTCATCTCTAAGATCGTGCGATAGAGCTAAGCCGTAGGAGATGAGATTCCCTATACTAACCCCTAATTGCAGCGGAAGGTTGGTAATGATAGAAGAAAGTGATTGATGACAATGAAAGCTACAGGGGTAAACCCCTTTGTTGAGGCTACATTACCGTAATATGTAATACTATGATGATGAATTTATTGCTGTGAAAGTAAGTCGGTGTTCATATGATAGAGGAATTGATTAAATGTGTCTTTTGATGATAAGTTCAGCTATAAGTTGAGAACTAAGCAAATTGGATGAATCAGAACAGAGATATGCGTCGAATAAAGTAAGAATGTTGAGATATGATTGAAATGTAAAGCTGAAGGATGAAAGAGAAATAGGGAGAGGTAATAGGGCAGATCGCTACAGGATCAGGTACACCTCGAAGTGCAATATATGAGGTAAGTTTTGATGTCCTTGTGCTTTTACTTGAAAGTGGGAGCCCTGTGTGGCTGAGATATGTCGTATATTTGTATATATATATATATATATATATATATATATTGGCCCTGTGAGACATTGTTGGTATTTGATGCGTGCTGGTTTTGAGATAGTAAGAAATACAGAGGAAACTCTGCCGAAATTTTCCCAGAATCTAAAGGAGATAAGATATAAGCTTGCAATATGCCCTAACGGGAAAATATGATGTGCAAAAGAGTAATGGCAGAATGCGACTAAGTTAGGAGTATCGTTAATGACTACAGGAGTCGAGTTAGATAGTATTGAATTGATAGTAATGGCAGTGATGAGAGCGATATTGATTCGGTAATGAGAAATGCTAGAGTAAAACAAAGGGGGGTTGGAAGCACTAAAACATGACATGGAGGAGAAAGTGTAACTCTAATAAAGTGCGATACTGGAGTAGCGATTGGATGTATAAGCACGAGTAAATTACCATAAGTTTATTAGCAAAATAAAGTAACAGCGATGAAATGACTTACATGGTAAAGTGTAAGAGGGCCGATTAGAAGGAGTAACTGGTTGAGTATACTTACTTCGTAAGGTTTATATTATTCTGCGAACCGGCTTGCGAATGAGACCAAGAAGTGTCACTTGTAGAGTTGATTATTATCAGGATATAATGAAGACATGGCGAGAACTGGGATACGGAGTAAGTAAAGTATAGCAAGGAAACGACTAATTCAGTGAACATGCCCGTCAACTTATCAATCGAGCGTATTTGTTGAAAACCTATTTCACCTTTCTATTGAAAATCATGTCTGGAAAAGAACTTTGAGGAATGTGTTGTATTTTGTCTCCTTTGTTATATCCTTCTTTCAATTGAGCTATGCAAGCTTCGTACAATATTGTTGAAATCTTCATTTCCAAATAAACATCATATTATTGCAAAATGTATTGAATTATGATCTCAGCCAGACATGTATTCCTGAATTGCTTTGTATAAGTATTAACAATTGACTGCCATGTCGAACGTCATAGTGTGGCAGTATCCTCACATGCAAATCAGTACTTGCTTGAAGACCAAACTTCATGTAATAATACAAATAATGCCCTGCATTTACATAACCAACAAAACCTTGATAATAATTATTAAGACAAACAAATCTATATTAATAATTTCCTTTGCAGTATGCAATACAATAAGCTCATCATTATCATTAGGTCAACATGATGTTTATTTATATTTAGCGACATCACAACAATTGGGGTACTCAATGGAATCGCTTTAACCTATATAAAGATTTGTGAAGCTTTATTTTCGTAAACCTTAAATGCTTCAAACCAATTTAAATCCCTACGGATTTTCTTTCATTGTCTATATAGCCCTATTGACAACAATGAATTATACGCATTCAAAATTTCCATAAATTGCCAGACTGATAAGAAACCCCATTGCATCCACCACAGGAGAGTACATACGTCTCCATACAATAATGTCAGGACTTTTGCGAAAAATCTTTATGCCACAAGGCACAAGCCGTACTTTATTTTTATGGTTTTTATTTCTCATTTTACCTTTCGCACAAGAATCCATTTTTACCCCACTGACATTATACCTTGGGATCATCGGACTATAGGTCCAAAACATCTCTTTTCCAAGTGAAACAAAATATACTTGAACTGCGTATTTTATTTCACCAATCATTATATCTGTCCATATTCTTTGACATATTTGAATTCAAGATCCTCATCACCATTATAATATTGAGCGCCACATTATTTCAAAGATACCGTCGACGGTTATTTGATATTGGTTCCAATGTGACATAATTTATCGAGATCTCTTCATTTTTCATCAATTTCAGGTACCTGAACCTTTCCCAAGGTTTTATAAAGTATTATGTTGTGGTGCTCTTTTAAAGCACCTGCCTCATTATTATGACCATCTTGATCATTTGCTCCTCTCCTTCTTTAAGGAGTTTTATGTATGGAACCGATTGGTCTATCGTCATAGACGTTGTCCTTCAAGGACTTTAGTTCTAATTGGAGCATTTGCAGCTGGAATATAATATTGTCTTTTGGGTCAGCAAATGCGTCTGACAGTTAACTTGAATTATCTTTTCAACGAGGATCATACCAGTGATAATTCATTAAATATACATTATTTCCAGCCGCCTATCATCCCTCCCCCTAATGTTTGGAAATCTAACATTTATCTTCCAACCTTATTTGGGGACCCATCTTTGGACATTGTGGTGGAACAATTAAATCATACATTTACGTACATTCAAACTCTTCGATGGGAATTATTTGGTTCCTGACCCTGAACCAATAATAGGGGAACATATTATAACTTGTTGGCTTGATGCTTACAAGTGCTACTACATATTAAATAACCTATCTCAAACCAAATTTATTTTTGGGAGATTTGTTCTCATAACCAACTGTTTAGCTATAATTGGAGGCATACAATTTCTGCTAAACCAACTTGGATACAAAACAGCATATCGACATAATTTTCATAGTTTGGAACTGTGCTCTTAATATAATAATTTGAGCAAGCAATCTTGCAATAACCAAATCACAAATTGATACCAAATGCACATGTGACCACAACATAGATGCACCTATTAACACTGTATGATATTAAATCGGTCCACATGGCAGGTGACTGGGCCCATATATATATATATATATATATATATATATATATATATATATATATATATATATATATATATATATATATATCACCTTTTATACGTTCCAAAAACATGCGATAAAATCCCAACCTTAGCTGGTAAATTAATCAATTTGTCATCATGAGAACAAGCAGCACAAAAGAATTCTTGAAGAATATTTTATTTCTTCAATATATAACCACATGAATTCTCAATTATTTTCACATCGCATTTGAGTCGGGATGGTCAACCGGTCATGCCAACTTCCGTAGCATGTGATTCCATCATGCTTGTATTTATGTGGTACAAATTCGGAGGAAAAACAGGCAACATTTCACATACATTTAGTTTACCCGCTATAGCTGTAGTAATATGAAGACATTAAACCTTCCCATAATTTATAATCTCAATATAATTCATATTTGGTCAATGCCTTTGAAACTTAAAAAGTTTCTTTTGAGACTTACTACAACACCAATATTATGAACAATTTCATTCCTCCGGGTAGTACAAAAGTAGCTTTTTCAGAGCTCCCAATTAATTATGTACTACCTCATATTCCATAATATCATCCATATGGTGAACATCTTCTTTTAGGGAGTAATTGTCATTACGGTCATGGCCAAAACCATTTTAAGCATGAATTATTACTTACATACACCTTTAGGTAATTCATGATAAGACATACCACAATACTGGGAAGTACTAAATGTACTTGATCAAATGACCGTTTATGCCAAAATAAAATTTCTCTCAAACCTCCCGTAGAGGTGAGTTGTGGTAGTTATCCAATAATACATGAACACGTTCTTATCCATAATTTTATATATTTCACTTTCAAAAATGGGCGAGCATTCACGATGCTTATCACAAGCCACATTCTCTTCAAGGAATGAACTACAATCATATATACGTGCTTCATAAATTTTGCATTATAAGCCCATTGTCTTTATCATATTCATAGACCCACCTCGACATCACTTTGAAATTGTATTACTTACTTTTGATGGAGGATTTACAAAATTTTAACAAATTAGGTCACACGTCAATCGCGTGCCGAATTATCTTTCATACCATATTGATGATAAAAATGACCTTCACCTTTAGAAGGACCATTTTGAGAACCCATAATGTTCTTCCTCTTATATTATTACAATGATGATTAACATTATTTTGTCCTTTGCCACGTCCACGTTCATTCATTTAACCTCTTGTTTTCATTTAGACTTATTATGTACTGCTACCACATTACCCTCACGGAATGGAGCATATCAAGTGGATGGGCTTCACGAATTTACGTCAAATATACACATTATTTTTCCTTAGTCATCATTATATCATCAATATAGTTCAACGGGACTCAAACCCAACGTCTTATTCATATAAAGGCATGTTAGGTCACAAATCGATGGGACTTGAACCCAATATCTTATTATCATAGTGCACCACGACTCAAACCCGATGTCTAACCCTTTTGATGCTATGGGATTTGAATCCACCGTTTTACCCTCTGCCAATGGCGTAATAGGCCAAATGTAAATTATCAAATTGTGGTGATAAAGTAAACTCTCAAAATAGAAATGTCTCTACCACGAGGAGTCCAACAAGTCTGTGCAAAATATATTAGTAACATGGAACAAATATAAAGGAAGGCCAAAAGAGAAACAGACCTTGGAGTCTTGGTGAATTTTGTTCAAATATCTCATAATCTTTTTGTGACGTTATAATATAAGAGAAGTAAGCAATACAGTAACACTTTGATACATATTATCTCGAATAACATATATCTAAAATCACTACAAGGTATAAAATTTGTGGCATCTTTTAATATTCCAACGACAATCTCATGAGAAGATTACTCAAAATTGAACTATATTGAGTTTTCAGTTGCCTAATACTTTAAGCTTATGAACAAAAACGTATGTTAACTTCACCAATCTGATTGTGCATATTTAAAAAAATTGATAAAATCATTAAAAGCCTTTACTATCACTTTTAACTATTATAGACATAAACACTATATGATAAGATAAAATAACCTCACCTTATGTAGTCCGTAACGGTAGGTGGTTCCTTGCCTAAAAACTGAAAACTTTTTTCATGGGATCAAAAGCAAGAATGAGGCCCATAAACATGATATACTTTTAAAGTACTAGTATAAACATAAAGTCATATTGATCAAATTGATAATGAAATATTCCTTGGACATATACAGAAGTGAAAGAAAATTGATTATATGATAAAATTATACTATGCACATATTCTTGGAAGGAACTTTTACTGGTTATTCCTTCGTAACTCATTCATCTAACTTCATTAATTTAGAAGAATAAATTTTTGACTGCTTTCTTTCGTGGTCTCAACTTTGTTCCAATTAGTAACTAATCCTTAGTCTAATAGAGATGGATGGACACCGTGGGGCACTTACAATTTTAAGTAAAACAAAGTTTAAGAAATGAAAACAAACACCTTAGTTTTAACATAGCAGTAACTAAATCATTTTCTTAACTAGCATACCATTGGATCATTATGGTTGTAATCGTAGTTAAAACATACCTGAGGATTGCATTAAAAATTGCAACATCACCTTTTATTCATGGTTGTATATACAAAGACCATGCCACGAAATTTGCTGTACCACGTCAATTTGTGATTGCCTTTGAAGGATGAAGATAATCATAACTTGCAAGATGGTAGAAATTTGGCTAGAGTTTCGTGCTGTTACCGTGTTGTAAAATCATTCTAAACTGTTAGTACAATATATCAAAAATGAAGCAAGAACACTAAAGAGATAGAGAGACAAGATATGAGAGCTTTCTTATTCATCCCAATATGTTTCAAGTGTTGTTCAAGTGTATTCCATATGAAAACTTATGCCTCTATTTATAGTGCTACATATGCATTCAATATATGAGATAATGGAAGAACCATTAAGATGGTGGAAGATAATGGAAGAACCATTAAGATGGTGGAAGATCCATTAAGATGGTGGAAGATAATAGAAGAGGCATTATATTTGTGTAGTGGACATCCATACTCTATATTTCATAACATGGGTGCTATATATATTCTCTCTCTGTCTTTTTTTTTTTTTGCGCAGATTGCCCTTCATTTGGGGTGGTCTTTAAGTTTTGCCCTTCGCCTAATACTCCAAGGTTGTGGGTTCGAATCCCAGCTCAGTAAAAAAAAAAAATTCACAAGACAGAATTTCACAAGGCAGAATTCTGCCTTGAGGCTGACTTTTGCAAATTCTGTCTTAAGGCAGAATTTACATGGGCAGAAATTCTGCCTATGCCTATGCAAATTCTGTCTTAAGGCATAAATTCTGCTTGAAAGGCAAAAGTTAAAGACCACAAATTTGAGGGGTAAAAATTAAATACCACCCCCAGCGAAGGACAATCCTGCGAATTGCCCATATATATTTGATGTAAGTCTATAACTATTCTGATGATGGATAACGGACTTAAAAATAGGGTATTAATAATAATAGGTAACAAAAGGTTTAAAAACTGAAAATTTAAAGTATCCATTTACGGGCTAGTATTTAAGAGCAACAATTAGTTTTTATTCAATTGATGGATCGTGGGAGCAATATTAAGAGACTTAAAGAGACGATTCTTTTAAATTTTGCCATTGCATATTTAATTTAACTAAGATGGTTAAAGGAATCACTTTGACCTTATTTAACATAGCACATAAAAGAAAGAAAAAAATAGAAAAAGCCTAAAAAAATGAGAAAAAAGATAATAGTGATTCTTGGCTAAAGAGATGTGTCACATCCAATCTACTGTTCTACAGATATCAAAGGTACTAACTTAGAAGGAATTAAATTAAGAATGTAACTCAGAGTTTCTAGATGTATTCCAAGACGAAAAAACAAATAGGAATATGTCAATTTTTTTTCTCAATTTTTTGACCATTTTCTCTTATATTTTCCTTAAAATATTTTCTAAAAATTCCATCTCCATAACTCACACCTCTTTATTTTTATAACCTATATATTTAATAATCTCAATAACTCTCATGGCTTTCATTTTCATAACCCCCAATAATTGAACATCATAAATTTTCTTATCAGCTAGAAAGCTTAAAAGTCTCCATCAAAAAACAAGGAAGACGAGAAAATGTTCTAAATTCATTACATTACTCAACTAAAGAGAGTAAATATTCAGGAAAATAAATGATGAATGATCTCTTATTTCCAAAAACTTCTCATTTTCTGGGATTAAATGAGGGCAATTGATGGTGATCTTTACAAACTATATTATGACACTGGTGAAGATATCTTTTTTGGAAAATAATTTTTGGGCAGAACGGGAAAATGAAGACAATTCACATGAGTTAATGGGGTATTATGGATACTTTCCTTTTTTTTTTTTTGTGTCAATTATGCAATTCATGAAAAAGTAAAATGAAAATTTTGAATTTTGTTCTTTCTCTATCTCTTTATGTTTCTAATTAGGGGTGTACATAGACCGGTTTGGTTTAGATTTTTAAATACCAAACCAAACCAATTATGTCGGATGTATAAACCAAACCAATAAACGTCGGGGTTTTCAACCTCGGGTTTTTTCGATTTTTTCAATTTTCTCGAGTTTTTCATTTTTTTTTTCTGAAAAAGTCTTCATAGAAAATATATAATTTTTACTTCAAATATTTCCGAAAGACTTTTTAACTTGAGCTGTTAAATGAGTCCAAGGTGAGGTTGTAGCGGTTCGCATTTCGCGGGCGGGATTAGTGCTCGGAAAGCTACTTCAAACTCGATGGTGCTCTTTTGGACTTTGTTTTAAAAGAGTCGCCACCTAATTTTTAGGAAATTAGGAAAACCATGGGTGAAGGGTTTATTCAAATACAGTGAAAAATCCTTCGTAATCCAAAGTTCTAGGTAAGAGTTCTAGTGATCCCCTAGGGAAGGTGTTAGGCACCCTAGTATTAAGGATCCGTACTATACGGTTGACCTTTAAATTCAAATGTATGAGTATTTGTATGAATTGTTGACTTAGTGTTTATTTCCGCAAAAATCTTGTCATTTGCATATCATGTTTTGGAAGAATTTGTATATATTCCCCTTATATATAGGGTATTTAAGTTTCGGATTTGTAACATCCGGATAAGAAATGCTTCCTTTTACATATAAGGATAGCATATCTTGTTTTATAAAAGGCCTTAGTTTAAATAGATATGCTCATTTTCTTCTTTTCATGCTGGATCCCCATAATTAGTTTCGGGTCAACCATATGTCACGTTAGAACACCTCATCCTTCAAAATTGCGTATACGAACGTTTTTTTGTTTAAAACACACTTATAAAATATACATCCTTTATTATTATTAATCTATAAAATTGGTCTCGGATTTAGTTTTATAGCCCAAAATTTATAACTGGTCTTTTAAAAGAAGTTCCTCCTAGTTTTGGGGCTTGTCCAAAGAAAGCTTGATACGCTCAAATTACACCTATTAATGGTATAACGCGGACGTTGTCAAATATAGTAACCCAACAAGGTTGGGGTCGAATCCTACAGAGAACAATATGTAGGCGATTTAAGCAGATTAGGAATTATCACTAACAATAGCTAGACCGAACGCATCAATGATGGTTTTTGATAAGATTTTGATAAAATACGAAAATATAAATTCTAATCTAGAAAGCAAGTAAATTGATCAATGGCAACAAGAATGGAATAAAGGAAACTACTTCTCAAGTAACGATCCAATCTATTTCACGAATTATAAATAATAGCAAGTTTATGTTATTTAGCCTCGGATAATGACTCTAAATTAACTTCTTCCGAAGATTAACTAGACTACCCAATTGAAGATCCCTCAAACAATTAGGAGCATTAAGAACACCCGAATATAGCTACAAGTGGTATTTCCTATTCCTAGGTCAATTTCTATTAGATGAGAGTTAACGCCCCCAAATTCATGTTAATTATTCTATCCCAACTCTGTTCTTCCTCTTCCGAGTTTCAAACAAAGTAAATGGGCGAGCTCAAGGGTTAGCTAATCCATTGAGAAACATTCAAGAACAAGAATAATTAAAATAACAAGAACTTACTTGATTAAGAATAATGCAGATGAATAAATAAGCATAACAAGAGTATCAATCTTAATTGTCACCAAGAGATTTCCATCAATAAGGATTTAAATAAAAGAAAGAACAATTTTGTAGGAACCCTAGCCTCCAAACTTGTGAAAACTGCCAAAGATGTGTTTAGAAAACCCTAGTTGGCTTTTTATAGGAACTGGAATGGCAGAAATCGTCAAAGCCCAAGTTTCTGCGCGAACGCGTGGAATCACGCTCTTCCTTAAGCGTGGTCGCATGTCGTTCCTGCTTGAACGCGTGGACTTAATAACGCGCGTGGGCGCGAACGCGTGGATTACCTGCGCGAGTTGCAGAGTAATTTTCCACGAAATTTTCCAGAATGTCCAATTGTTTCCAGTTTTGCAGCTTTTTTGCTCTTTTTTGCTTGTTTTCCACACTTTGGCTCTAGGGACCCCGTATTACCTAAAACATACTAAAAACCACGTAAAATAACATAGACTTGCTTAAAAACAAGTAAAACTTATAGCCGAAAAGCGTCGATTGTGGCGTAAAATCACGCCACATCAAAGCTCATATCTGAAATCTTGTTTAAAATATCCTAGTGTCATAAACTCTTTATTCCTAAGTGGGCTTAAGCCTAAAAATTCTTTTTATTTTTTTGTTGGACTTGGCCTGTTTTTTGGGTTTTAATCATTTTCTGAAAACAAGGAGATCAGCAGGACTTTCGGCCCAAAACTTTGCCAAATTTTGCTATTTGGGTCTGCTCCAAAACATTTATCCTCAATCTTGGGTTGGATCTGAAAAAAAACTTATTTTAATTTTATAAAGAATGTGTCCTTTGGTTTAAAATATGGTCCGCTTTTGCTCAAAATAATGTTGTGGACTTTGAAATTCCTCTTATTTCTGTTAACTTAACTCGTGTCAAAGTAGTTTTGCTGGTTATTCATTTAATTTTGACAAAAATCGTTATGCTAAATCTGGGAACCTAAAGTCGAACTAAACGGCATAAGTACCGTTGTCCTAAGACGACTAGTTCCATAATGTTCCAACATATATGTATGAATTTTTTATAATTTTTTACAAATACGAAATACAACAAATTATACATAGGAGAAAACATAAATAAATGAATAAATAGGAAGAAAGGGAAGGCTAGGGGCGTACCAAGTCCCTAGTTGGCCATTTTCACCTATGGCTGGGCCTTCTATAATATATATTAGCTTCCATTTTTGTCTTCTCAGACTTGGCAATGCAAAAGAATGTCCTGTTGGGCTTTGGCCCAACAGGTTGGCTTAGACTCGGCCCTAGTGGCCATGGGGTGAAGAGGAGGAGAAAGAAAAAGGACCCGGTTAGTTTATACTTGTTGAACTTATCACATATATAACTATACAAGAGTGTATATATACATATAACTCATTTACAAGTCCTGCAGTTATCACATTCGCATCTGCGCTACTGGGCTTTTTATTGGTAGGGATTTGGGTAGTAAGTGGGAAAGTCACCACCATCTGTGTTCCCAACACAACACAAGATCCAAGGGGTTTCATGAACCCCAGCCATGGCAGGATGGGGGAATGGTTTAATACCAAAACCAAATAGCTAACTTAACTTCCCAACCAATACAGTCAGAGGAGAAGGAAATGAACTAACATTAATCATATCTAGGTAAACTAATAACAATAACAGGATGATATTACATAACAGACCCTAACAATAACTGTTACACCTCGTACTTTCAGAGCATAATCATGCCACGTACTTTACTATATTAATGGAGTATTGGAGACATCCCATGAAGTTTAGGAAGGTACAAGCCATGGGAAGTACGTAACAATGTAGTAAAGGATGAATTACGATCTCGTAAGTCGTAACCGGGAAGGATAACCTTGGAACCGGAGGACATGACCATCATCAAGTATTATTAATGATAAATATCATGTATGAAGAGTTTCAGAAGATTTTGGGACCAAGCAAATCGATAAAAATAAATTTGTCGAAAATTTGGAAAACGTTGGCAAAATTTTGGACATAAATTTTGGGTCAATTTTAGAGTGGTATATCTCCTAGTATATTAGGAGTTTTGAAGTGAAACAAAAGTCTAAATTGAATTTCAGGAAGTCTAGTTTCTAACGCAACAAACCGCTCGTCAAAACGAAATCGGAGTAGGAGTTATGGGCATTTTAAGATAAGCCTTCAAGCTGCCAAATGACTCCTAGCAGGCCCCAATTGGAAAGTCGGTGGAACCGACTCTCAAGGGGTATAAATACCCTATTATTCCACCTTTTTCATCATTTACACTTCTTTTAAGTTCTAGACACCTTCATACAGTTCTCTTAAACACTTATAACCACTTAAATCAAGAATCCAACAAGATTACACCAAACTAGTTCAGGAAAAGTGATTGTTCTTGTTTCTACTTGATGTTATGGTGAGTTTGGCCTTGAATAAAGTTGGTGTGGCTAAACTTCTTCAAGTATAAGGTATGTTCTTCATCCTATCTATTATGTTGAGTTGATTTGAAGGTTTAACAAGTTTTAAAAATGAAAATAGTTAGGGAGGAAAGGTCATAAAGTGTTGTGTTGTAATTGTTGAGTTTATGGACTATTTTGAGCATGTTGTGGCTGTGTTGTTGGGCTGATTTCCATGTATATGGATGGTATCTAATGTTGTTGGTGTGTTGATGAAATTATTCTCCTTGATTGGGAAGAAAGGAAGTGTATATTGTTATTGTATGTTGATAAACATCGTGTGGGATGTTTTATGGAATATTTTGGTATTGATGATGATGCTGTTGGTGTTAGTGTTGTTGTTGTTGTGTTCGTTGTTGGTATTGTGATTTCGGACTAGGAATATAAACAGAGGAGATGCTGCTCGAATTTCGATAGATTTTAAGGGGACTTAATTTGAAGGATTAAGACAAGCATATGACGATAAGCCTAATAATAGTATGACTGATTTTATATATAGATTACGAGATCATGAATGATCTTATGTAGTTTTGTACGTGGAAATTTCTAAGAGTTGGACGTTCTAAGTATGGATACTGAAGTTCCCTTCAAGGATATATGATATTATACGAACTAATCCTATGGTCATGACGGTTTACGTTCATATAATAAGCTATGGGAAACTCCGGGACCAAGCAAATCGAAGAAAATAAATTTGTCAAAATTTGGAAAATGTTGATAGAATTTTGGACAGAATTTTAGGTCAATTGTGGAGGTGTATACCTCCTAGTATATTAAGAGTATTTCACAAGCCTAAAATGAAGTTCGTCGAGTCTAGTTTCCAATGCAACAAGCTGCTAGTCAATAGGACATCGGATTAGAGAATTATAGACGTTACAAGTTCGACTGACAAAGCAAAAACGCGTGCTACAGTACCGACTTGCTACAGTACTGCTACAGTACCCCCGATTTTGACCCCTATATAAAGGGTAATAACCCTTTTTTTCACTAGATTTGCCCAGAAAATTTCAGAAAATTTGAAGAGGGAGTGAGGGAATAAAGAAGTAAGCAGTTTTCAAGTGGCGGAGTATTAATCGAAGCTCGGATAAACACATAGATATGATTCTGGTATGGTTTTGCGGTGGATTCAAGGTGGATATTGAAGATATCACTGTTTTAACAAAAATAAGGTAAGAATCTCTCCTTATTAATTTTACTTTTGATTTATTTACGAAGATAGAGTGATGAAATGGTTATATAATAAAGTTGTAGGTCGAGAAACTGGACAAACATTGCGTGGGATGTTTTATGGAATATTTTGGTATTGATGATGATGTTGTTGATGTTGGTGCTGTTGCAGTTGTTGTTTTGTTGGTATTGTGATTTCGGGCTAGGAAAATAAACAGGGGAGGTGCTGCTCGAATTTCGGCAGATTCTAAATGGATTTAAATTGAAGGTCTAAGACAAGTGTATGATGGTGAGCCTAACAATAGTATGAATGGTTTTATATGTAGATTTCAAGACAGGAGGTAGGTTGGAAAGTCGAGAAGCGAGCTTCCAGGTTTGTTAAGGATAGTCCATTTCTTTCAAAGGCATGATTCTTAATCAAGGATTCCGTTTATATTTCTATATCGTTCTTATTCCCAAAAGCAAGAATTCAAGATTTCCAAAGCTCTTATGATGTTAAATTAAAAAATTTCTATAATGATTGTGATGATGCTGATGATTCTATTCTAGAAATTCCGAAGCTATGATCTGAGGGCATTATGTGGTTATTGAGCCATTCCATGAATCCCTTGATCTTACTTATTGTTGATGGTCACACCTCATGTTACTCGTTCCTTCAAGGTGAGATATAGCGAAGATAATGATTCCATTTTCAATGCTATCTAAGTTCATGATTCTCGAGACTCCTATGACATCGTGGACTTCACCTCAAGATAGTTGATCTTCTAAGGAAGGATATACTGATAATAATAATGATGATCATGATGTTGATTTCATTTATGTATTTTTATGTATATGTACGTATGTATGCGTTGCACTCCCACTGATCAGTTGGGTATAACATCGAGTCCCGAAAGGGCCAGGTACGGATGACACTAAGTCCTGAAAGGGCCGGGTACGGATAACACTGAGTCCCAAAAGGGTAGGGCACTGATGATATCGAGTCCCGAAAGGGCCGGGTACGGATGACACCGAGTCCCGAAAGGGCCGGGTACGGATCACACCGATTCCCGAAAGTGCCGGGTACGGATATGACAAACGTATGTATAGTAAGTGTATGTGAATGCATATGTGTGTATGTTGTGTATGGATGTGTATGAAATGTTTTTCCTGTAGACGAATAGTTTACATGATAGAGATCTTAAGAAGAGTACGGGGTACAATTATTTACTTTATCTTATGTTATCTTCATTATGATATCATATTACATTTTTGCCTTACATACTCAGTACCCTGCTTGTACTGACGTCCCTTCTTGTGGACGCTGCGTTTATGCCAGCAGGTGCAAATAGATGAGACAAAGATCTTCCGTCATAGGTTGTCTTCAGGTACTGGTCTTGAGTGGTGGCTCTACTTCGTCCTGGAGCATTGCCGAATCTAAGTCTATATATAGATATGATTTTGTGTTAAGGGTACGTCAGGGGCCGTGTCCCGACTTGTATGCCTCAGTTATGTTCATAGAAGCTTTGCAGACAGTTCCTGTGTACAACTTAATCATAGTGTGACAGTGGTAATGTCAGCATCATGGGTCTATTGTATATATATACTTGTGCATGACATAATGTTCATATTTAGCCCTTAGCCTTATTTTACCATTCGAGATATGAAGGACGAGAGTTATAAGTTGGTTCGCTCAGTTCTTGTAAGGTGTCGGGTGCCAATCACGCCTTGCCTAGGGTGGGGTGTGATAAAGTGGTATCAGAGCAGTTTTGTCCTAGGGTTGTCAGAAAGCCGTGTCTAGCAGCGTCTTGTTTATGGTGCGCAGTGCACCACACTTATAAACAGGAGGCTGCAAGGAATTTAGGAATGATTGACCATTCTTTCTCATCTTAGATCGTGCCATAGAGCTAAATCATCGGATATGATGTCCTTGATTCTAACCCCAAATGTTTTGATCATGGATAAGCAGTTAATTATACCGCTAGAGATAATTGCTGAGAATTTAAGTTGTTCATTCAAAAGGTATGTTTCCTGTTTTATTAATATGGATAGACGTTGATATAAGAATTTGAGCAAGATATTATGGGTATTTGTGATTGCTCTGTAGGGGCATTGGATGTGTTTTCTGGACTGTGGACAGGAATGAGGTAGTAAGAATTATAGAGGAAACTCTGCTGAAATTTTCACAAATTGAATTGTTTGCAGCCGTTTGGTAAGTCATGATTGAAGGAACAACTATGAGATGCTTTCAAGGAGAAGTTTTAGAATGATTTTAATTTAATTTAAAGGAGGAACCCTGGAGGGAAAAATGATTAGCAATTAAAGAAACTGGAATGAGTTGCATCCGAGATTTTGAGCGATTGAGATCTATTGGAAATATAAGGAAAGTTGGCATTTTTTTAAATTAAATTCCACTAGTATTGTGGCCTAGGGCTGCTTTTTTATATATTTTATCAAAAACAAAGCAAGGTAATGTCTTTACAAAGGTGGTAATATAGACCAATAGAAAGCATGATTAATCTAATGACCAACTTAAGTCTAAAATGATGACTTAAGTTGGTACTACAAATGACTAAAATAACAAAATAGTAAAAAACTAAAACTTGAAGAAGAAATCTGCTAATCCAATCCTGTAAGCCAATGTGAATGATAATCTCCTTCATGTCAACCAATTTGTGTCCCAAGTTTGAAACCTTGATGCACATCTTGGTCATCAGTCCGTGTATATCAGCAGTATATTTGTGTATACCAACACGATACATGTGTATATCAGCCCTTACAATCTTGCCCAACCTCATGTCTGCAATTATGTAACCTTTAACTATCAATAACTCATGTATGGCATTCAAAAAACCAGCTGATATACTGCAATATACACATGATATACTGCAGAATATTAGAGTGGTCCTATTGATCCGAGTGTTGATGAACAGCCTCCAAGGTTCCTTGTGTGAATTTACACCCTGTAAGATATGCACACATAACCTGTCATCTGTAAATGCAGAAAAACCAATTCTGCATGGCCATATAGCTGTTACTGATGTAGTTGTGTCCCAGGTTTGTCCTTTGCTTGTTGTTCTTCTGTTGTTCCTTGTTACCTTCCTGCAATTATGTATGCAGCAATGTAGGTGTATTCTTAATGCATAAATCCCTTTGATGCTGCAGTCTCCATTAGATGACAATTCTTCTGCAGATTGAGCACAAACTGCTGATACCACTGCATGAAGTTTTGCCAACATATAAAGACTGGTTGACCTTGTAGAACATTGCCTTAAATCCCATCCCTCGAATTTAGATTCAAACCAGCTGCTTGTACTTGAATTATCAATATCTATCCTCCTACCTTCAAATCCTTCATGAATCTCACCACACTCCCTCCTTGATACCAAAAATACAGTGGAATGAGCACCAAGTGCTAATACCACACACTGCAGCCTTGATACCAAAGAGTTCATGTGTGTTCAATGTTTCTGCACTTTCCATACTGCAATTATCAAAGGTATCAGGTTCTCCAGGATTTCCACATGTGAATCCATGAAAAACCAACAACCTTGGCCCTTGGTACACTGATAGAAATGCATACTTATCATATTCTGTGCAAGAATCAAAGTAGCATTGATCTCCTCTCCATTGAACCACTTCTGTTCCATATGACAGATATGATTCAAAGTCTGAATCTTACTGATGCCTTGTACCTTTTTCCCTCTGCTATGTTTGTAACCTGCAAAAAAGAACACCTGGTTAGAAATAAAACATCTCATCTTACTCTCCCCCAAATGGACTTGAGTAAAATGAGACATGATGGACTCCACATCAGACTCCATCCTCAATATTTCCTTTTTGTTCTGATTCTTAAATAGGGACACTGGAGCTTGTCACTATTAAGAATCTTTCTTCCCTTTGAATCCAGTTCTGCAAATGAGTTGGCCTCTACCTCTCCATGATCAAGGGCATAGTCAGCAAGATGATCAGCCAACTGGTTACCCTCTCTCATAATATGCAAAACCTGTACCTCTGCATTGTCCATGATATCTAGCAGCTCCTCCACCTCAAAAGTAATGTTCCATGGAGGTTTCCACTCTCTATCCAAGATATTCTTTAATAATAAAGAATCAGTTTCTAGAATGAAGGAATAGACATGTTTAGACAAGCAATATCTTGCAGCCTGCAGCAGTGCTTTAGTCTCAGATTCAGTATTTGTAGACTCTCACATTTTCCTAGCCTCTGCATATATCAGATCCCCTGATGAATTTCTCACACAAAATGGAAAGGAACTTATGCCTGTATTACCTCTACTTGCCCCATCTGTGTTGCACTTCCAAACACCCCCATTGGGAAATTTCCATATGACCTTGGTGACTTGTAATTTTAGCACAAATTGTTCCAAAATCTTCAGAATGTCATGCCACCTATGCGGAATTGTTTTGATTCCAGGCTTCCTACTTCTCACTAACTACTGAACATCAGTAGAAGCCTGATATATAACTCTTCTAGTTGACACCTTGTCCCTATGGTTATCTCCATTTCTTTTCTTCCAAAGCTGCCAAACTATGATAGATGGGATAGCATAGAAGATATTCTGAAGTTTGGCTGGAACATCAGCTGTCCACCATTGCATAATCACCTGATGCAAGTGCATACCATCAACATTTATTCCAGCTGCTGCACAAAAATATTTCCATGTTGCTTGTGCAGTGGTACTTCTCAAGAATATATGAGGGACAGTCTCTTTCTTTGGTGCTACACAACAAAAGCACCTGGAAGGCATCTGATATCCCCAGCTCTTTACTTCCTCATCAAGAGGAATTTTGAAGTGACATACTCTCCACATCAGAAAAGTTATCTTGAATGGCAATCCCTTGACCCAAATTTTCTTATACACCTCCTTCTTTTCACCTCTGCTCCTTAAATATTCCCATGCAGATTTGACAGTAAATTCTCCATTTTGCTCCAACATCCACCAAGGCTTGTCAATCTCTTCAGGTTTAGCAGGTGGCTTTACTTCATGCAAGATGTATTCAGCCAAATCCTCAGGCAAATTATTTCTGATGCCAGTCACATGCCACCTACCATCAGTAACTACATCAGACACCTTCTCTACGGCTTCATTACATTGAAATTCAGGAGGGACAATGAAATATAATGGACCTAGCCCAGTCCAGTTATCAAACCAGAATAATAAAGAGCCCATTCTCAGTTGCCACCAAATTTGATGATCCATCAGGTCCCTAGCCTGCAACATTTTCCTCCATCCATAAGACCCTTGTTTCCAAGGGACAAAAATAGAGTTATTTTTCTTTAAATATTTGTTGCTCATGAAAGCACTCCATAGGGGATGGTTTAGTCCTGAAATTCCACCATAACTTAGCAAACAAGGCCATTGACATGTCTGCAATTAATCTAAATCCCAAACCTCCCTCTTGCACAGGCAGACAGACCTTTTTCCATTTTGCCCAATGCCTGCCACTCTCTCCTATATTATTACTCCAGTAAAACTGAGCAAAGATCTTGTGCAGCTTGTCCATTACAAAAGATGGAGGATCCACAGCTGCCAATAGGTGCATAGGCATTGTCTACAGCATATGTTGTAGGAGTACTGCCCTTCCTCCAAAGGACAAAAGTTTTCCTTTCCAACTCTGCAACCTGTTTCTTACCTTAGCCAGCAGTTCTGAGTAGAATTCCATCTTACTCCTGTTGTAATATATAGGGCATCCAAGGTATATCAGAGGAAACTCCTTCCTAGAAATACCAGTTACCCTTTCCACCTTTTGAAGTATCTCCTCTTCTACCCTATCATGTAAGTACACAGAACTCTTTGCTTTGTTGATCAACTGTCCTGAGGCTGCTTCATACTCAGTCAAGACCCTCATGATCAAGCCAAGTGAAATCTTACATGATGATGTGAAAATGATGGTATCATCTGCATAGGCAAGATGATTGATTTTTGGACTCCACTTAGGCATGCCAAAACCAGTAAACCACAAGTTATTACGCAGTGAGTTTAAGGCCCTTGACAGAACTTCAGCTGCTATGATGAATAGTGTAGGAGATAAAGGGTCACCCTGCTTAACACCCCTAGTTGAGTGAAAGAATCCATGTGGTTGGCCATTGATAAGCACAGAATACCAGTTATTCTCAACTAGTTCATATATGAAACTTATGAACATCTCACAAAATCCCATTTTCCTCATCACTTTTGTGAGAAATATCCATGACAACCTATCATAGGCTTTTGTCATGTCTAGTTTCATCACTACATTAGGTACAACCTGATTCCTTTTCTTGGTTCTGAGTCTAATATCAGTAATAATCTCCTTTGTCAACAAGATATTCTGTACTATACTCCTACCCTTCACAAAACCTGCTTGATTCTGAGAAATTAAATCAGGCAGTAGGTGAGCCATCCTTTAATGTATAACTCTAGAGAAAATCTTATTAACAAAGTTGCTCAAGATTATTGGTCTCATGTCACCAAAGGTCTGCACATTCTGCTTCTTAGGCAACAACACCATATTTGTGTGAGTTATGTACCTTGGAAGTTCATGTCCTCTGAAAAAATCCCACACCATGATGAATATATCCCCTCCAACAATTTCCCAACATGCTTGAAAGAACATGCCTGTAAAACCATCAGGCCCTCTAGCACTTGTATTATTCAAGACAAAAACTGCATGCTTGACTTCTTCCATAGTAGGATCAGCAGTCAATTCTTCATTCTGTTCATCTGTGACCATGCAAGGGACATGCTACAAAATGTCAAACTGAGTAGGAAATACTGTTTCATGGAATTGAGCTTGATAGAACCTAACAGCCTCCTCAGCAATTTGGTGTTCATTTTCAAGCCATTGACCCTGAGAATCCTGTATTCTTTTCAACTGCAGCCTTTTCCTCCTTCCTTTAACATGAGCATGAAAGAATTTAGAATTTTTATCTCCTTCTTGGAACTATGTCATGCCATATTTCTGTTTCCAATATTCCTCCTCTATATGCAATGCTCTTGTCATCTCAGCTTGCACTTTTTGAAGTTTCTCCCTATTGGCATTTGAAGGATCTACCTCAAACAATGCCTCATGAGCTTTGATGACTTCTTCAATATTAGTGATATTCTGGAAGAAATCACCATATGTTATTTTACTCCACTGAGACAACACCTTCTTCAGCTTCTTAAGCTTGATATTAAAGGTCATGAAAGAATTGGCCACCACATCTGTTTGCCAATTGTCCTTCACAAGCTGTAGAAAATCTGCATGCTTTGTCCAGAAATTTAAGAACTTAAAAGATTTCTTAAATTGGTGCACCTCCTGTTTACATTCTACTAGAAGTGGAGAGTGATCAAACCCCAATTTGATTAAGTGACTAACATCCAGACCTGGAAATTGTTGTTGCAGTTCAAAATTTCCAAGACATCTATCTAGCCTCTTGAATACACATTCATCTGCAGCCCTTCCATTCCACCAGGTGAAAATGCTTCCTTTATAACCCAAGTCACTAAGATTACAGGACTGAATACAATGTCTGAAGTCCTCTACTTCATTCAAAGTTACAGGTAAGCCCCCATATTTCTCCTCATCCTCTACAATGACATTGAAATCTTCACCAACCAGCCAAGGGAGAGTCATGTCTGATGCAAGATTATACATGGAATCCCACAGTTCAATTCTCTCACTTCTGTCACACTTAGCATAAACTAAAGTGACTATCATATCAAAATCAGTATTCCAATTGAAGAATTTCAAAGTAAGCTGCTGGTCAGTGTCCATTAACACTGTGACATCATACTCCTCATCAATGAAAGCCCATATTCTTTCAAAGACATGATTCTTAAGCTAGGATTCCGTGTATATCTATGTCGTTTTTATTCCCAAAAGTAAGAATTCAAGATTTCCAAAGCTCTTATGATGTTAAATGAAAAATGTTCTATAATGACTGTGATGATGATGATGATTGTATTCTAGAAATTACGAAGCTATGATCTGAGGGCATTATGAGATTATTGAGCCATTCCATGAATCCCTTGATCTTACTTATTGTTGATGGTCTCACCTCAAGTTACTCGTCCTTCGAGGTGAGATATAGCGAAGATAATGATTCTATTTTCAATGCTATCTAAGTTCATGATTCTCGAGACTCCATGACATCGTGGACTTCACCTCAAAATAGTTGATCTTCTAAGGAAGGATATACAGATAATGATAATGCTGATGATGATGTTAATTTCATTTATGTATTTTTATGTATATGTATGTATGTATGCATTGCACGTTCACTGATAAGTTGGGTATAACACCGAGTCCTCAAAGGGCCGGGTACGGATGACACCGAGTCCTGAAAGGACCGGGTACGGATGATACCGAGTCCTAAAAGGGCCGGGTACGGATGATACCGAGTCCCGAAAGGGCTAGGTACGGATGACACCGAGTCCCGAAAGGGCCGAGTACGGATATGACAAACTTATCTATAGTAAGTGTATGTGAATGCATATGTATGTATGTTGTGTATGGAATGTGTATGAAATGTTTTTCCTGTGGACGAGTAGTTTACATGACAGAGATCTTAAGAAGAGTACGAGGTATAATTACTTACTTTATCTTATGTTATCTTCATTCTGATATCATATTATATTTCCGCCTTACATAATCAGTACTCTGCTCGTACTGACGTTCCTTATTGTGGACGCTGTGTTCATACCCGCAGGTGCAAATAGATGAGACAAGGATCTTCCATCGTAGGCTGCTTTCAGATACTGGTCTTGAGTGGTGGCTCCACTTCTTCCTGGAGCATTGCCGAGTCTAAGTCTATATATAGATATGAATTGTGTTAAGGATACGTCGGGGGACCTGTCCCGACTTGTATACCACAATTATGTTCATAAAGGCTTTGCAGACAGTTCCACTGTAAGGCTTAGTCATAGTGTGACAGTGGTAATGTCGGCATCATGGGTCTATTGTATGTATGCACGTACGTATGTATGTATATAAGTTGGTTCGCTCGGTTCTTGTAAGCTGCCGGGTACCAATCATGCCTTGCCAAGGGTGGGGTATGACAAAGTGGTATCAGAGTAGTTCTGTCGTTGTCTGCAAACAGTCTCTAGCAGAGTCTTATTTATGGTGTGCAGTGTACCACACTTATAAACAAGAGGCTGCAAGGAATTTAGGAAGGATTGACCCTTTTTTCTCATCTTAGATCGTGCCATAGAGCTAAATTATTGGATATGATGTCACTGATTCTAACCCCAAATGTTTTGATCATGGATAAGCAGTTGATTATGCCGCTAGAGATAATTGTTGAGAATTGAAGTTGTTTATTCGAAAGGTATGTTTCTTATTTTATTAATATGGATAGATGTTGATATAAGAACTTGAGCAAGATATTATGGGTATTTGTGATTGCTCTGTGGGGCATTGGATGTGCTTTCTGGACTGCGGACAAGAATGAGGTAGTAAGAATTATGGAGGAAACTCTGTCGAAATTTTCACAAATTGAATTGTTTGCATGTTTATAGAGAAAGAGTAAAGGAAAAATATAACCATCAGCCGTTTGGTAAGTCATGATTGAAGGAACAACTATGAGACGCTTTTAAGGAGAAGTTTTAGAATGATTTTATTTTAATTTAAAGGAGGAACCCTGGAGGGAAAAATGATTAGCAGTTAAAGAAACTGGAATGAGTTGCATCCGAGATTTTGAGGGATTGAGACCTATTGGAAATATAAGAAATGTTGGCATTAGGAACTCAAATATAGTATTACGATTTATAGATTAGATTGGTTAGTAAGAGGTAACAAAGAAATACTGATATGGCGAAGAAAGTTAATCAGCACGGGAAAGTTTCACCCTAGAAGCATATATATCTATACGAGATCACAATGGGTTTGTACTCATAGTGGAATGTTTTGCAGACTTCTAGGTAGATATTATTTAGTGGCAGACGAGAAAGAGCACCTTAAGAGCAAAGGAAATCAAGGACAGAAGTACGAGAAACTCCGGTTATGAATTGATTAAAGGAATTTATGTGACCATCGACGATAAGAGGAAGTTTAATAAATTAGTAAGGTTGGCCAAAGGTAGACAGTGATGGCATAATATAGTGGACTTGGAATAGAGATACGATTACAAAGGAAACTGGACGAAAATACGAGGAATATACATATATACGAGCAAGCTATGATATCGTAAAGGGAAATGACAAGTGAATGACAGGATGCATTTTATAGGTATTTTATGACAAAGATAAGGATTTACTGGATAAGGTATTGGAAGAATTATGACACCCGATAATTGGGCAATCGAAAAGTAATAGGGAGCTATGAAGCAAGATGAGCTAAGGAAATGCAAGGAGAATTCGTTAAAGTAGACGAAGATAAGATCGCAAGAAAAGAATTCAAGGATATAAATAGAGGAGATGAGCATTTAAGGAATTAAGAGATCCGCTTGACTAATAAACCGAAACAATAGATAAGTGCATTAGACTTATTCAGTGAGAGTCGGGCAAAGGTCAAAAAATAAAGGGAGAGCCCCAAAGGAAATGATCAAAGGACATTGCGTTTGGTTGAAACAAGTTGGTGACAATGAACCCTCGTTGAACAAGTAAAATAATGGCTTCCCTTAAAAAGGGGGGAGGGGGGAATGGAGGTTACAGATAAGGAAAGAACAAAGTGATTTGAATTCGCTGCAGGACGAAGACCCTTAGTTAAGAGTTCACTCTTAATTTATTAGCCGAACTAAGGAATCAGAAACTTTAAGGATAAGTTGAAGGAAAAAAATCATTAAGGAAGAGATTTGAGATGTTTGATATAAGTACAAGAGCTACCGTTAGCAAGCGCAGGTGCAAGAAATCCAACTAAGAGCAAGAAGAGTTAAGCAAAAAATTCCGATGTTAAACCGATTGATAAATAAGGTATCGCAAGGATTAATTTGACTACTATGGAAAGCAAATGATGCTGTGATATGACTAGTTTGAGGATATCAAAATGGAAGGAATGAGAATGAATTAAACTCTAAGAAGATAAAGTTAGGGGATATCAGGGAGAACAAGAAATTCTAAATAAAAGTATGTATCACATAAAAGTGCAAACGGCAAAGGAAGAAAGATAACCTGCACAATTTGAATAAGTTCTGTTTTAATTGAGCAAAGTAATTGCCAGCAAATGCAGGCAAGAACATGAACATTTACCTCAGAGCGAACTCTACATTAACATTCGAGGACGAATTTTTCGAAGGGGGGGGGGGGAGAATGTTACACCCCGTAGTTTCGTACGTGAAAATTTATAAGAGTTGGACGTTCTAAGTATGGATACTGGAGTTCCCTTCAAGGATATATGATATTATACGAACTAATCCTATGGTCATGACGGTTTACGTTCATATAATAAGCTATGGGAAACTCCGGGACCAAGCAAATCGAAGAAAATAAATTTGTCGAATATTTGAAAAAAGTTGACCGAATTTGGACAGAAGTTTAGGTCAATTTTGGAGGGGTATATCTCCTAATATATTAAGAGTTTTAAGGTGTTTCAAAAGCCTAAAATGAATTTCGTCGAGTCTAGTTTCCAATGCAATAAACCGCTCGTCGATAGGACATCAGAGTAGAGAATCAAAGTAAAGAATTGTGAACGTTACAAGTTCGACTAACAAAGCAAAAACGCGTGCCACAGTACTGCTACAATACCGACTTGTTACAGTAAATTGCTACAGTGACCCCGACTCGAATTTGACCCCTATATAATGGGTAAAAACCCTTTTTTTTTCACCTGATTTGCCCAGAAAATTTGTAAAGGGAGTGAGGGAATAAAAAAGTAAAAAGTATTCAAGTGGCGGAGGATTAATCGAAGCTCGGATAAATGCATAGATGTGATTCTTGTATGGTTTTGCGATGGATTCAAGGTGGATATTGAAGATATCGCTGTTTTAAAAAAATAAGGTATGAATATCTCCTTCTTAATATTAATTTTCGTTTATTTTTGAAAATAGAGTGATGAAATGGTTGTAGAATAAAGTTGTTGGTTGAGAAATTGGACAAACATCACGTGGGATGTTTTATGGAATATTTTGGTATTGATGTTGGTGTTGTTGATGTTGGTGCTGTTGTAGTTGTTGTTATGTTGGTATTGTGATTTTGGGCTAGGCAAATAAACAGGGGAGATGTTGCGCGAATTTTGGCAGCTTCTAAATGGATTTAAATTGAAGGTCTAAGACAAGTGTATGATGGTGAGCCTAGCAATAGTATGAATGGTTTTATATGTAAGAATTCAAGATTTCCAAATCTCTTATGATGTTAAATGAAAAATGCTCTATAATGACTGTGATGATGATGATGATTCTATTTTAGAAATTCTGAAGCTATGATCTGAGGGCATTATGAGATTATTGAGCCATTTCATGAATCCCTTGATCTTACTTATTGTTGATGGTCTCACCTCATGTTACTTGCTCCTTCGAGGTGAGATATAGCGAAGATAATGATTGTATTTTCAATGCTATCTAAGTTCATGATTCTCGAGACTCCCATGACATCATGGACTTCACCTCAAGATAGTTGATCTTCTAAGGAAGGATACACTAATAATGATAATGCTGATGATGATGTTGATTTCATTTATGTATTTTTATGTATATGTATGTATGTATGCATTGCACTCCCGCTGATCAGTTGGGTATAACACCGAGTCCCGAAAGGGCCGGGTACGGATGACCTTGAGTCCCGAAAGGGCTGGGTACGGATGACATCGAGTCCCGAAATGGCCGGGTACGGATATGAAAGATGCATATATAATAAATGTATGTGAATGCATATGTATGTATGTTATATATGGATGTGTATGAAATTTTTTCCTGTAGACGAGTAGTTTACATGACAGAGATCTTAAGAAGAGTACGAGGTATAATTACTTACTTTATCTTATGTTATCTTCATTCTGATATCATATTACATTTCCGCCTTACATACTCAATACTCTTCTCGGGCTGACGTCCCTTTTTATGGACGCTACGTTCATGCCCGCAGGTGCAAATAGACGAGACAAGGATCTTCCATCGTAGGCTGCCTTCAGGTACTGGTCTTGAGTTGTGGCTCCACTTCTTCCTGGAGCATTGCCGAGTCTAGGTCTATATATAGATATGAATTGTGGTCAGGGTACGTCGGGGGCCCTGTCCCGACTTGTATACCTCAGTTATGTTCATAGAGGCTTTGCAGACAGTTTCTGTGTACAACTTAGTCATAGTATGACAGTGGTAATGTCGGCATCATGGGTGTATTATACATATACTTGTGCATGATATAATATTCATATTTAGCCCTTAGCCTTATTTTACCATTCGAGATATGAAGGAGGAGAGTTATAAGTTAGTTCGCTCGGTTCTTATAAGGTTTCGGGTGCCAATCACGCCTTGCCAAGGGTGGGGTGTGACGACGGGAAGTAAGTTGGAAAGTCAAGAAATAAGCTTCCCGGTATGTTAAGGTTGTTATTTCTTTTCTTGACATGATTCAATATATGGTAAGAGCGTAATGAACCTTGTGACTAGAGATTTGTCTAAGTAGAACTTGTCATATTATAGCCTGACTTCTGAGTGTTCTGTTATTCTTTCTGAGGGGCAATATCCCCTTTCTATGTCCTGGAGTTCATAGAGAGACAGAAGATACATTTTACAGAGTCGGTATTTTTCAGCACATGCATGATATACATATATTTACATTTTATTTAGCCTGGCCACTTGGTCAGTGAGACAGAATGCCTGGCCTACGGGTCATGGAGTTGTTGCCTGGCCTACGGGTCATGGAGTTGTTGCCTGACCGACAAGTCACGGAGTAGCGCATACCTGACCTACGGGTCATGGAGTTGATTATACTTGGCCTATGAGTCATGGAGTTATCTATGTCTGACCCTCGAGTCACGAAGTTATATCTATAGAGTTATGTTATCTTGCCTCAGATGAAAGGCAACTCATGTAGAGTACCTCCAGATGCTTTCTTGAAATATCCAGAGTATAGCTTGTTGTTTCATTTTAGTTTTTATCTTGCCTTACATATTCAGTACATTATTCGTACTGACGTCCCTTTGTCTGGGGGGTGCTGCGTTCATGCCCGCAGGTTCAGGTAGCCAGACAGATGATCCAACTCAGTAGGCCTTCTATTCAGCTGCAGTCAGTGTGCTCCACTTGGTTCGGAGTTGAGCCCTTTTTGGTATGCTATTTTGACATGTATAAATATGGGTATGATGGGGCATTGTCCTATCTTTTCTGCAGCTCGTGTTCCCTAGAGGTCTATAGACAGTTGTACGTAGTTGGGATGTTATGTAGCCTTGTTGGCTCTCAGTTTTGTTGTTCAGCCTACATAGTAGCCTCGTCGGCTTGCTCAGTTGTGTATATATATTTTGGGTGTGTGTGTGCCCAGTTCAGACGATATATATATATATATATATATATATATATCCAGATTACGTCCTCGCCGGCTTGTTGGTATTATTTGTGTGCAGGTAGGCCTTAGCAGAGTTTCAGATTTAGAGTGGTTCGCTCGGGCCTAGTTTTGCACGGAGTGCCTGTCACGACCCGGCTAGGGGCCATGATGGGTACCCGGGGCTAACCACCGAGCACCACTCATTCTATTACTCATTCTACTCATTAAGCGTACATTCATTAGTATTATACTCAAATCATAGGAAAAACTGTTTTTCATTTTGAAACATAATTACTTTGTATACATAAGCCCTTTGGCTATAAAAATCAAAATAATGCATATACATACGAAGAGAAACTGTGAGACCATACTACCCACACATACGCATCTACGAGCCTCTACTAGAGTACTAGACATATGAACGGGACAGGATCCCGTCGTGCCCAATATATATACACAAAAGAATAATCAAAGGCACCTCCAGAACAATGGAGTGCTCTCAAGTCAGCTAGTAGCTCCTACGAGTCTGGATCACCTCCCTGTTTACCTGTGGGCATCAACACAGCGTCCAAAGAAAACGGACGTCAGTACGAACATTGTACTGAGTAGGTGAGGCATAAACAATAATAATACGTCAATGAAATAAAAGAAGCATCAAATAAGGAGCAACCTATAACTGACTGTCAATTATTAAGAGAAATAATGCACGCTGGCTTACTTTATAATAATCATCATATTATGTATGCATATATGTATAAGTTGCCCGACCATATAGGTACCGTGTGATAATCATTAGCCTGCATCCAGGCCTCCCGCATCCTGGGTACCATCTCATGCCGTCCACTAGTGGTGTCTGCCCATGCCATCTAGACATGGTGTAGACGTTTCCCGCCTTAGCGGTGTCTGCCCGGCCATATATGCGCGGTGTAATATCATCAACATGTACTCATCACAATGCATGCATAGAAACTCAAAGACAACTATACTTTATCGAGGTGACATAAGGTCGTGAACCCCCGATTCCATTATGGAACATTTATAAGCATTCTGCCCCACCTTGAAGGAAATAGCATATAAGGTGAGTGTATACAATAAACAACATCATTAGCTTTGTAAGAGCATCATATCATGAAATCTAAAATCTTTAGACTTAAGCTCATCATCATCATTATTGTACTCATAATATATATCTTATCTCATATGGCTATTCATGAACATAGACTCTTAGTTTTCCGGAAAGTAGGAGATTCATGGAGAGGGGGGGGGGGGGGGGGAAATCATGCCATAGGATTCATGCCTTAGAAAGAAAGGACTAGCCTCACATACCTTTTTCTTTTAACTAATCTATCGCTTGCTTGTTCTCCTTCAATGCCCATGTTCCTACCTTCAAGAGAATTCACATTAACATTAGCTAATCGATTACTTAAACGTGCTTACTGAAGCTAAAGAAAATTGGGCAGCATTTCCTTTGTTTATACAACTTTCCCCATATTCTATGTAAACTCCCAACATCGATAACAACATTCACAATATCATAAGCAACAATCATCATTCATCTACATTATCCACATTTCACAATTTCCCTTCAATTTCTCCATAATCATGGCCATAGTTCATTATTGCATTTTCTCACATATAATACTCATCCCATGTTCTAAGTGTCATTCATAACATACTTAAAATCACAACATATCGATAATCATAATTCACTCCAAACTACTACTCAACAATGACACTATCCCCACATTCATGACCCAATTTCTATATCCTTCTACAATCCAAGTGTTTTAACTTTCAACACCTTAAACAACATAGAATGATCATGAAACTCACCTTGAGTAATTGAAGAATAAGCCTTGAGTGGAAATTCTCTTCTTGCACCGAAACCCTAGTTCACTCTTATTGGAATTTCTTTGTTTAGATGGACTTTGATATGTTTCATACACTTGGTTTTGTGGGTTTGATGAAGTTGATCATATATTTCTCTTGGGTTCTTGTGGGTGAAGAGTGGAGAGAATTCTAGAGTGTTCTTGAGGTGTGGAGAGGAGAAAATGAAATGAATTAATGAGAGAGAGGGTCCTTATATCGTTTTAAAATCTGTCCCGACCAGATTCTACGGACCAACATACGGTCCGTATAAATTATACTGACCGTATGTCTGGCCATAGATCTGGTCTAGTGAGGACCCTCATTCTGGGCAAAACATACGGTTGGACATACGGTCCGTATGTTTTATACGGCCAGTATGTTTGGCCGTATAGTGCCCAGCTTTCCGAAGTTCGTTCTCGTCGACTCGTTTGATCTCAAATCCTTATAGAACCTTCTTAACACTCGTTTAAAACCTAAATACCAATATAAGGGATATCATTGCTCTCCTCCAAAATATTATTAGGCCATCATTAACTTGACACTCGTAAATCTTACCCGACACACAACATATCCCGGGCTTTCATTAACAACTTCCTTCCCTTACGTCAAATGTTTTTGAAATATCGATTAGGATTATCAAATGCTATTTCTTATTTATCAAACATTGTATACATCATGCCCTTCGTTAGCCTATTCACTGTACATTAACGGGAAATTTCCAAGGTGTAACATTCTTCCCCCCGTTTTGGAACATTCGTCATTGAATGTTAAACACTCGGGAATTCTACGAACATTTCGCCAGAGTTTCCCCTGTAATATGGCACTACCATCCTGTCACAACAGCCCATAATAACATTGCCGTAGAGGGCCACAATACAATAGCAATATAAATTGGCCACACACAACCCATATGCATAAAAGAAAACATACATACCTCAGAATCTTGGCGTTGCATCTTGGCTCTCTTCCGGGGGCTGAAATAATTGTGGGTACTTGGATTTCATACTCTCTTCCGCTTCCTAAGTCATTTATTCTCGGTTGTTATTTCGCCATAAGACTTTAACTGAGGCCACTTCCTTATTTCGAAGTCCTCGTACCTGCCTGTCTAATATGGCAATGGGCACTTCTTCATAGACCAACTTTTCTGTCACTTGAACATCATCTATTGGAACAATCCTCGTAGGATCTCCAACACACTTGCAGAGCATTGAGACATGAAAAACAGGATGGACTGGTTCAAGTTCTGAAGGCAAGTTCAATTCATAAGCTACTTGACCCACCTTGCGGATAATCTTATAGGGTCCAATGTACCGAGGACTTAACTTTCCTTTCTTACCAAATCTCATCACCCTTTCATTGGCGACACCTTCAAAAATACCCAGTCATCAACTTGAAATTCTAAGTCTCGCCGGCGGTTGTCCGCATAAGACTTTTGGCGACTTTGGGCTATCAACAATCGATCTCGAATCACCTTGACTTTTTCTACTGTTTGTTGAATGAAATCAGGGCCTATTAGCTGTACTTCTCCTACTTCAAACCATCCGATTGGAGAACTATACTTCCTTTCATATAAAGCTTTATATAGAGCCATTTGGATACTGGAATGGTAGTTGTTGTTGTATGAAAACTCGATTAGAGGTAAGTGGTCATCCCAACTACTACCGAAATCTAGTACAAATGCTCGTAGCATATCTTCCAAGGTCTGAATAGTACGTTCGGCTTGCCATCAGTCTGCGGATGAAATGCCATGCTAAGCGTCACTTGAGTACCTAGACCTTCTTAGAAAGATTTCCAAAACTTGATTGTAAATTGCGCTCCTCTATCTGTGATGATGGATATCGGAATACCATGGAGTCGCAAAATCTCCTTGAGATACAACCTCGCATAATATTCTGCTGAGTAGGTGGTTCTGACTGGAAGAAAATGAGTCGCTTTCGTGAGTCTGTCCACAATCACCCATATGGAGTCATACTCGCCTTGGGAACGGGGTAACCCCATAGTAAAATCCATGTTGATCACTTCCCATTTCCAAGTAGGGATTTCCATCGCTTGCAACAACCCTCCTGGCTTCTGATGTTCAATTTTCACTTCCTGACAATTTGGACATTGAGCTACAAATTCTGCTATGTCTCTCTTCATGCCATGCCACCAATATATCAACTTGATATCATGATACATCTTTGTGGCACTTGGATGAATAGAATACCGAGAATAATGAGTTTTTTCCAGAATTCGACGACGTAATTCTGCAACATCCGAAACACATAGCCTGCCTCGGTATCTAAGAATTCCATCCATGGAAATTTCAAATGGAGAGTTCTCTTTTCCGTGAAATGTGTCCCTATAACGGCTCAATTGATGATCTTCATATTGACGCTCTTTCACTTCCATATTCGGGGACGAAACTGTGGAATCATTAATACCAATTCCTGCACTACCTAAATCAATTAAACGTACCCCAAGATTAGCTAATTGGTGGAGCTCATGAATTAATTCTTTCTTTTCCGGAGGAACTTCACATAGGCTGCCCATGGATCGGCGGCTAAGCGCATCAGCTACTACATTTGCCTTTCCGGGGTGGTATAAAATACTCACATCATAATCTTTCAATAATTCTAACCACCGCCTCTGCCGCAGATTCAACTCCTTCTGTGTGAAAATATATTGAAGACTCTTGTGATCTGTATAAATATCGACATGCACACCATACAAGTAATGTCTCCACATTTTTAATGCATGAATGACTGCAGCCAATTCGAGATCATGAGTTGGATAATTATTTTCATGCAGCTGTCTCGAAGCATAAGCGATGACTTTACCGTGTTGCATCAACACATATCCTAACCCGATACCGGAAGCATCACAATATACCACATAACTATCTGGCCCTTCTGGGAGTGTCAAGACTGGGGCTGAGGTTAATCTGTCCTTCAACTCTTGGAAACTGCTTTCACAAGCATCATTCCACTGAAATTTAACCGACTTTTGGGTTAGCTGCGTCAATGGGGCAGAAATAGAGGAAAATCCCTCTACGAACCTTCTATAGTACCCTGCCAATCCCAGAAAGCTACAGACCTCTATAGGCGTCGTAGGCCTTGGCCATGTCTTCACAACTTCAATTTTCTGAGTATCAACTCGAATACCATCATCTGAAATAACATGGCCCAGAAATGTCACAGAATTCAGCCAAAACTTGCACTTTGAAAATTTTGCATACAATTCTTGAGTTCGAAGAATTCCAAGGACGATACGTAAATGATCTGCATGTTCTGATTCTGTGCGAGAGTATACCAGAATATCGTCAATGAATACTATTACGAATAAATCCAAGAGAGGCCTGAATACGTTATTCATCAGATTCATGAATACTGCCGGAGCATTGGTTAACCCAAATGACATCACCCGAAATTCATAATGGCCATATCTTGTTCTGAAAGCGGTTTTGGGAATATCTTCTTCTTTAACTCTCACTTGGTGATAACCTGACCTCAAGTCTATTTTAAAAAACTACTTGGCACCCTGTAGTTGGTCAAATAAATCATCAATTCTCGGAAAAGGATATTTGTTCTTTATCATAACCTTATTCAGCTGCCTATAATCGATACACATCCGTAAGGAACCATCTTTATTTCTCACGAACAAGACTAGTGCCCCCCACGGTGACGAACTGGGTCTAATAAATTCCTTGTCAAGCAATCTTTCAATTCTGCCTTTAGCTCTTTCAATTCTGCCGGAGCCATTCGGTAAGGAGGAATAGAGATAGGTTTGGTGTCCGGCAACACATCAATAGCGAAATCAATCACTCTTTCCGGAGAAAGACCTGGAAGCTCATCTCCAAATACATCCGGGAATTCACTCACTACTGAAGCGGATTGAAGAGTTGGCAACCTTGCTTCGGTGTTATGAACTCGGACTAAGTGATAAATACAACCCTTAGCTATCATCTTTCTTGCCTTAAGGTAGGAAATAAACCTACCTCTTGCAGACGCTGTATTTCCCTTCCATTCAAGCACGGGCTCTCCCGGAAATTGAAATCAAACTACTTTCATTCGGCAATCAACATTAGCATAACATGAGGCTAGCATATCACAATTACACAATTTCTATACACTTGTCTAGCTATCACGAGATCACCAACCGGAGTAGATACCTCAAATGGTTTAATTAGCTCGGGTTTCACCCCAATACGATCAGCAACATACGGAGTAATATAAGATAGGGTAGAACCTGGATCTATCAATGCATACACATCATGGGAAAATACAGATAATTTACCTATAACCACGTCCGAGGAGGACTCAAGATCCTGTCGCCCTGCTAAAGCATACATACGGGGCTGAGTGCCACCTGAAGTAGAATCTCCCCCTCTGCCTCTACCTCGGCCTGCTGAAATCTGGGAAGTCTGTCCTACCGGGCGCACTGAAGAAGAACCAGCCGCTGATCCTGTGGGCTGAACCCCAACTCTACCACTCATCGACGGGCAATCTCGCATCATGTGCCCAACCTGGCCACAGGCATAGCAAGCATCTAAACCTTGGTGACACTGTCCAGAATGTAGCCTACCGTACTGGCTGCATCGCGGTACTGGAGGTCTCCTCTGGCTATAATCTCCCCCAAACTGAGAACCTGAGGCCCTCGAACTCTGACTCTGTCCTGAACGAAAGGAGCGATCAAATCTCCTACCCGTAAATCGTGGAGGTGCACTAGTCACCGACTGGCCTGAGTGCCTAGAATGTGTCTTCCTTGATCCCCCTCTATAATCACGTCCTGCCCCCATGGATATGGCCCTCTAGCTTTGCCTTATATCGATATCACGATCACCCCTTTGCGGAGGTTGTTGTCCTTCTAAATAATGGGCATGGGCTTGAATGCAAGAGATATCTATCCCATCTTACAACGAAGCCGTCAAACAATCCTTAAATAATGTGGTCCTAAGTCACTCACAAACCTGTGCACCCTATCTCCCATGTCTGCCACCATAGTCGGGGCATATCTAGCCAAAGAATTAAATTAAAGACTATACTCCCGGGCACTCATATTTCCTTGCTTTAGATTTAGGAACCTATCCGCTCTAGCTCGGCGGACCTCGGGTGGCAAATAATGGCAAATGAAGGCATCTACAAATTCTTGCCAAACGGGAGGAGGCGCATTCTCTTTTCTTGATGCTAGCTAATTATTGTAACATAAGACCGCTACATCCCGGAGTCTATACGATGCCAACTCCACAGATTCAATTTCGGAGGCATGAATAATATTTAATGTCCTCAACATTTCATCAATAAAACCTTGCGGGTCTTCATCCGACTTTGACCCAAAAAACTCCAGAGGATTCAAGCTCATAAAATCACAGGCTTTAGTACTAGCTGCCTGATCACTTGGACCCACATTCTGCCGCTGCGCCTAGGCGGCAACTAATTGTGTCAATAAATGAATAGCCTCGGTCATTTGTTGACCCGAATAACCCTGTGGAGGAACTGGAGGCATAGGAGCTGGGATTGAAGCCCCTTCTTGTTCTTCTGTAATAGGCGGGGTGGAAGAAGCATTAGATGGAGCCTCATTATGTGATTCACCCTCTTCTACATTCATTGGCGGCTCCCTTTCTACCCATTTTTTCATCATAGTCTTGCCCTTCTGGGCGGCTTTAGCTTTTCCCTTTGGCGGCATTTCTGAAATCGTAGCACACTATTAGGGAGGAGAAAATCTTATAACACAGCTCTATCTCACGATCTCTTAAGATGAAAGATGGTTATTTTCCTAAATGCCCTGTAGCCTCATGTTTATTGGCGTGGCGCGCAACACACCATAAACAAGACTCTACTAGACACGGCTCGTAGACTCTTTCTAGGACTGAACTGCTCTGATACCACTTTTGTCACGAACCGGCTATGGGCCATGACGGGTACCCGGGGCTAACCACCGAGCACCACTCATTCTATTACTCATTCTACTCATTAGGCGTACATTCATTAGTATTATACTCAAATCATAGGAAAAACCGTTTTTCATTTTGAAACATAATTACTTTGTATACATAAGCCCTTCGGCTATCAAAATCAAAATAATGCATATACATACGAAGAGAAACTGTGAGACCATACTATCCACACATATGCATCTACGAGCCTCTACTAGAGTACTAGACATATGAACGGGACAGGACTCCGTCGTGCCCAATATATATATATATAAATATAGACAAAAGAATAATCAAAGGCACCTCTAGAACAATGGAGTGCTCTCAAGTTAGCTAGTAGCTCCTACGAGTCTGGATCACCTCCCTGTTTACCTGTGGGCATGAACACAACGTCCAAAGAAAACGGACGTCAGTACGAACATTGTACTGAGTAGGTGAGGCATAAACAATAATAATACGTCAATGAAATAAAGGAAGCATCA